>NC_080600.1:39298109-39631547 GCF_027887145.1 Ammospiza caudacuta | reverse complement strand
CCCAGCAATGGCAAGGGAAGGAGTCTGGAGCCGTGCTCTGGCACGTAGTAATGTTTCTGCCCAGAGGGTCAGGCATGAATTCAGCTGAACATTTTCATTTGTATAGAAAATCTATCATTCTTATGCCACTAATGGTAGTCGGTGGTGAAATTTCAGTAAATAGGACAAACCTCAGGAGAATACTGGATGTACAAGTAGGACCAAAAGACATGAGGAGGACTGAGGGTTTGTTATGTCATCGGTCCAGCCTTCCCTTTGCTGTAGGATTCTGCTTCCCACCCACCTTACAAGATCTGACTGCTGTGGTGAAGCAAGGGCAGGACAGAACCTCTCTCACTGCAGCACATGGAAAATCATTTGAGTACATTTGAGCCTCATCAGCTGAGCCCATGAAATCACAAGCACTCTGCTCACTTAGAGATAAATCTGACACAAGCAGCGCTTGATGGCTAAAACTCAACTTTGCTCACAAAGAGAAATGTTAAGGAATTTGAAAGCAGATCTTGTGTTCCCAGAAGTTTTTCTGATGACTGAGGGCTGTAATCCTGGGCAAAGTGAACAGGAGAGTGAAGACACCAGTAGCAAATCTCATATCAGGTTGGCATCACCTGTAGAGAGCCAAGGACAGAACTCAGGGTTCAGCTTCATGGAGCGAAATGCAGGCATTGAGATGCTGAGCTCTGGCTTTTCTCTCACTGGAAAGCTGGGCTGTCCTGCTGGAATTAACCCAGGGTGATCCAGAACCTCTCCTTAGGTGCTCTGTAATCTAACACAGGCCACAGTGTGAGCGTGGCACCTGCTCTGCCATTAGGAGTTCAGCTGTGGCTGCTGTAAATCACTCTTCAGCCCCATCAATTTTCTATCAATGTAATTGATTGTGTGCTTGTTTCTCTCTCCCAGCAATTCCGTGTAATCAGTTATAGCACCCCAGTCACAGCAGTTGCTTTGGGAAATTTGTGAAATGACAAGGGACTTCATGCAAGCTGTACAAAATTACCAATTATGGAACTACACAATCTTTTCTGGGATGCCATAAAGTGTCGTTATTCACCCTAAAAGAGAATGTCTAAACAGATCGGTTTCTCATCAAATGCTATTGCTCAGGGATCTGAAGAATATGGAAATGCCTGAGTTTAAATCATCTGTATGCCTGAAAAAGCATAAGAAATTAGTTTCTTGAGCTATTTTTATGAGTTTTTTTCCTATCTTACAGCTAAGTCATGCATTATGGTGAATCATTAACTACTGACTTTTATAGCTAATCCTTATATTGCCCATTTTTACCTTTGATGACAGTTTTGGGATTCAAGATTGTATAGACCACAAATATTCATCAGATAATGAATTACCGGTTTCCAATGTGTCCCCAGGTTTAGTCTTTCGCTGATGAAAATACAGCAAGAAACTGACCTTTATTTGTAGCGTGCTTTGTGCTGTTCTTTGATTCCTTCCACAGCCTCACCTTCATGGGGAGTGATTTTCCCATCATTTGGGAGAGATGCACAATTCAATTCCTGCTACACATAAAATCCCCACCGGTCTGTGCAGAGCGGAATAGCTCCATCTGCAACGCCAAGTGCTCTGCATTCCCTCCCTGTCACCAGGGAGGGGACAAATCAGCTCAAACTGATGCCTGTCAGGATAAGATTGGAGGGACAAACCTGTTTGCTTGCTACATTTCAATTGGGAACAAGTCAGGCCTTTAAACTCCAAAGCAAGTCCTTCTGTAATTTCTTTGTACGGAAATGCAGATAATCAAATCTTGTTCTTGCCAGAGACAATGTAATTTTATGCTTTGATTTATTCTGAAGCATTTGATTCATAGTTATCCCTAGCCCCAAAGAGTCCTGTTGGAATTGAATAAAGCCAGCAGATAACATCCCAATTAGAGTTTTCTGCGGGGAAATTAGATAAATAAAGGAAATTCTGCCAAAAAGAGGTCCTTGGTGAAACCTGGGGCTCATAGGTGTTTTAGCACATGTAACTCTTGGTGACAGTGACAAAATACAGATAAAACCGAGAGTGTAAATAGAAAAATATGTGGGTTTAACTCTGGGTGTGTATGGCTCAAGCTGTGGGGACATGCAGAAGCAATACTGGGCCCACTTGAAGTCTGTGAGCGTGGGATCTCCTGTTGCTGCCAGCAGAAAATGCCTGGCGTGGCCAAAGGTTGAAGACAGGTGTCCTTCTGAAATGGTTAGTGCAGTAAAATAAGAAAATAGTTTTGGAGAGTAGGAGGGAGACAGATGGTGGAGGTGGCACCCTCCTACCTGAAGAGGGGAACAAGGACAGCTGGGTCACAGCCTGGTCTGGTGCTCTCAGATCTCACATTGCTCTGGGACCTGCCTGAGCTGTGCAAGTCCCTTAATATAATAACAAAAATAATAAGATGCTTTGTAGAAGGAGATTAATGCTAAAAATGGGCAATGCCCTGTCCCTGCAGTGGCAGTGAGGGGCAGTGATGACCGGCAGGGCCACTGGAACTTGGCGTGACACAACCATCGGAGGGCCAAGGGAGTTTTGAAGAGTTAATTTTGGCTTGTCACACATCAGACAGATATCCAAATCCTTCTTAAATTTCTCCTTTGAATCTGTCTTCTGCATAGAAAAGGACCAATTAAAGTGTGCAGAAAGATATAGCTGTTTCTGGTTGCTCCTTCTCAGGAACTTTTCAGCATTACTTACAACTCAGTTCATCCTCATCTTTTTATTCAGAAAGGTTTCACAATATTTTGGTTTTTTTTAAGGAAAGTGAAAAGACCATGTTGAGGTTCAGACAAGTATGCATTAATATTGAGTGACTTGATTTAGATTGACACTTTGAGATGCTTTGGTTAACCTTCAGCTCTCTGAAATAAATTTTTTTGTTTCAATGTTTCAAGGGAGTGATGGCAAAAATCAAACTCCACAGAAAATATTTACCTGGAAACTTTACGAGTATCTCTTCTTGCAGCTGAGTTTCTGGGGTTCATGTCTAGGGGGTCAGATTTAATCTAAGTCTGTATGTAGATGATACCTTTGTACCTCCTTCTCTGTGCCAATACTACCATAGTAGTCAGGGGACCAAGGAATTTATTGGTTTAAATACATTAAAAAAAAAAAAAGAAAAAATAATATTAAAAATAAAATAAAAATAAGGAGAATCTATTTCAGCTGGAAGGACTGCTGCATGTAACTGGTTGCAGGGACCGAGGAGGATCATTGCAGGGATCCAGTCTGGTGTGGGGTCAGGGATGGAGGGCACAGCAGTGGGGTGGGAGGTGCTGATGACATCACCTGGGCTGTGTGATGCACACAGATGCCACCTCACCTGTGTGTTGGTCTCCAGGTCTTGCTGGGCCAGTTCTCAAAAAGATAACAACTGAGACTAAAATACTGACTCATGCCAAAGCTGAAGTTTTAATTGTTTTAAGGTGGCAAATTTAAAACTAATAAAGAAGGTGAGTTTTGAGCTTAATTTTAAGACAAGCCTCATCATAAGCACTTGCCTTGCCTTTTAAAGGTAAGACATAGAGCTTGTTCTGTTCACAGATGCAGCAGCAAGGCTGGGAGTATTATGCAGTAGATGGTGGGTAATGATGCTTTAAGGGAGTGAATATAACATTTTTGAATTTTCACAGCTCTCCTTTTTGTTCTTTGTGGACAGGAAAACAATTAGACCTGCAAAGCTCTGTGTGAGGCTCTGGGATAAAGCAACATATCAAATGCCTTTTCTCACGGGGAGGTTGAAGCCTTGTGGGTAAACTTTTAAATAAACAGAAGATTTATTCACAGTAGTTGGGTGCTCTTGTTCCAAACTGAAGGCATGCTTTTAATAAAAATTATCCAGTTGCTCCTTCCCCCGTGGGCTCTGAGGGTGTGTGTCCGCAGGGGCAGCGCAGGGAGCGCGTTCCCTCTGGCTTTGGATGCCTCACAAGTCTCTCTGTGTGTGCCTTAATAGTCCTCTGAGGGAACTGAAGTCTCATTTTGTGTGACTCTGAATTTAAATCCAGGTCACAGAGATGTTAAATAGCAAATGACACATTTACTGTGCCGCCCAGCTGCCTTCTGTAATGCAGCAGGAATGCTTTCTGAGCAGGGACAGTATGCCAATATTAACTTATATACAGGTTGTTTTATTGGGGAAGCTAATGGTAAAAAATAAGGGGAAAAAAATCTAGGGATGCTGCTCACATTTAAATAGCTACTTATTCTCTTTGCACCTTGTCTCCTGAAGTGCTAATGCACTTCCCTGACTGAAGAATTCCTAAAATATTATAACCTTTATTCTTTTCAGTTCAAACCTTTCCATTTATATTTACTATTAAAAAAAATAAAAAGAAATAATCTTTAAACCATTCTGGTTTCAAGGTCACCAGAAATCATGTCAATATGCTATTCTAACTCCTGTGCTTAGTTAAAAACTCAAATTACCTCTTCAGTTTCTGGTCCTTTCTGTAATATTCTCCTTTTGTGAAGGCACATACTTTATTTCCCTGGGAGAAAGGTGGTTTGTCAGAGGCTGCTGCATTATTGCAGCCTTACAAGCAAATAATGAACTTGGACACCTGCATTCTGTACAAAAAGGCTTTGATCAGGCAGATGGAGAATGTGTTCCTGGGCATCAAAAAGGCTCATCATAAGACAGAAAAGATGGGGATATTGGGGCATTTGCTACACAGATGTCTTTTCTGGAATGGAACTGCAAAATGCATACCCAACCAGCAGCTAAATGGGCTTCTGACCAATAGATGGAGACAAAAAGTGGTTTTCTTCATTAACCTGCTCTGCTCCTACTGGGAAGGTCAGTTTACCTGCAGGTACTTCCCTGGTACTGAGTTTGTTCAAAGCAGACATGTAGGTGAGTTTATTTATTTTTTGTTATTGTTGGGTTTTAGGTTTTTTTTGTTTTGGTTGGTTGGTTTGGTTTGTTTTTCCCAATGAATACTTAGACAAGGAATTTAGCTCTGCTGGTAGTTTCTCAGGTGCCACAGTTGGTTTTCCCTTAATTCATAATGCTGTGGCACAGCATTTTGGGTTATTGACCTCAGATTTACTTCAGTTTTGGGACAAGAACAAGCTAACAGTAATGGGTCTTGTCCTCTGTTTTGTTTATTTTTCTCTGTGCATGTGTCAGTGGTTTTAATTTAAAAGTTAATCTCTTATTGCAACTTACCCTCTTCTGAATCTCTCTGGTCTCTAGGACTGTTACCTCCAGATTTAAGTTAAAACTTTATTTTTCCAATCACCAGTTGCATGGGTTCACCCTTTTTTATTTCTTAGGTGTTCTAATTGCCACATTTCGAACCCACAAATTTGTTCTCAAACCCTTATTAAGCAGTGACACTGTTGTCTTAAAAACCTAATGTAGATTAATGTGTACTAAGAAAAAAAAAAAAACAAACAAAAAACCAACACAAAAACCCCCAAGACCAATACTGTTCTGCCATCTGTTGATTATGTTTTACTGTGCTGTAGTGAATCACTACCTATTTCTGTTCCTTGATTCTAAATATAATTTCAGTTTACTTCTGATTTCCTGAAACCCCAAATTACTGTGTTTAATTTATAAATTGCTTCTTATATATTCTGCTCATGGCTGGTGAATGTAATTAACATTTTCTTGCAAAAAACCTGTACCTATAAATATCAAGGCCGTGACACACATTATTAATTAAAACAAAATGACAAGGGTTGTTGGTTTTGCAAATATATAAATAGCTTCCAAAAAATGTGCCATAAATCTACACATCTCCTTTGTACTAAGGATAAATATATTTATTTTGTGGTTATTAGGAAGGGGATGTGGGAATACTGGAGTAGTATTTAAGTATCACACCAGGATCAAGTTAATGAGACCTGGAATCACTGCTCAGTACTGAGCAGCTTTTCCCATGCACACAGCTCATTTCAGTCCTGTGTGAAGGAATTTTGCATCAAAATATAATTCCTAACCTGAGATCAAGGCAGTCTGGCAGCTCTATCTTTTCACTGCTAATTACTTCACCAAACAAACCAGTTTGGATTTCATGTGATCATTGCTCTATTCACAGGTTGGAGAATAAACCAACCTACTTCTAAAAAAATTGAGAAAGCAAAGGCAAGAATAATCTGTGCAAAAGGAATTATAATCTATTTGGGGAGACTTTTTGAGAGCATCATTGTGCCTTTGCTGCAAGTCAGTTGTTAGCCCTGCTCCTCTTGTTTAGTTGTTTCTGCTTGTTTGGGTTTTTTAGGATTGTCTTCTCACCCTTTTTTCCAAGGCCTGGATCCCAGTATCAATAGGAATTCCCTTCAACGAAAAGGAGTTTACCTCTTCCTGCTCATTTTTTTATAATTAACTAAAAATACGAGGTTTAAACACAGAGGCACAATTTTGAGCTTATCAAACAAGCAACAGAAGTCCCTTAAACATAACTAGGTTTTTAATTACCCACTTGCTATTGATCTCAGGCTTCAGTAATGTGCAGAGCAGCAGCAGCACATTTTTCTGCTGGGTAAGGATGTAAATTTGGGAGGATGAAACATTTTCAAGTGTCTGACTCTTGTTCCTGGAGCTGCATTTTCCTGTTTTCTCCCTGGTAAGGATTTCTGATGGATTTTCTTATTTTCTTGGCTAGATGGCAGATCCTTGAAACCTTTCTTATCTGGCATGCACAAACAAGGCTTTTCTTCACCATGAAATATTCATAGAATGAAACACTTACAAAGATGTTAAAGGACACGGAACATTTAGTCCCAGTCCAAACCTTTCCAACTTCATTTAACCCCAGAAGGGTGGAATTCTCCTGGGAATTGGCCATAGAGGTGTGAGTCAGAAATAAAGTAATAAGCTTCAAAATTGTGGCTCATTTAGCCCTAAGGGCTAAAACCTTGCATAATGGGTTTCCTTAAAAATAACTGCAAGTAACCCTGACAGGCTTGGCTCAAGCAATGCAAAGTTTTAGCTTGTTTTTTAATGTACTCAACATATAGTTTTATTTGTATTATCGCTCTAAACTAAATTTGGCCATGAACAAGCCCAGATCAACTGGGGATTTGATTAGGACAAGAAAATTAATTGTTACTGGGATTTAGAGTTGATTTGAGCCCACTAAAGACAAGGTAGCCCTATATTTCACCTTGATTAAAGGAAAAAAAATCTAGTCAGGTATTATACAATTACAGCAAAAGTGACATCATGATTTATTGTGTCAAACCGTTTCTTTCTTCTTACAGCACCACAAAGGTCAGTGAAAAACGAGGCTGCTGCATAAGATCAAGAAAGAAACTGGTAGTGTGAATAAAAGTCATGAATGTCATTTTTAATTTTCAGTGTCCCTGCTCTGGGAGCCAGAGCATAGCATTTCCCTTGCTTTTCTAAAAAAACACCAAACTATATTCACTGCTTTTTTCAAAGAAGTCCAGTTGAACTCCCTGGAGAGTGAGCATCAGACTAGAAAAAAAAAGGCAAACTTTTTTGTATGACAGAACCTGATCTGATGGGATTCCTAGTATTTTTTTTTAATGCAATTTTGTGGCAAAAGGAGAGAGAGAGGTTCCTTAGAAAACCTTGCAGAGGCACATGCTGTCAATGCCCTGAATTGTCATGGAAATTGTTTCTAATTCTTCCAACTTGTAGTGAATTGGAAAGCAGGAAAAAACCAGCCACCTGTGCTAAAAGAATTTCTAAATCCATATTATTTATAAATTAAGATTATAAATAGCAGAGGAGATGAATGGCAAGCATCCAGCAATTGAAGACACTTGTGCAGGTTGTTTAGTTCTTCTGAACTGAATTGCTCAGTTCTTAAGACCAGTAGTAGTGTGACTTTAACACAGTGTTGGTGACACAGAATTACAGAAGCCTTTTGATCCTTAAGTAAGAACCTCACTTTGATTGCTTTTGTACATTTCTAATGGTAGATGTGATTCTCTTTAACATGACAACGTTGTCTTTAGGATGGAGAGCAGCTCAATTTTCCTGCCTCTTTTTCCCAAGCTTCTACAACGTTTTATATATGTTTTCCATGCCAGACTCCATAGTGAGCACATATACCAGAGATCATGGAGGTCAGTAGTCATTTTTCAGCTGACTGCAGTGATCTTTGATGTGCTTGGCAATATTTAATTTAACCAAGTTCTCAAATGCTGTTGTTCCTGCAGGTCAGGCTCAGAAGCTGCAATGCAGGAAGACTGAAACAAGTCAAATAAACCGATTGTGCTATAAAAACAAGCAATCAGCAAAGTGCTAGAAAATCCCATTTTGGCAAGAAAACACTCCAGCTTTGTTCTTTGGTGTTATGATGTGATGGAAAGCCCTCAGCAGTGCTATAAATTTGTGTTACACGAATGTTTATCTCCAGACCTCTGTGCATGCAGTGTATAATTCGAAACACAATCCATGCTCTTTTCTTACACATTTGTTGCTTTGCCTCTCACAGTCATGGTATTTTTTACAGGAGGTCTCCATTTCCTACAGGCTTAGGTGATTCTGATAAATTAAAATAAGCATCTCCACAGACGGTGTTATTTCAGTTCATGTGACATATTCCACTTTACCACAGATTGCCTGTGGTGCACAAATCTGTTACTCGTGGTAACGAGTTCCTGTGTCCACAACTTTAATCTGTTTTTTAAAAAATTGATTTAAACCACGGTTAAAATGATTTATGGGGTTTACAAAGTCTTTCCACTAGTTTAGCAAGATTAATTTAAAATCATGCTAAGTCAAATAACTTGTGGTAGATAAGGCCTTATTCTTTCCCTATCTTTCTCTTTCACATGTCCCTTGTTCTTATAATCTCTTATGACTATGTATATTGCATGACATATTTTGGTATAATTTAACAACAAGAACTTCTGAGCTTTTTCCCTGCAAGCTGCAGGAAATGGCCAGATTTTTGAAAGAAGATAGTTGCAGCTTGCTCTTGTAAAAATAGTGCTTGTAGTACCTAAGGCTCATGGAAACTCCCCACATGCCCAGTCAGCTAAATGTCTAGGAAATGTCTCAGTCTTTGAAATCCAGAACACACTGATTTAATTTATGTTCATGTTTTGATAACTTGCTGAAACCTAACTGACTTCAGCAGTACAACATTTGAGAAGGGAAATAGGTTGGCAGCATAATATTGCTGCATGAGTCCTGTGATCTGTGGGTGGAAACTTTGCATTCAAAGTTCATTCTCCCAGGGGTATTTGTACATGGAGTTTGGCTAGTTAGAGCACGTGATGGGAAGAATGTGGTTGTGGAACAGGTAATTATTGAATGGCTCCTATAATGGAAATAAAGAGAGGGCCATGAAATAACTGTCAATTGAACATAGCCAATTCTATTTAAACATAGTAAAAGGAGGCAATTTTGGAAGAAATCTTAACTTCAAGTAGTTGTATATAGTGGTGTCAGTGCTGAAGAGATGTGATTGCACCAGCTGCCAGCCCATTCCGTTCACACCATGCTTCTTTGGCCTGGCCCTTAATCCTGCTGCTGTCCCACCTCTGGAGAGCAAGAAGGCCAAGAGTGGCCTTGCATTTTATATAAGAGGCATCTTTGGATTCACAAATGCTCAGGAAAGAGGCTTTCATTTAGTTCAGCCAGAAGGGTTGAATCTGCCTCCTGAATCCCACCAGGTGTGTGTACCTTGCCAGGGGGGTGCTTTGTGAGTTTGAGGTACTGTTCAGTCTGTGGGAACAGGGGATTGGAAGTAGGCAATAGCAAGGATTGTGTAGGGAAAGTGGGAGGGCTGAACAGGTAAAATTTGGAATCTGGCATTACATTAATTGTGTGGTACCAAGGAGCAAGATGGATTAGCATGCCTGGCTTTTTTGTGAGTGTCTAAAACCAGGCCGTGATGCCCTTAGCAAAAATGAGCACAATAATACCCAAACTATCCTCCAAGGAGTCAAACACTATTCAAGCAAGTACTGAGAAAAAGCAAGTTCTGTGAAAAATGTAGCTCTTTTCCAGGTAAGAAAAAAAGGCCCCGAAACAACAAAACTAACAAACTTTTCAAAACTTCTTCAGTGATGCTCCACCTCCAGGCTGTCTGGGTGGGATTCAGTACAAGACTAGCCTAAATATCGGCATCTACATGCAGCCAGTGTGTCTCTTCTGCCATGCCAGGGCAGACCTGATTGATGAAGCCACAGAGCCCTGGGGAGTGGCTGGCCCATCACGTTACCCTACAAATTCCTGTGTCTCCATGCTGGATCTCCAGTGGCAATGGAGTTTTGGCCTCTGGCACACAGGCTTATGAATTCCAACATGGAAATGCAATGTTCTTGTGCTGCGGCTTTCTTGCCGTGACCTCAGCCAGCCATGCTATTTTGGAGCTTATAAACTTTTAACTCCATCTTAATGAGGTTGAGCTAGTAGAAAGTCCCATATAAATAATTTAATAATACATCTGGATGAAATGGCTGCTATCTAACTGGTAGAATAACAGAAGTGATTAAATTAAATTCAATATACACATTAGCCACTGAACTACACAGCCATAAAAGAATGAAGAGTGTGGTCTAAAGAGTTGTCTCTTTTCCTCCCACGGCTTTATAATTATATCTTCAGGGAAATGCCACAGCTCAGCATTTAACGATCTGCCATCAGAGACATTTACGAGGAGATTTTCAGGGAAGGAGAGAGTTGAAGGTGTCTTTTGTACCAAAAAAAAAGCAGTCATTGAATACTCTGGCAATCACCTGCTGAGAGGAGCGTTAATCCATATATTTACATATCATCTGAAGTTAATAATTCTAAGTTTTTCCTCACAGAAAATCCACAACAAGGTCACGATCTCCCAGGAATTGTTTGGAAAATAGAGCATAAATCTTGGGCAATGTCAATCTGTCACTGCACTGCAGCAGATCTGAGAGAGCACAGCTGATCAGTTCAGGACTCTGATTGTGTTCCTTGAGGAGAGGCTCTGGTGACACCCAGCCCCTTTTCAATGCTGACACACAGGGTGCACTGGAAAAAGGAGGAGACTTTTGCAGTGTAGGAAGCAGTGGAATGAAGTGTTCATGAAGAATGAACAGATGGCCCAGAGTAAACAAATGGAAAAAAAATAGCAAAATACTTTTCCTAGTGCCAGACTATAAATCGAATTGAAATATCCTGAGTAGCTGTAGCAGGTACATATATGGAGATGTGACTGATACTTTGAAGGTGGAAATTAAAAGTCTGGATGAAGACTGATGTGTTAAAGGCTCAGCAGGAGAAACTTCCAATTCAAATACATATTTAATTTTCCAAATAGACATGGAAAAGTCCAGGTTGTGGCTGTCAAGTGTTTCCTAGACATTTCAAAACATGGCTTTCATAACCACTCATCTCTTAAAGCAGATTAGGTTGTCCAAATGGATTCTGAAATGCAGGAAAAGATCAAGTACCCTTAAGACGAAAAAGACAAACTTAAACAGACCTGTGAGTGCATTTATTTGAGTCACTGAAATGTTCAATAAGAGTTGAAGAAGTCTCTTTAATTAAGTTGCATGCACTCCTAATCTAGTGAGACAGGGATTTCCAAGGGGATATTGTCAAGTTCCCAGTGAGGTGGTAACAACATCCACTGCTTTGTCATTTATAGTGGCTGTTTATCACCTGCATTTGTCCCAGCACACGCGGTCAAAGACACAAATCACACTCTTCTGTACTTGCAGCAAAAATCAAAATACAGTGTACTATTACATTTTATCCATTTTTAAGGTGTTAGCTCCCACTGACCTCATTCTGGAGCCTCACGGAGTAGTTCAGCTGTTTGTGTGAGAGATGCTCTTTTCTTTTGAGCATCCTCTGCTGCAGCCCGTGAACAGGAGAGTCCCTCATCACTGCTGGGATTTTGCAAAGAGGGAATTACCAAAAAAAGCTGGTTTAATTTCAAGCTCCATTAGACACAGTGTTTGCCAAATGGAAGAAGACCAAATTGTTTGGAAATCTTGTCCTGAAACCTCTATGTTGGTATTTAAAATCCGAAAGAGTAGGTAGTAATAAACAGAAATCATGTAATGTATCGTCTGAATCACTCCCTTTAAATCACTTTGAGTCTTTTAATTTTTATTTTTTTCTTGTGGAAATGTAAAGCACTTACTCTGGGAGTATTGATTACAGAGCTGTAGTACCAGCCTGGGATTTCCAGTACTAGATTGTTGAAATCAGTATTTGAATGGCTTGAAAGTAATTAGGCTATGTATAAATACATATATATCAGTGCATACATAAATTTTCCTTAATTTTTCTTTATCCTTCTTTTAAAATGTTTAAAATTCATGCATGGCACTTTATGATGTGAACATAGCAATTAAGGGAAGGAAATAATATAATTAACAAGGAGCAAAGCTGATTTTAATCCAATCTATTATTTTTACTGTGAATTTTAAGTGGCAAGATTTTATTGCTCTGTCTACATACTGAAGTGTTTGTGTTCACACAGAGCTTTTCCCTCAGGAAGGTTTGAGAGAACCTCACCAGATGAACTGCCTCTGTGATGCTGATGTGCTATTCCTACTGCAAATGTTGATGCTGGGGATGAGGGTTCCTGCCCAGGCACTGAGAGCTGGGTCCTGATGAGTAGGTGAGAGGTGTTTTACAATTTCACATTTATATTCAAATGACACAGTCGTACTCAGATTCTTAGGTTCAGCCAAAGTCATCTGCTTGTTCAATGTCCAGCTGAAGTATATGCAGGGGAAGTTCTTGTTGGCTGAACATGAGCCAGCAGTGGCCAGAAGGGCTGATGGCACCTGGCTTATATCAGCAATGGTGTGGCCAGCAGGACCAGGGCAATGGTTGTCCCCCTGTACTGGGCTGTGGCGAGGCCACGCTTTGAGTCTGGGTCAGTTTTGTCCCCTCACTACAAGAAAAACATTGAAGGGCTGGAGTGTATCCAGAGAAGGGAACAGAGCTGGGGAAGGGTCTGGAGCACCAGGAGCAGCTGAGGGGGCTCAGCCAGGAGAAAAGGAGGCACAGGGGGACTTTATCAGTCTCTATAGCTCCCAAAAAGGAGATTGTAGTGAGGTTAGCTCAGTCTCTTCTCCCAGGTAACAAGCACTAGGAGAGGAGCAAATGGCCTCAAGTAGTGCTGAGGGAGGTTCAGGTTGGATATTAGGGAAAAATTCTTCTCTGAAAGGTTTTCAGGCACTGTAGTGGGCTTCCCAGGGAAGTGGCAGAGTCACCATTCCTGGAGGTCTGTAAAAGATGTGCAGATGTGGCACTTGGCGACATGGTTCAGTGCTGGGCTTGGCAGTGCTGGAGGAATGGTTGGACTCAATCTTAGATGGCTTTTCCAGCCTAAATGATTCTATGATTCTGTGTTCAGTAATTAAGTAAGAAATATCTCTCTGATTATACTCAGAAGCAGGCTGGGTCTCTGCTCTGATGCATGGGTTCAATTGATCCAGCAGCCAGAGTGATGGATAAGGAGGTGTGTGAACTCATCCCTGCAGGCTGGGCTGACGCTGTTGGCTGTGGCACGGGCCCCAGTGCCATTTGTAGGTCTGCCAAGGCCAGGAGTAGCTGTCAGGCATCTGAACTGCATGGCTTTAGTCTCCTTTTCAAAAAAATTCCCCACAAGAGCTATTACCAGAATTGCCGATATTAAAAGTACCCTTAGTTTGGAAAACAGGGACCCTGGGGAGGCAATAGTGGTGCAGGATCTCAGGCTCAGCCCCGTCATGCGATGAGGGGCCCTCAGCCTGGAGGTGCTGCCACATGTAAGGTAGACAAGACAGTTAAATTGATTCGATGGATCAGATTTAAGCTGAATCTGATTTAAAATGGATATACATTTGTGTGCTTGTTTGTTAGGAAGAGGGGATCAGTTGGCAGAGCCACCCCTGGGGCCTGCACGGCCGCCCACGAGCGGTGTTGATATGCAGTGCCAGCAGCAGGCTGAGCGTCCTGGAGTGCTGCAGAGTGAATGCCAGCTCGTTTAATCTCTGTCAGCATGGCCCTCCCTCACTTCATCCGCTCAAAAGAAAGCTTTAAAGGATGCATTTAAAGAAATGTTTTTAGGATTCGCTGGAGGAAGTGTGTTCCTGGGTGTCTACCGGCTCTAGTTTAACCCATGGCTCTACATGTGTGATTTTGGAATCACTTCCAGTGCCAGGGATGGAGCATTTAGTTGTTATTGTGTCTGGTAATACAGTGATTGCTCTGTGACTCGGGGGGAAAAAAGCTCTGTGAGTGCTGGGCACTGTTGAAAAAGTCAATGTTTGTTGTGAGGTCAAAAATCTGTAGCTGGAGCCAGATCGATCCTTGTCTGTCACTTAAATTTTGTATATATATGTTTTATGTACAGGTATGTGTATATAGATGGAAGTGTTCCTCTCTCTCTTTGTCTTTCTGTGCATGTATATCAAGGTTAGTAAGGAAAGAAATTGTCATAGTCTCATATAAAGAACTTTAAAATAAATATTTTTCTATCTGAGTCTGGCATGAAACAAGCAATTCTCACCACTTTAGTGCTTAATTTTTTGAAGATCTGACGGCTCGTTTTGAGAACGTGCTGCATCCATTGGCATGTTTGCATTTGTCAAATCCCTTGGATGCTGCAGGGAGACAGGAGACTTTCACAGCCAGGAAAGAGCAGCTCCTGTAGCCTTTCCTACAGAAGCCTCCTCTCCCAGAGCAGTGATTTCCACTTCCCAGGGAGCGGAACTCGGCACACACTGCTCGGCTTTATTGCAAGGCACTGCACCAGCTGAAGAATTGGATCCACTCATTCAGGACAAGTAAGCAAATTCAGCTGGCTGATGAAAGGAAGCCTAGACAACGGTGTTCAAACACTCGCTCCCATTTCCTCCCCCCGTCCCCAGATGTCTGGTTTCAGTTTTAAAACATAATAACATTTCATTAAGGAGTCATAGCAACCCCTCACTAATTTGTGAAGAGTACATCGTGAGCTACATTCTGTACTTATCAACATTTGAGCACTTTAGATCTTGTTTCATCTCATTAGTGGATGTTTATGGGACCTGAGGGTTTCAGCACTCTCTGACAGCTGCACCACCACAGAGATGTCATTTCAAAGAGCTGGATATTTAAATTGCTGGTTCTGGAAAAAATTTAGCCACGGGATGGCATTTACAGGAAACAGCAAACCAGAAGAATGTGCCGTGTTGGAAATTGCTTGATGTTAACCTCAGAAATAGTGGAAATTCTGCTCTCCCACTCTGCTCCCCCACTTTACTGGACTGAAGCCTTTTTCCCCTGAATGCTCCAGTTAGGTTCGTGCAGGATTTAATGTGTATGAAAATAAGTGTTCTTTTTCCTCCACTAAATCTATTAAGCAGTGCATCATTTAGTAAACTGTCAGTGGCATCTGTTGGAGAAAAGGCAAATAAAATACTGCTGCACAAGGAGGTAGTTTTTCCAGATTATTGATATGTAGTTTCACAAATTTATGAAAAAAAAAATCCCATGGCACATGATTTATTTGGAAATAATCCACCAGTCTGCTTTTTGTGGCTTTGTTTCTAATATCACTTTTCTTCCCCATCACAATGTAGGGTTTTCTCTGAAATGCACTAACAGATAGGAAAAACAAATGCAAGTGTGAATGAACAGTGTGATGTAAACGATGGAGCAGGAAATAGCATCTTAAATTTGTTTACAATATGCTCTAAGTCAAAGCATAGGAAACTGCTTTAATAACAAGCAGTTGATAATCGTGTTAATTAGGAAATCACAGAAAAAAACTGTGCCACTTGTGTGATATTTGCCTTATTAACACTGCATAGACTGTATTCATATTTCAAGGATTATTTTGGAATTCACATTCACATGTGTTTTTGCTAAAATGTTGGGGATTTGTTTCATTATAGGTGGAGCCTTGGTGGTATCACTGGGAGGAGATAGCTAGTAGGGTCCTTAAAAATCCCTGCCAGAATGGAATGAAGATCAATATCAGATCTTATCTGAATAAATATTTCTGAATTTTACAGTTGCTACCTGGCAAACTGTGCTTATGGAATAATAACTTTACAAATTGGAAATCTCTTGCCTCATTCATCAAGTGTAACTACATTAACACTGCATGAGTTCGTGACCAATTTTTATGCATGAGTCGCTGGGCACCTTGTGGTTTTGATGGGAAATGGAAAACTGAGGGGACTTGGATTTGAAGGGGGAAAAAGGCAATATTTGATTTCAAAAGCCTGAAGTACAGATAGAAGCAACACCAATGCTTCTCTTCCCTGCTGAGCAGCCGAACAAGCTGCTGAGTACCAGCACATCATCCTCCAAGAGCCTCGTGCTGCTGGGGCTCTCAGAGGTCACATCATCCTCCAAGAGCCTCGTGCTGCTGGAGCTGTCAGAGGACACAGCAGTGATGCCCCAAAGCCCTCTGTGAGGCCAAGGCTCCCAGGGATGTGGCAGAGGATGTTCTTCAATTGTGGCATCATGGCAGCGCCAGCACGCGCTGCATCTGCATCTTTCCTCTCACTCACATGAATACAAAAACTTTGCGGGTGCTGGAAGGTTTTGGAGAGGGTGAAATTGCTGCATTTAGTCCACCTCACATGTTTCCAGCAGTTAGTTCAAGCTGACAGAGGTAGTTTTGCTGTGAGGACCCTGCTAACTGGAACCAGCTCACCTCAGTACCTGTGTGCCTGCTGGAGTGGCCGTGCTTGAGAATCAGGCAGCAGCTCAGAACATCCAGTGCTTGTTCCATTTCATCCATGTTTCTTGATTCCTTTCTTCAGCTGTACTTACACAAGGGTAAAAGCTGTGTTCCTAGAGCTGTCTGGCAGCACAGCTTTCCAGGCTTGGAGTTTTTTTTTAATGTTACTTGAAGCAAAGTGCTTCCCTTCCTGCCGTGCAGAGCTGAATGTCATTCTGCCTCTGGAGCAGAATGGCAGCATCCTCACACACCCACACTCGTGCCATTCCTGTATCATCCTTGTGGAGACATCCAGGCTATGGGCATTGGAACAGTTGGAGAGATCCACAAGGAGCCTTCTTAAATGGAAGCTGAAGGCTGTAGTGCTCTGGCAGAATTTGGGATAAAACTTTTTTTTTTTCTCTGATCAAGACCTAGATTTGATAGGAACAGTTGTAGCTCTGCCTGTAAGCAAAGCATCCTGTTCCCATTGCAGGCTTTCAGCTTGATGGAGGATCATAATGAAAGGGATTCAAGGAAATAATGAGGGAAAGGACTAACATTTTAGGGAAGGTTTTTGCACCTCTTTGTCTTTAGACTTTTGCCCTGGATTGTCCAAGAGCATTTCCTTCCAGAAGTGTCTGACTTCCATCACTCTGACTCCATGGCCTGACATAAATCTTGCTTAGGTGATCAGCCCCTCAGAACCAAGGGAAGATGCTTTTCTCTGATCTTTTTAGAAGCAAGAGAATTTGCTGCAGGAGCATGGACACCCTAAAGGGAGCCCACATTAGATTTTGTCTGGAGCTTGTATTATTTGTTGTCAGGTATTTTCAGTAGTCCAGGGCAAGTTAACAGTGTTACTTCTGGAGAACAAGAGGGCATCAAGGCCCTGGAACGGCTGCTTTTAGAGGCTTTGCCCAATAGCCTGTGTGCGTGTGGAGTGTTTAGTCCTTGGCAGCAGCCACTGATTTTTGCTATTCATGTTGGCAGTTGTGTCACCTGATGACTCAAAAGGGATTTTCTCTCTTCATCTGTGCTGGCTTCCTTCTGTTCTCGAAATCACACCTCTCTTTCTCACTGTCCTTTCCCTGTGTTTTTCCTTGCTCTGTCCTTGCTGTGCCCTCTGGAATTCACGATGGGTCTGCAGTGCTGTTCAGGGGCTGAGAGGATGTTTTTCACAGATTCCTGGAGAATCCTAGCAGGAATGTGCAGGATTTGCTCCAGATCCATGGTGCTGGTGGCTGCTGGGAGAGCAGGGTCTATCCTGCACCTTGAGGTGTCCAAATGGGAAAAGCCAATGGTCCATGCTGGTAGCCAGCACTGTCTCCCTCCACAGAGAATCCCACTGCTGGACTTCTGGTGGTAAAGATTTATAACCCCTTCAAAAGAACTAATAAAAAATATTTTTTTGTAGGTAAATTTGCCACACTTAAAGCATGACTTCTTATCGATAATCAGATCTTAATCTGCTTTTGCAAAGTCTGCCTCTGTCTGAAGCATTTGTCCTTGGCCATGGTCCATCCAGTGCAGCATCCTGGCTGCCTGGATTTGATTAAGTGGATGACTTACATCTTCTTTACTGTGTAGTGATACTCTGATCTGGACACCAGCTCAGCAGACACTGAGGTGTTTTATTGGAGTCAGGACATGCAAAAATGTTTTGCAGGAGTGCATTAGACAAAGCCCTTTGGTGAGCTGAAAATGAGGAGGGAGCAGGATTGCCTCAGGGCTGTGATTGACTGCTCCATTATGAATCAGCTGGAGTGACTGGAGCCACAGAGATGTCACAGTGCTGAAGCTGCTCCCTCGCCTTGCCTTGCAAACACAGCCAAACATGGTTTTTTGAGCTGTTTTATGATTTTACCATGTTGATGCTGAGCAAGGGGAACAGGCACAGATCTCATTTCCTGTTGTTATCAATAGCAGTGACAGTTCATAACTCCCCAGTGAGTTAGATAATACTTTTGTTCATTTTTTACTTTCATATAAATGAACCAAAAGAACTGGCAATAAGCACACAGTAGGCAAGAGCATCCTGATGCACATCACGTGCAAAATTCATACAGTAGTAAAAACAAGGGAATATTCCAGTTTAAATCCACTCTCTACTTTGATCTGGCTCACCTACATGGCAAACAATATTTCTTCTAGCTATGAGCTAGATGTCACCTTTTATAAAGATATGAGGAAAACCAGTAATTGTTCCAGTCAACTATGACATTTGTCGTATCCCATTTAGTGAACTCAACCTCTGTACTCGTTCACAGTGGTGTTTGTGAAATCCTTGATGTCTGACACATTGATTTGTCTGTGTAAAAAGCAGAAATACCTGACACTTGCCACAGAACAAAGTTTCCCAGCAGGTGTACAAGCTGCAGGTCCTTCAGGGCCACATAGTGAGTGTTTCTTTAGCTAAAAACCAGAGAATGCATGGAGGGGGAGAGGGGAGGCCTCATCCTGCCACATCCATCTCAGGAGCTGGGAACTGCCAGCAGATCCCATGTTTGAGCAAAGCCATAGAGCTCCCACAGTCCCTTACTCATGGAGAAAACTGTTTATTTAAGGCATAGGCTCTCAAGTTAAAAAAAAAAAAAAAAAAAGGCAAAAGAAAAGTGATAATATATAAATGTTGGGATTTCGATTTATTAATATAACTGACTCAATTGGTGTTTAATTTCTCATTCCATGCTGAACAGAGCCCCCAAAATCATATTGTGCTGCTTATCTAAATAGCAAAATACATTTTTTTCTGGTTTAAAGGTCTAGTAAGTAGATATTAGCTGATTTTAAGATACATGTACTTCATGCTCTGGTGTAAAGGAATTGTATTCTTCCCAGTTCTGTTTGACTGCAGTTCTACAAAGCAATGTTTCTTCTGCTCAGATAATTTTTTTCCCTTTTAAATGTTTAATCTGGGCAATTTTTTTTCCCCTTTAAATGTTTAATCTGGAGATAATTTCTTTTGCCTTTCAATGTTTAATCTGTGGATGTCATTTGACTTCTTTCTCCAGTTAGGGCACCAGTACAAGTCATGCTGTGCAATGCACATTTTACATGGTATTCTGCTTTCACAAAAAGCTAACGAACATGAGCATTTGGGATTCATTGGAAATGGTCTCCTTAATGTGGTGCTTCTGTAGGAGATATAGTCCTTTCCAAAAGTTACTGCTTCTCCAGTCCTTGCAGCTATTCCTGTCAGATACACAGGGGAGCCCTGGCAAGGACATGGAGTACACTGGCTTTTCTTAGTGCCAAAATGACTCTAATCGATCTTATTTATTCTTTACACTAACATTCAACAGGAAGAAAAGCTCCAAATTCAGACTTGTGGCAGCAACTTCATTAGGGCATAAGGAATACAGAGAACTTCAGTGCTTGGGACACTTCTTAAGAGACTTTTCAGAGTATTTCCATGTCAACAGGAGTCTAACTCTGATCTCACTCTTTCTGAAGCCCACAATGACTTTCCTGTTAAATGCACTGGCTCAGCATTGGCTGGTAATAAAGGAGGGTGATTGTCCTTCATACTAAACCTTTCTGCCCAGATCACTGTAAAAGTGGTATTAGTGTGATTAAGAAGATCCAGGCCAAGACTATTTAACTGCTTCATCTTAGAAATGAGATAGCACAGATTGCAGTGTGAATGCCTGGCCTGCAAGATCAGCACAAGAGGTGCTTTAAAAAAAAAAAAAAAGTGTGTGAAATTGTCTTGCCTATCCATGAAAAACTTTAGATGAATGTGTTTGTGCCACTTTTATAGTAAAAACAGCAAGATCCCCATCCCTGGAAGTGTCCAAGGTCAGGCTGGACTGGCTTGGAGTAACCTGGGGCAGTGGAAGGTGGCCCTGCCCATGGCAGGGGATGGAACTGGATGGTGTTTAAGGTTCCTTCCACCCCAAACCCCTCTGGGATTTTGCCATGCAGACAGACCAAATCATCATCTGCTAGAAAATTTTCTGGGCCCCTCTCAGAGGGCATTTTGGGGGACAGAGGTGTAACTCAGCAGTTATATGGCTATTGTGCCCTAAAAAGGGAGCAGATCATGGCTGTTCCTCTGTCCCCTTGAAGCAATCATCGGTGGAACCAGTACAGTTTTAGGCTGGAGGGTTTGTTCACCCAGTTTGAATTTCCATCCGCTTTAGATACCAAAGCTGTGTGCTGCCAGCTCCCTGATGAATCCCTTGTTCTTTAATGTATCAATCTTGATAATTCCTCTGTGAAGTTTAGGAAAAGCACAGAAATTTTAATTGTGGCATTAAAAGCCACCTAGATCCTTGTACTGAAATCCAAAGGTACCTGTGAGATTTCTAAAAAAAATCTCCTATCAGGAAGTCTGACAGGGAGCTGCATCTGCATCCTTTTCATTACAGACTGCTGCTGTAATGATTCAAGCATCTTCTCCTCATCAGGGACAGTATATTTACCGTGCTATCCATTAGGGATATGATTGCTCCTGGAAGAGATGCCAAAATACCACTGTTTTTGATGTGTGAATGTTCACAGTCACCTGTATAAATAGCAGTAGGCTGCTGGAGAAAACTGTATTGATGCTTTTTGCTTCTGGGATTTGGTTTATTTGCCTTTCATGATGAGTGAGAATTGTTGTGGAAGTGCTTCCCCAGAACAGTGCTGTGAGGAGCAGGGGGGCAGCGAGTGAGCACCGAGGTCCTGGGGGGCTGAGCCGTCAGATGGAGCTGATTTCTGTCTGCAGCTGTGAGCTTAATTTAAAAGATATTCGTTGTCTGCACGGGGGTTTTATTTCTAGAGCCATGGTTTGAGGCAGAGGAGGGGCAGGGATGTGGGAAGTGTTATCAGTTATTGTTGCCCTGAACGCTGCTGCACCAGAGCAGCAATAGATGCCAATGGATTTCTGGTGGATAATTCAATGGCAACTTTCTTCTGAGCACTGCAGCGTGGGAGCCTTTGAAAGAAAGAGGTTAAGAGACAAGTAAGTAGGATTGGAGTGCTATTATTACAGCTATTTTTCTTCACCTCTTATACATGTCATCCTCTTTTATTAGGAGCTGACTGTTGAACCAGGAAAGCGGATGCTGCAGTGTACAAATGATGCCTAGGCAAGGAAGGATCACTGATAAGTGATCTGTAGTATATTGACCTTTCAGAAAAATTGAATAAAAATACACATGCTCGGAGACTTTCAAAAGTGAAAGATCACCTACATCCGCTCATTGTGCACAGAGAGCATGAGTGCCTCCAGCAGTGACATGGAAAACAAAGCCACCACCCTCCCCACCATAACCCCCCAGCCACAGGAATGGGAACACCAGGCATTGTCTCTCACCAAAATCACAGCTCTTGATATATCAGGGAGCTTCAGGGAGAAGTGGGAGTACCAGAGGTGTTACATTTGAGTGAACACTTCCCATGTCCCAGCTGTACAAGTCTTAAGTTCTCCATATGCTATTCAAATATCAATTAATTAATGTTTGCTGTGGTGTGTGATTTAACCATATATTCAGGGCTTCTTTGTTCACTTAGCTGCAATGAGATGTCACAGCAACATCTACTGAGAGACCAAGGAGGAAATTTAACTTTTAGGTGCAGTTTTGTGAGCTCCCAGTGTTTTCCTAAAATTTGTATTGCCCTCTCCCAAAATCACACTCTTGTCTTTCCTGCTTCTCCTTACCCACAGTCACCCAACCTTCCTGTTCCATGTGTGAGCTCACTGTGTTTGTCTTAAACAGGAATTTTTCACAGGTTAGAGTTTGTAAACACCTTTTTTTTCCCTATCATGCTGTTTAGATGCATTTGATATGAAACCCACCTACTTTCTTGTCTTCATAAACAAGGTTTGTTCATCCTTTTTTGCAAAGTCTGTTAATCTCAGCATTCTGGGACTCTCAACAGGAAGGTTTTGGTTGAGCTTGTGCTTGGCTACAATGAGAAATCTGGGGGGAAAAAAATCAGCCAGCTGGTCAGAGATTGGTGACATCCCAGTTTTCTGGTACGTTATGAAAGAATTCTCTTAGAGCAGAATTTACAGCAGTGGAGGTGTCCTAGACCAGCTGAATATAGCTTGGATAGAGGAGGTTTTGGTCAGACTCATCCCTTTCTCTAATGGAACCCAAACATGTAACTGCACAGAGAAAATATAGGTGATGAGGCTGGGGATGAGTATTGAAAACTTGTGAAAGTTCTGCTTGTGGACATTCTGTAAGCAGGGAATGCACTCATACATAAACATATATGCACATTTATATACACTTGGATCAGCTTTCCATTAAGGAGTGTAGCTGAGGAGAGTGGTCAAATAAGGCCTTTAAACCCTCCATTTGTCAATGAGTGACTGATTTCAGCCTGTGTGTCCTCAAAGGAGAGACAAAAATTAAATATATATATATATATATATAATTGAAGGGCTCTAAATCCTCTAAGCATGGATTTTCTTCTTCTAATTCTTTTTGTCATCAGGGAAATTAGGACAGAGGTATAACAGGAACTTAGGAAGAGCTGATTTCCAGAGAGTGCCATGTACCATACTGCCAGGTAACTTGAAGTTCCCTGATTTCTCTTGATGCTTTTCCAGTTATTTTTTACACACTTTATCCTTGTTTGGATATGGAGAAGGTGGGGACAAAGAGAGAAAGGAACAGGCCCAATGTCACTTGTGAATTTGACTAAGATCTGAGCTTTGTGTTCTGCTGGTAGAAAAATCAACCAACAGAAGCATTAAAAGATGGATTTTCTTTTACATTAATTAGGTTGGATTTCTGTGTGTTCCACATCACAGACCTGTCAGTCTTCCTTCTGTGAACCTGGAAGCTGTTGGTCATATGGAAGTGAAGGCCATATGTGCGTGAGGGTGGTGGAAAATTTTCATTTTGACCTCCAACAGTTGTCCTTCGAGTAACACAGAATAAAACTGCTGAGGTCTTGTGAATGGCCAAAGTCTCTGGTGAGCTGTCTAAAGTAGGGTCAAGAGCCCTGTTTAAGGAAATTATCTTTCTCTAAGCAGGAGCAAATAGCTAGCAAGGAAACTGGGACGGTAAGGGGAGCAAATAAGATGTAGGGAGTGAAAGGAGAGCCAGGAGGATTGTTATCAGTGGAGACTTTGCTCAGCTGGGCACAGATGGCCTCTGAGTTTTGGCTGAGGAACAGCTGGAGATGGCACTGGAAATCTGACTGATTCTTTGGCCTGCTGTCTGCAGGTCATTCTGTCATTTTCTTGAGGAAAAAAAAGAAAAAAGATTTTTCTACATGAACATTCCCTATCGGGATGTTGAGTGGGAGAAAATTACCTGGCAGCAAAGGTCGGGGGTACTGACATTTTGTAAGGCATTGCCTCTTTAATAAAGTGGAATTAAGAGCTGATTAAGGGAATCATCACCTAAAAGAAGCAGCAGCAGAAGGTATTGACACCTCCAGGTGTGATCCCTTGCCCAGCTCCTGCCAGGGATGAGTTCTGAGAGCCCCTGAGCCGTTGCCACACTCCAGGTGTGAATGCAGCTGTGCCAACAGCTGGGGGAAAGGAGAGAGAGGTGGCAAAGCCCAGCTGTGCTTCTGAACACTGCTGGAACTCTCAAGAGCAGGGAGGTTAATCAAATGTACAAATCCTGCAGGTACAGAGGAGACCACAGGGCAGGGGTGACTGTTCCCCCAGGGCATTGCTGTCTGACCCTTGAGCTTCTCACTTTCCCTCCTGGGAGAGTCACAAAAAAAGCAGCCTGTTAATTCACTTCGTGTAAAAAGAAGGGAGAAATCCAAGCCTTTAGGGTGAGATTTTTAATCTTCAGGTTCAAATTAGGCTGTTGCTTAAAGAATGCACTGAAATAGTGTTACATGTGTAATTAGCAAATTAATGGCTCACCACGTCGTGCAGAAATGTCAGCACCTACAAATGTCATTGCTATTTCTTTACAAGCTCATCTTTTCATTTTTAGACCAATATTTTTGTCTCCATTGAGAATGGGCTGTTTCACTGCTGATTAATGGAACAATGTTTATAAGAAGGCTGCAATTTTAACATTTTGAAGACAGCTTAATTGATAATAATTGTCACAAACAGTCTGCATACATAAATATATTTGTTTGTGAAGATGATGTTCTCCAGGCTGCTGGAGACAGGGTGAAGTTTGTTTTAGAAGAAGAAACAGGACATTTTATTCCCCTTTAAGCCATATTAACACATGTTCCATGCTGTGCTCATGGTTTGCTGTAGGAGCCCAGTTTTAGGGCTGGGACAGACTGGTGAGGAGTCAAAGTGTGGATTGTGTTTCAGTTTCTGTAGAAATCTGCTTTACCACTGCCAAAGGCGTCCCGGGATCTGGGAGCTCAGCAGGGAATTCATCTCTGTTACAGAGTGCACAGCACTACCAAAAAAAGCAAATGAATAATAAAAATACTGTATTGCACTGCATTATACCTACCAGAAAAAAAAATGCAAAATGAGGCATGATTTCCATTCTGGTACCTGCCATTTAAAATTAGTTACCCCCCAGTTAGCACTCGTTTTTGTTTGACTGGATAATTAGATGGTGATTTCGTTTTGTTAGAGTAAGTGCAACAAATTGATCACATTATTTTCAAAATGCTTTGCTTTCTTAAAAGTAATTGAAAAGCTGGGACCAGAAAACCACCATCAATACCCATATTTATCTAATTTAAAGTTTTATAGAAACTTTTTTCGGAGGGAAAATGTATAATAAGATGACTTTTGATTCTTATAAAAATAAAATGGGAGTGGGTGTTCATATTTATTTTTTTGTAAGCTAAACCTCTTTGCAATGAAAAAGTCTCCTGAAATAAGTGTTTGAAGGTTACTGTGAGATAACACAACAGGTTGGTAACTCCTTTCTCAGTTGTTTTATCGTAACTAAAATCCACTATGTTGTTTACTGCATAATATTTATTTAATTGAGGTTTGCAAAGCCCCAGTAACAATTTACTTTTATTGTTTCAGCAGTTCAGCTTAGTTTCATTTTGATAACACAAGAGCTACCAAGTAAACAGTTCATCTGCATACCAAAGATTATTTTATTTCTCCTGGTGGGAATTTTTCCTTGCAGATTAACTCTTTCTGCAGAGACTTTGACATTATTGTAATTACACCTCATATATAACCTATCACTTCAGTAGGAGGAAAAAAATAAGAGAAGCAGCCATTAATTTTGCTCATTCAAATTGTGTTTGCTTGCAAGAAGACAGGCTATTATTTCTTCTTACAAAAGCCATAATGAGAAATTTTCTGAGCTGATTGTTCAGATCAAGCAAAGGGCAATGTGAAGTTGATTAAAGTCCACCCAAAAGTCTTGAGCCTGGGGATATTGAATGGGAAAGCAAACGTGGTTTTTAATCCCAGAAGACTTAGGTAGACCCTGGGCATGGGTCAGCTAGGATTTTTTATAAGAAAAAAAAATAGGATTAGATTAGCTAGAAAGATTAAAACTTGGAGAGAAAAAAAAAAACAAAAAGCCAAACCAAAACAAATAAAAAAAAAAAAACCCAAAAAACCCCACTACAAAACCCCAAACCTAGCAATATCGATTGTAGGAATTCATAAAGATACAAATAAAATCTTTTCTTGCCTATTGTAAATGCTACTTAAATTTGTAGGGTCATTTGATATTCCCTTTTAGAGACTATTTCCTTCCTACGTTGTTAACACCTTTGTTTCCCCACACGCAGCACCAGGAAAATAACAAGCAACATGAAATTTATTAAAAATATCAGCCAGCCAGGTGGCCCTTAGTTGATTCTAGCCATAATGTCCGTGTGTAGACGTGCCATTTCACAGGATCTGATCAATAAGGCAGCAGCAGCAGCCTGGGAGCTCCAGCAGGGTGTTAATAAATCCCATTTTTCCAGGAAGCTGTGTATGAACTCACATTGGAGTCACTTGGAGTTTGGTGAGCTGATCAATGGCAGGGTTGGGCTCAAAAGCCAAGTGAAAAGGCAGAGAAATTATTCCTCTCCCACAAGTAGCACTGCCACGAGGAATATCAGAAACTTTATTGTAGGACTTGCTGCACCAAGCAAAGCATTTAAGTGTCAACCTCCAAGTTTTGCTGGTGCTTGACTGTGTGAAAGTTACAGGAATAAGTTCATGTGCCATGTGTCAATCCCAAATAATTACTGCCCTTTACACAGGCAAAGGAGAGGGGAAAAACATTCCATGTTACAGTGTGATCTGGGGAGCCGCTCATCCCTGACTTTCTGCATCAGAGAAATTTCAGATGCACCATCCCTTAAAAAGGAGCAGGGAACAATTTTAGATGTTCCTAAGTGGATTTTTCCATGGAGAAGCCACACATTGATGGGAAAGGGTGACCAGAAAATGATGGCTCTGGTCCCTGTCTCTCAGTGCTGCAGCTGTGCCCTGGCCTGGTGTTTCCCAGGCCTGTTGGGTGAGACAAGGGACAAAATGTCAAGAGATAAATTGGTCCAGCTCTGCCCATGGGGTCAGGAGCACCATTCCTCTTCCCACTACCCTTCTGCCTCGTTTACTTTACTCTCTTGACTTTGTCTTATCTGCCCCAATTTAGCATAGAAATATTAAACAAATCCAGTATTGGAACTCACAGTAAATGTGCTCTGTGTGTGTTCTAAAGGGAAAAGGAGAAAAACCTTTGCAAGCAAGCTGAAGTAACAGGTGGAGAACCACTAAGGTTTCTCTTTCCTCAGTTAGAAACTTCCTTACCCATGAAAAGTCTCTAAGGACAGTGCAGAATTTGGATTCCTTGGTTGAAAGGATGTGATATCACCTCTCCAAACACTACTGCATTTGGAAAGGAGTGATGGAAATGTTCCATTTGATGGAAATGTTTGCTCTGGGTAGAGAAGGGCTCAGCTGAGGGAGTTTTCTGGGTGATGATAGTGACACACTGTGATGCATCTTGTCTTCTGTATCCTGGTGGAAAAGTGCATCCCTCTCAATTTGACCTGCCTGCAACCACAATATTTTCCTTGTGGTTAAACAAAGGATGTTTTTTAGTTGATACTGTATGTGGTGAAAACCACAGCTCCATTTCTTGTGAAGCCAGCTGGATTCTTCTGGTACTTCCAGCTGCTTCAGCATAATTTTTGCATCCCTGAAAAGAAGATTTGGAAATATTAATTGAAAAACTGAAAACGTTTGATTTCCTGAAAATGTCTCTGGCCTGATAACCAAAAAGGGGAAGACCCCAAAGTGCTGTGTCTAGCTGAAATTTTAACATAAAAAAGGGGGTATGTGCATGTAAGTAATTTCTGCCCTAGGCAATTTCTTGTTAGCATTGACAGCACTGAAGAGTTTTCTCAGGTTTGTTGTTTTGGTTTTTTTTGTTTTTTTTCAGAGGACAAAATACAAGTGTTGAGTGGTTTTGTAGATTGAAATTTGAAACCTAAGCAGCTTTACTTGGATGCACTGGATCATGTAGGGTGTTTTATTTCTGGTTAAGAATCTTTTAGGGCACTTTCCTGTGCCCAACAAAGGCAAAGAAAGTACTTCCATTGATCTGACAGAGTTATTATTGGGATGAGATAATTTTGAGGAGGTAGATGAGTGAAAAAAATAATAATTATTTATGCATAAACATGATTATATATTTTAAAATAATGTTCTAATGATATTCTATTCATATTCTGGGATATTAATTTTAAATTCACAGCTTTGGTGATTAATCTTGCCTTAAATAAATCTGCCAAAATATGAAACCCAGGGAACACAAAGGTACAAGAATGGAGTCAAAAGAAATTCTTGTATTTATAAAACGGTCCCTGCTCTGGCACTTACCTAACTTTAGGGTTTTTTTCTCTCTTAGTTTCTGTTGTGCCTGTTTATACACTTGGTGGCTGATTCCTAAGTGAAGGCAATGGGAGTTTTTCCATGAGCTGCACTGAGCTGTGAAACAGGCACTGCATGTCACTGCATTCATCAACCCATCAGTTTAGGTGTAGTGCCTTCTTTTTTTTTTAATGAAACAAAATAATAACTCTGCAGGGCAGCTGATCACCTTATTATTTTCCATAAATCTACATTACTGCCTCACACAATAATGGCCTCTCTGCCAGAGAAGAGATTCAATTAAAAGGCTGCCAGAACAAAAGTACCTGCCCTGCATCCCAAAGCCAGACACGTTTGGTTCCACAAAATACCAGAGCACTTTTCTCAGATGGAATCCCTCTCCTTGAAATGTCTCCCCACCATTTTTACACAGTTTGCTTGAGGAATCAACAGCTGAAGTGTCTTTTACTGTCCTGATGAGCCACAGCTCACTTATTCTTTATCTAGACAGAGATCATGTCATCACAGGTTAGAGTTTTTCACTACAGGTGGTACTAGAGCTTTCATTTCACCAAATCTTTATGAACAATATAAAAAAGTGTTGCCTCTTGTTTAGTGTAGGAGCTTTCTAGTCCTTCACAAGGTATCTCAGTGCTAGGTGGGATTGTGGTGGAAGATTCCAATAATCAAAAGACACAACAAGTAAGTTATTTTTGTCAGAAGCCATCCCTAAACTGAGAGGATTTGTTCAGGTGCCCTGTGGCTCCAACAGGGGTCCATTTCCCATGTATTTCCATGGTCTTACTTGGAAATAAAAACAAACAGAACATATAAATCTGAAATTCTCCCTAAGCCTTTCCTATAATACTGAAGGGGGAATATGTTTAGAGGGTATTTTAATTATTTACTGCCAGTATAATACAACTGTATTGAGGTCATATCTTTAAAAGTTTCCATTTTAAAAAAAGTTTCCCTCTTTCATTTGTGTATATGAGAGTAAGGTTTCTGCACCTTAAGCCAAAATTTAAAAGATTGATCCATTATCTGATTTATTTTTTAAGTATTCTTTACCTTTTCTATGTTGCTAAGATTTTTTTCAGGGTTACATACATCAGTCACCTCTGTCAATGGGCATTTCTTTCTTATGTGCAATGTTTAACAGCAGTATAAATGCCCCCTGAAATCTCATATTTAGTTATTCACTTTGATGTTTTTAGTAGGCTGTTCAATATTAACTTTGTTTTGCTGTTTAACAGCAACAAAAAAGTCACATTATCAACTTTTTCCACGTTAATTAATCTCATACTTCTTGATTCTGCAGCTCTTTAGCTGTTATAGAATAGTTTGGGTTGGCAGTGACCTTATAGATCATTTAATTTCAATCCCCTGCCATCAACTCAAATGAGCCTTTTTTAGTAAGAAAATCTGTCTTTGAAGCTTCTCAAATTCAGACCAGTACAGACCTCAATTGTTCCTGGTGCAAATGTCCAAGAGCAAAAGAGGACAGGGGTTGGGAGTGGTTGTATAGCAGAAAAAATAAACTGCAGGTAGATCTAAAAAAAATTTTAAAATATAATAATGTTGTCATGAGTTGCGTCTAGGGTCAGGATATTTAAAGGGAACAGTGTAATGTTCTGCCTTAAAGAGAATTTAAGGAAATCTTTGCACAGCAATGTGCATCAGTATGAAACAGAGTTAAATGTCAAGGGATGCCAGTAATTGTACCATTACCTGTGTCAGTGACAAGCAATTTAAAGCTAAGCCCACATATTGATGGCCTTGGCATGTGGGTTCCCTGCCCTGGGTACCCTGGGGAGTGATGGGGCTGTGAGAAACATCCCAGCCTCTTCCCAAAGGGCTCTCCCTCTTAGGGGTAATTAGGCACAGGGAGGTGTAGGGAGGTTTAATAACCTGTTTTTTCCCCATGCCCACGGTGCAGGAGTGATCCTGCCCTCAGCCAAACACAATCCCTCAGGAAGCCTTTTCCAGGTGGGTTTCTAGCAGTGCAGTTGGCTCCCAGCCCTGCAGAAAGCCTTGGACACAGCAGGCATTTCCCCACTCTTTGCCAACTGTCTCATTTTCAAAGCTATGGCAGAACTGGAGACACGGTTTGAGGAAAATCAGTTTAGACCCAAGACAATTTAAAATAGTTTTAAGAGTAAAAAGCAATGAAGAGCCTGTGTTGATCCTGTATGTCATACCTGCCATGAGCTCCACTAAGTTTTCATTTCTCTGAACTTCTGGCAGTAATTTTTTTTACAGAAAGAGCAGAAAAAATCCCCTCCAGCAATATATAGATATTTTTATCCCAGCAAATGCCTAATGGTATGAGGATTTCTTTGATGACATGAAAGATTTTTTTAATACTGCTTTATGCTTTGGTAGCCCATCCAAGGGAAACAACACTGGCATTTGTGAATTACATTTGAAGTTGGGTGGTTTTGCCTCCTGGAGTGCCATTGCAGAGCATGTGAGTGAAACCAACAATTTTTTTACACCTTCTTAAACTATACAGGAAACAGAGCAATATTATTTAAGAGTTACAGCACATGGAAAACCTGCAAGAGTGAGCGAGCTGGGGTCTCCTTGGAGGATGATTCCCTTTGCGGAAAACGGGAATTCTGTGTGAGCTTTGCCTCTGTCCAGAACCTCCTGTCCTGCTCTGGGGTTTCTCTGCCAGCGAGCTGTGACTCCACCAACTGTCAGAGAAACAAAAGCTCTTTCCAGTTCACATCACCCAGAAATAGCCTGCTGTCTGCAATCCTTCCTAGCCCAGCTCTCTGTTTTACATCCTGCCCCAGTTCTGTGGGGAGATCCAAAACCTGCCAGGTGTTTTTCTCCTGCAGGCCTGGCCTGGGGCACCCTGCAGGCTGGGCTGCAGGAAAAATGTAGATTAACACATCCTTGGGCTGCAGGATGCTGTGCCACAGCCTCCTTTCGAGGCACAGGGCACAGAGGCTGCTGCAGAGCCAGGTCAGAGCCCTTTGTGGCCAGAGATCCAAGGGAAGTGCAGCTTCACACGCTCTCCAAGACAAAATCTCACCAAGGCTTCCAGGGCAACAGATATGTAATATCTCAATTCTATTCTGAAGCTGTCAGACAATAAAATAACAATGAGTCCCTGGCCTGATAATCACATTTCAAGCAGAAGGTAGCAGAGAACAAAATACTTGTATTTCTCAAGTTAAAAAGTCTGATTATGCTGGTTATATGCTGCCATCCAGAAATCCTCAAGGAGCAGCCAGTAGACACTAGAGGGTAAAATGTGGGATTGCCCATTTAGTTTACAGATAGCTGGATTTAAAACAAATAGTTGTATGAAATTCTATGCACAGTGCACTGTACTGACAGGCCTCTCCCAAGGTGTATTCTGCAGAAAATATTTTGTGTGTATTATTGTGACTGTGTTCACAGGAGTCTGAGGATGAGGGAAGATATGAGGATTTGACTCCATGTTTTGGAAGGCTTGATTTATTATTTTATGATATATATTATATTAAAACTATACTAAAAGAATAGAAGAAAGGATTTTATCAGAAGGTTAGCTAAGAATAGAAAAAGAAAGAATGATAACAAAAGCTTCTGTTTCAGACAGAGAGTCCGAGCCAGCTGACTGTGATTGGCCATTAATTAGAAACAACCCCATGAGACCAATCACAGATGCACCTGTTGCATTCCACAGCAGATAATCATTGTTTACATTTTGTTCCTGAGGCTTTTCAGTTTATCTGGATAAAAATCCTAAGGAAAGGATTTTTCATAAAAGATGTCTGTGACATATTATCTCTGTGTCATGGAACAGGTTGTGGGATCGTGGATGCAGATCCACTCCTGGACCTGGCTCAGAAAAATAGGTGCAAGAATTCTGTTTGATCAGACCCATCCAAATTACATAGTTCTCTGCTTAAATGGGAGTTTCCATAGCAGCAAACATAATATTATTAATTGGTAGGAGAAGTAGGTGAAACACCAAAAATTACTTGAAAAATTTTAATAATATTTTATTTCAACTTCATCTGATCAGAAACAGCTTCTAAGGGATTTGTTAATGCATTTTCAAATACACCTTTAAAACTTTCCTATTTAGTTTTAGCAACTAAATGCATTAGTTCCACCAGAACAGAATATATCTACCAGGCACTCTGAACCCTGGAGCTCCCCTCCCTCATTCCTTGCTGAGAAACTTTGTGTTGGAAACTTGGAGATCACGGATGACACTATTCCAGCTACCTACATCAAAATTTCTTGATTGCTTTACAGACTTGGCTTACTTTGCAAATCCTGCAAGTACATTTCAATCAAGCTTGAATTTGACTTAAAAATAAAAATATTTCATCCAAGAAATTGGATTTTTCAATTTATTATGACTTTTAAAAAGATTCAAGCTAGTGTGGATGACCCAATATAGTATGACTATGATATTTTAAAAATCATCAAAGCAATTCTTTCTTATCTCTGAATTTGCTTGCAAGTTTGACCTTACTTGCTACATTTTCTACATGTACTGCAGTGCTTTAACCACATCATTTCCAGTAATCTTTCATGACTGCAGCTCTACTTAGAAAGTCAGATGGATAATAGCATTTCATTGATGTCCCTTTCTTTATATCAAACTAATTTGAAAATTGAATGCATTGAAGTTACAGGAAAATTGAGGGTGAAGCAATGGCTCTTTTTTTCCTATGGAAATTATTTATGATTTTTCTATACAGCTCACAAGTTAAAAGGTGCAGTAGACAGAATGATGTTCCTCTCTTCATCTGTGAAATTCAGGAAATGATAGCTCTTATTTGTGTAATCTTAGCACTGTTGTAGGGAATCGATTGCTCTATGTACTGTACAAGTTGCACTCTGGCATCTCCTGCACAGATAAATTAAAATAAGGCTCCTCTGCACATTGGAGTGAGACTCAGAAGAACAGATGACAGAACCTATTAAGGATGTGAATTGAGTTAGAAGGGGCTGTGATTCCACCAACATACAAAAGAGTGGTTTCTGAGGTTTCTAGATAAGATTGTTTCTTGTTGGTCAAAGTTCAAAAAGCAAAGTATAAACAATCCCTTTTTCATGCAATAGTTGGGACTCTTTATTCTAAAATTATTATTTCAGTATCACATCAACACTGGTGGTTAAAGTCCTCCACTCACCAAGGATCCCAGAACCATGGGATACTTTGTGTTGGAAGGGACCTTGAAGCTCATCTCATTCCATCCCTGCCATGGGCAGGGACATTTTCAACTGTCCCAGGTTGTTCCAAGCCTCATCCAACCTGGCCTTGGACACTTCCAGGGATCCAGAGGCAGCCACAGCTTCTCTGGGCACCCTGTGCCAGGGCCTCCCATCCTCACATGGAAGGATTTTTATAATACCTAATCCCCTGCTCCCTGTCAGTTTGAAGCTATTCCTCTTTGCCCTGTCCCTCCTGACCCTTGTCCAAAGCCCTCTCCAGCTCTCTTGGAGCCCCTTTGCATCCTGGAGGGGTCTCTTAAGTTCTCCTCAGAGCCTGCATTTCTCAAAGCCATATTAAAGAATAGCAAGAAATGTGTTATAAAAAAATGTAGATTAACACAGCCTTGATCATCATCTAAGACACTCTTCTCTTTTTTCCTGTATATTACTGGCCCCAAGATACAAACACAGCTTTTTAATAAAAAACTCAGAAGCAAAGTGATAAAAGCTGAAGGTTTTGAATTGGGAACCTTAAAACCATGAGCTTGTGCAAACAATACTCTCCATATATTGTTTTATACTTACTGGTTTTACTTAATGTGCGGGTTCAGTGTTTGGAATAGCTTTAAGTGTTATAATTACAACTCTGCTGAGTGCATTGGGCTTGAGGCCACAGCTCCTGAGCCTTGATACCTGTGAGCCTGGTGTCTGCCCAGGGTGTGACCCCATTAGCTGGGCAGAGCTGAGTGCCTTTGAGTCACAGCTCTGCTTTGGGGAAATCTTCATCTTATTCCAATGTAATTAAGGAAATCCAGGCCACAGTGGTTCAACACAGAGTATTTTATGCTCACTCAAGTAGCATTACAGGGGATTGCTGAAGAGATGTAATAAATTCTCAAGGATTGTATCTGGGACTTTGATTGCCAAGCAAAACATCGAGACGGATATTTGATGTCTTGAATGCCACATTTCACCACTTGTAAAGACAGTATTGTCAAACAGGATCATTCACTCTTGTGCAAAAACAAGTTCTGTCAATGGAGTTTGTATGTAATAACTAGTTAATATATCAAATCTTCTTACACTGCATGTTCCTGGCAGCACAGCTGGTGCTCCAGGGATGGCCAGCTGTGACTCCATGGTGGGAACAGGCAGCCTGTGCAGTGTGACCAGGAGCACACACTCTGTGCTGGCTCACAGGCTGGGGGAGACAGGCCACGTCCCAAACTGGGGTTTAAAAACTCTTTGGAGCTTTGTGCAGCAAGAGAGGAGTGAAAATTTGCATCGTTTGCATGTCTCAAAAGGCAGAGTGGAAATTCCCACTAGAACAAGGTCAGGCTGATAAAAGCCACATGAAAGAGGGTCCTTTGAGAAGGATGGCATTGACAATCTTGGGCTTCAGAAGGAGAAGAATGTGTCGGGGAGTTGGTAATGGGGCAGAGATTATATTTCCTATAGGTCACTGTCTCTGTTCCTGCTGGGATCTGTGGTGGTGGCTGAACATCACAAGGAGCCAGGGGCTGGGTTAGGCCGAGCTGTGAATGTGCCACTGTTCCAGCCTGTTTTCTTGTGGGATTATTCACATCTCAGAAATGCCATCTTGCCTCTGACTAACTGCTGTCCCCATTAGCACTGTAAACAAGGAGGTCAAGGACCCAGCTGGAACAAAGGCTGAGCTATTGCCTGCTTTCAGGCTACGCTGAGCCTGGAGCTCACAGGGAGGATGCAGTCCCTCTGTAAAGAGATTTCCATTTGCAAGGCACTCTTCTTAAAGGGCTCAAATGTCCAGCCACTCATAAGAACTCATTAGAAATTAAAATAATGTGATTAAGAGTTTAAAAATGAGTCGTTCAGGCTCTTACAGAGAGAACAAGCAGTGTGTATCTAAGAGAAAAACAGCAGCATTATTTTGAAGATGGTGTTCTGCCTCAGCCTGAAAGCATTCTTTAAAAAATCATAATAGTATTTACATTTTTAATTTTACGCATTTCTAATCCCATGCATTTGCGTGGACATGAGGCACTGAAGTACATTTAATCTCACTCTCTCCTCCTAAAACAGAATCTGTGCTTGGCGACCTAGTGATTCCCTGATGGAGAACTGATGGACACCTTTTAAAGGGAGAACCACCTTGAATCTTCCAGCCTTTAAACTCTGATGGATGAGACAAATTGAGTTAAAATTAAAAAAAAAAAAAAAAAAAAAAAAGAAAAAAACCCCCAACAACTAAATAAAAAAAATGGAGGGAACACTCTCCCTTTAATTTCCAGCCTAATGATGTTATCATCCCTTCACGTTGCTCCAAGAGCACAAAGTGATTAATGAGTTAAGCAAGAAGTAATGAGCATTTATTTGTCCAGTTGCACCCTTTTACTGGAACACAGAACAAGTGCTGCTTATCCACTCATCTCTGAGAAGTACATTAAATGCTTCTACCTCCAAACCCCGATAGTGATATCATTTATCTCACAGGGATACCGATGCAGACACTGAATTAACTGTTGGGTCTTTGGGAGGGACCTGAATACTGCACAGCCCAGGAACCCCCATCTTTGGTACCCACAGCCCCAGGGAAGTGCTCCCTGTCCTTATCATTGCCCGAGGACTGATAAGAGCTGGAAATGGAGTTAGAGAGGCCGGGCTGCTCCAGGGCTGAGGATTAAATTGGGAGGCAAAGGGTCAGCAGGACCCTGCCACTTTTACAGACAAAAGCAGCTTGGGATGGAGCACAGGGATCCCCATCTCACCCAGGAATGAGCTCTGGGATCACGATTTTGTCTTTATTGCAGAGAGCAGTGCTTCTCTCAGCTCTCTGCCCTGGGGGATCCAGCTGTGCTAGGGAAGTTGTGCCTCTGGACACAGGAATATCTGCTTGGATCCATGGAGCTATTCCGCATCATTGCTGAATCTGAACAGCTGTAGATATTTTGGGCAGTTTCACAGGAGAAATAAAGTGTTGGGTTAGGATTTTTTGGGCCCATTTTTGGATCTCATTTACAGGGGGTGTGGTAATGGATGAAGCCAAGAAGGATGTGGATATTCCTTGGTAGTGGCATGACCACATAATCTCTTTAATTAATTCATTAATTAATTAAACACAACTTGAAGCTGCTTGGGTTTATGGTGTACTTTTATCTCTGCTGCCCTTCCTGGGACGCTGTCCAAGATGATGGTGTCTTACCAGGAGCTGGCAAGCAAAGCCTTGCTGTTCCTAGAGGAAATATATGGTAAATTACACCTTGGCAGTGTCATCCTTGAACCTGAATACTTCCTTCCTCCTGATATCTGCTCCTCCCTGTCCTGCCCAGCCTTACCTGGGTGTTTAAAGATACGTGACATAAACCTGATTTTCTTGGTTCCAGGGTAATTAGCAATATATTGGGCCTGTATGTTTTTAGAAGGAAACCTCAGGTAAGAAGTGTGATATCAACATAAAGTCTAATTTTTTCTTCAGTGTTATTTGGGAGTGATTCAGTGTGTGTGTCTGCAATGTGACTAGAAGGTTGATAAAGTAATTACCGTTTTTATGAATCTTGGAGTTATTATTCCCTTAGTACAAGCCCTTGTAACTTGTCAGCTTCAGGGGGAACATTCATCACAATTTTTTTTTTTATTATAATGGCGATATGATATAAAAATGGCTTATGCAAGAAAATTCTCTTTACATGTTCTAATAACTGCTTTCAATTTGTTCTTCCCATCAGCACCATTAATATGCAAATAGAATACAAAATTATGATGTCAAATCATAGATCTAATCAGTATATTCTACTTTGTGTATGATATTTGCTACTATTCTAGAAAAAATGCAAAATATATGAAAAAAAATTATGAGCCTAATTGTTGTTCATCAATACAGTGACAAAAGACAGGAGAAAAGGGAAAAAAAAAACAATATTGGAAAAAAGAATTTGTCCTCTGGGTAAGCCACTGGCAATTGTCCTTTTCAGAGAGCAAAACTGTATTAATAATATCCCTGGAAAGCAACAGTTTGTGATATATTTCTTTTCTATTGAATCAGAAGATCATATTGACCCTCAGATTTTTAATGTTTTCTGATTTGCTCTGGACTATTTTGCAATATATTTAAATAAAATTGTTTTTAAAATAATACTCCTGTTTGTCTAGGGCAGTAACACAGTCTGCTATAATATTTGTAAACTTTAACTTTTTGACACACATGAAACTTTTAAAGTATTCAGATAAATGCTTAGTATCCATCTTTAATCAGTGAAAAGAAATTTCAAAGAAACTGGACAGGATGTGTGCACAGAATGAGTGCAGATGGCACAGAATTAACATGTGCAAAAAAAGCCCTGAAAAAATATGAGAAGAGGAAGAACAGTGTTTCCAACTGCTAATTTGAGTTGTCCATCCCTGGGTTCCATGAATACACAGGCTGTAGTGTAAAAACAATTTGTTGGAAATATCAATAAGGCAGTTATAAAAAATGGTGTCAAAAACAAGAGTGGAAATCCAGCCATTAACCTGCTGCTTTTCAAATGTGCAGACCCACAAAACCCATCCTGGTGATGTGTGACTTTGACATGTTACTTAAAAGGGTTTTTTTTTTGGGGGGGTAAGAAAAACAACACAAGAAGGGCAGTGCATTAGGTAATATTACTGGAAAGCTGGGTGAAATTAGAGTCAGTTTTATTTTAACACCATATATTAATATGATTTCCAGTCCAGTTTGTTTTGTTCTTTAAGAGCCCCCCTGGCAGGTGAGCCTGCACATATCTATCATTTCCCTCTAAGCATGGTCTGATGGCAGCAATTATAACTTTATAAACTCCATCACTGGATCCTCCCTGAGAGACCCAGACACTAATGGGAGATTTATGAAGTTTTTAAGTACTTGCTCTAGAACTGAGCTCCAACAACCACCCTGCAGCTGCTGGGTTTTTTTGGCTACAGGTTACCCAGACATCATTCTGCAGAAACCCCTTGCTATTTTTGAAAGAGTTACCAGATCCTGAGGGGATGTAAGCATTCCCCAGCTTTCCAAAGCATGCAGGTGATGGGACCCCACACCATTTTAAAACATACTGGGATCATGCTAAGAACTGGTTTATTTGCCTCTCCACCTGCCTGAAATCCCCAAGGCCCGGCTGTGCTGCTGGAGAGAGGGGACACTGCATATTCTGAGCAAAACACTACAAAAAATAGAGATTTCCCTTAAGATCCCCATATTCAGAAACACACCATTGCAACAGAACAAGCTATAGTTACACATTTTTAATTTTATTTATGTTCTATTATTACATTTTTTTCCCAAAACCATACATAAAGATACACAGCATACAGCATGATTTCAGATTTTTTTGTTTTTTAAGATCATTAAAGGTCAGGTGTGTTTAAAGATATTAATTCAGATCAGCTGTGATGAATCGTTCGCTCCTCATTGGACTTGATGGAAAACACCTGAACCCAGTAAAGATTTAGGAGCCAAGGGTGGACAAAGAAAAGCAGCAGCTTTTTTAGTGCTCTAAGAGAAACAGCTTTTGGGATTTAATCTGGGAAGAAGGAATAATCAGGAGTATGAAGTAGTGCAGAATGAACTGGGTGAGTGATAGTTATATTTGGGTAAAATACACAGTTTGGGGGTGAAGGGGAAAAGTGATCTTAATTAAGGGGGGCTTTGAGTCTGGAAATGGTGTTGGCTTTTACGCTTTCTGAGGGGTGAGGTAAAGAAATGGGAAGGGAGATGGGAAAGGACATTACAGAAACCTTGAGGCAGTGATTACACTGAAAGAATAACCAGTTGTATGATGATATGAAAGGTGATTTAGGGGATGTTGTCCCTAGGGTTGGTCTCCAGCTTTCCTGCCCTTGGGAGCTCCAGGGATCTCAGGTGTGAGAGCTGTTCTGCTCAGAATTTAATGCACTGATTCTGCCCACATTATAAATTATCCTAGCTAATGGGTCTTGGATTGTACTTGGGGGAAGAGCAAAAATTGTTTTCCATGTTCAGAACCATTAAAATGTTGTTCAGGTTGGTTGGTAAGAGAAATTTGCTGTTTGCTTGCTTGGAGTCTGTGGAAGAGAATATTTAGGAGGTGAAAAGAGCTGGTTTATTTTTATGGAAGACCTGTTCAAGCAAGTTTAAATACAGAACAGAGAAACAGCCAAATATTGTATTATTAGCCATGGTTGAACTGGGACTGCTAATTGCTCTACAGAAATGGGAGCACAGCAGTGCTGCAATGGTTGAGGGACACAGGAGGGCAAAAGGAAAAAGAAAAACATTCCCTGGTGCTATGGGGGAACCTGGATGGGAGCTGGTGTTGGCCCTGGCAGAGCTGAGAGATTTTGCAAACTCTGAAATGCTTCATAGTTTCCTTTTAGTTGGTTGTGAAAGCGCAGTGGGTTTTCATGGCATAAACCACCTCAGATGCTTATTTGTGTATTGATAAAGCTCCTTGCTATAAGCAGTGCTGTCTTTCTATCAGCTGGAATAAACCATATCCAAGGTACATAACTCTTAGAGCAACCTGCATCTGTTATTCTGCCATGAGCTTTTGCCAAGCCAGACTGTCCCTGGTGAAAGCAGGGGAGAATCATTGAGGTTCTTGGATATAAATGGATGGACAAATGGGTTTGACTGGTTATTTGAAAGTGATTTGTGTGTCTGGGTTTAATCTTTTGTGTTTCCTGAAGCTTGATGCAGCCACTTTGGAAAGAAAAGATGGAGTGTTTCTTTTCTTCAGGCACAGTGAGCTGTATCCACACACCTGGGTAATAACTACAGCTTTTCCAGTTTGGGATGTTCTTTGGTTCTGTGCAAAGTTCAGCAAAAATCTCATTCATATTTCTCTGTAATTTGGAGAACAGGCAAAGAGGCTGCTGAAATGGCATAATTTAGTCAATCTGGATCATGGATAAGGCCTGACCCCAAATTTGGTTAGATAAGGTAAATCATGTTGACTTCCATAGCTGAACATTTTGATTTACCTGCTTAATTTTTCCCATACTTCTTTGTATATCATAGACTCAGCATTCTCTCTGTTGCATAATATCTTATTTCAAGGTCAAAATTAAACTTGCTTCAGCCACTTCCTCCATTGTATTAAAATGAATGTTCCTGACAATGTCAGCAAAACGTGTCCATGTAATCAGCATCACACAGTGGATCCCTTCTTAATCTGAATTGAGAGGCACTATCTGGAGCTGGAGGCTGAGTGGCAGCCCCAGAGCTGCTGTGCAATTTAAAATGCCAGGGTTAAGTCTCAGGGTGTTGTAGTGTTCCCTCAAGTCCCAGAACAATCTAAATTGTTCTTCTCTATTCCTACCTGTGCCATTCAGTGCTGAGTTTTGTAGGCCAGGGCTAATGGAAAATGTGTCTGCCCAAGGGAGAGGGTGACTTTTGTATCAAGTACTTCCTTCCTTTTAAAGAAGCTTGACTGATTGCTTCTGTTTAAATTTTTATATAAATAGTGACGGGTGCATTCCTTCACATAAATATCTGAAATCTGTAAGACGTTCCTGTTTTGTGCACTGTTGCAAAGAAACATCCCTCAAATATAGTGGTATCTTTATTTATTTGAAAAATGGAAGCTTATCAACTTTTCACAACCCCCTTTGCAGAAAATGGAATCACAGATATTATTTGTTTTTAAATAAAGAAAGCAACAGCCTTTTCCATAGTTTTTAATTTTAAGTAAATTGATTTTTTTTCCCCTAGGTCATTTCTGACCTTTTTTTTTTTTTTTCCCTTAGGCCATTTCTGACCTTACTTACCTGTTGGCAGTAATGCCACTGGTGTGCTCAAAAAAAACAAGGTGGAACATTACCTGTGACACATTACATGTGACAAAGGATCCCTCCAACTTGCTCTAAACAATTGTAAAGGATGTGATAACCACCAATGAGAGATCTAGAGATTACTGGGAACCTCCAAGATAAGGCTGTGTCTCTAATTAGCAGCTAATTAAAATCTTGATATCTGGCCTGTATCCAATGGCAATTCCAAACAAGCTGATAACATCATTCTGTAGTGTAGTTGTTATAGTTACTGCATTTTTTTACCAACAGTTGTCACATGGCTAAACTGCTAAAACTATTTATTTATTTATTTTGCTTTTCTAGAAGATAGGTATGAAAAAGGCAGGGTAGGACACCGAGTAACTCCATAGAACCATGGGCTTGATGGTGTCTCATGACCCACTAATATCATAAATCATGTCCTTCTAAAGAAAACCTAATCTTAGAAAACCTAAACCTTCTTCAGAAGGACATGATATGATTGAAAGATTTGAAAACAGAGCAATCAAAATCCCACCAAAAAACCCCAAGCCATGTGTGCTATATTTGTTGAGTCTTACTTCAGCTATTTACCATCAGCTAGTGTTTCACTCATTTTAATTTCTGAAAGGATTAATCAAGTATCTTTTATTGCAAGCAGTCCATAACACCGTGCCCAGGTGGTTTGTTCCCTTCCATCTTGAACAGAAGATGATTTTTGTTGGCAATTAATTCTGGATGATTTCTCAAGATAGATTTCACAGGCTTATTAAACTTTTCCATTAACTTTTTTCAGGGAGGTTTGAGCATCCTCCTGCAGAAATGATGAAGAGGTGTAATTGGAAAAGAAGTTAGGTTTTTCAAGGTGACTGTTGAGTTGTTTTTATTGTTGCTCAATAATTGTTCAGTGCAAAACTGGCTGAGCCCTGCTAGAAACAGAGATTGGAGCCCATCCTCACCTGTTTGATGGGATCTTTGGTGCAAAAGTTCTCTCATCTGGACAAAGAGGTGTTCACTGCTGATTGGGGTAAGGTTTCAGAGGGGGAGAGTCCATAGGCAAAAGCCTGCCTGTTGCAGACATCTTTTAATGAAAAATCCTTTCCTTAGGATTTATTCTCCTGAGAAGCTGAAAAGCCTCAGGAACAAAATGTAAACAATGATTATCTGCTGCTGTGGGATGCAACAGGTGCATCTGGGATTGGTCTCATGTGGTTGGTTCTAATTAATGGCCAATCACAGTCAGCTGGCTGGGACTCTCTGTCTGAGACAGAAGCTTTGTTATCACCATTCCTTTCTATACTTAGCCAGCCTTCTGATGCGATCCTTTTCTTCTATTCTTTTAGTATAGTTTTAATGTAAGATATATTGTAAAATAATAAATCAAGCCTTCTGAAACATGGAGTCAGATCCTTTGTCTCTTCCCTCATCCTGGGACCCCTGGAGAAGAAAGAGTCAGGGCTCTTAATTTCTCGATCTCAGGATTGTTTATTGTATCTTATCTATAAATTTCTTTCTCCTGCCCTGCCGAGGTCCATCCAGCAGGTCAGACAGAGGCACTCTGCCTGCCCCCAGGGCAGTGTTGTGTCTTTGTACTAAAAACTACATATACAATGTATACAATTACTTTCCAATACCTATCACCTGTGTTAGGCAGTGAGCTTCTACTCTCAACCAATCTGTAAGTGCCACCATCACAGCAGAGGGTAGAGGCCAAGAAGGAGAAAGGCTGGACACGCCCAGTTCCCTCCATCTCGCCTCCTGAACCCTCATTCCAAAAACCCCAAAATCTACTTTTCTACCCTGTGAAAACTTCCCTATTATTCTACCTAAACTGTTGTGGCTTGCTGATCTTCATATAAGGTTGGTGATTTGCTCCACGGGTCATAATCAAACCCACAGGTGTTTTGGGCTCTGTGCCAGGGCTTCTGAGCCCCCTGGCAGGGGTCCTGGACAGCCAGAGGGAAGTTCTGGGTTCCCACAGGTTTCAGTCTCCTGGAGCTTTCCTGGGCCATCCCTGATGGAGCAGGAATGACTGAGCAGGGCTGGCAGTGGGACTCAGAACCTGCTGTGCGTGACTGAATGTGAGTCTGTGTGCCCTGCTCACATCCTTGGTTTCATAAAGCTTGTAACAAACCGTCTGAGTAGCCAGATATATTTTTGTTTTCTTTGGAAACAGGACACTGCTGGTCTTGCACTGAAAGCTTGCAAAGGTTAATGTCATTTTGAGCAAAGCTTTCTGCTTATTTTATGCTAATCCAATGAAAGTTATAGAAAAGTAACAACTCTGTGGCTCTTCTGAATGTAATTTTGCTAAGGGGAAGATCCCAACCCTTTTGAAGTCAGTGTCAAAATGCCATTGACTGGTTCAGCCTTAAACCCTCTGTGTATCAACAATGCAAGAAAATAAACTTTTCCTGTGACTTTGACTATGCAAGTTTTACAGAACACTAAAACCAGGCAAAATGCAGCACATGTACTGTTCATACCTAGAAGAACTCCAATTTTTTTCAAAGCCAGATCTTCTGCAGTATCATACAATTACTTTCAACTGCTTATATGCTTTTACTTCCAGGACTTGCCTTAAATGTGTTTAAAAGATAGGAAGGAATTTCTACCAGGAGATAGCATGAAAGATCAAATATTTCCCTGTCTTCATTTTCTTTATCTCTTTAGAAGGCTTAGAGACAGCAGCAGGTAATTTGAGGTGTACATTTTTGAAGAACATCAGCCTCTAGCTGTTCCCATTACCAAACCAAGATTTCAGAAAAAAGTGGTCACTTCATAAGGATGTCTGACAAGAACTGCCTTCTTTTGAGGGAAAAAAAAGCTGTTAGTCTTTATCTTCTATTTAAATAAAAACTGAAATAGCTAAAAAGCCAAAAAGCAAAAAGGGAATACAATTCAGCTAACAGAGAATGCATATAAAAAGGCATAACCTTACCAGAGGGGCTACTTCAAGGGAGAAAAACACATTCTTGCCTGGCTTTGCACCTGTCCAGCACAAAGTAAGTAAAAAGAAGTGGCAGACTTGGGTTTGAAAAAAAGAGGAGTGTGTGCTTGCAGCATTCTCTGTGTGTGAGTGCTTAATCCTCCTTTTAGAGCTCATGAAAGTCCAGAGTCTATTTTCAGAAAATATTAGAAGATCCCTTTGGTGGCTTATAACAATTAGCTGCAATTGCAAACAGGTCATCAGTTGTCCAGAAACCAGACATGAAGTTTGTGTGGGCCAAAAAGAGCAGGGGTCTACAGGACTGTGAAAGGTGAATTTGGAGGAAAGTGAGATTTTTTTCACTCGAGTGTGACCTCATAATAAATTCATCATGTACCACATGCCTCCTCTTCATCCTCCCCTTCATCTTTTCTCTCAGTGATAATAAATAAGCAGAATCAACATTTCTTAGAATGAAAATACTTGCTGCTACTCCAGCATTTTACTTTAATAAAAAATGGTTTGGGGTTCCATAGATGGGGGGCTTGTTTCCTTGCTTATGACTCCTTAATTATTCCTGTATTATTAAAAAAAAAATCAAAAAACTATTAAAAGTTTAAAAGTTAAGGCAGCATGGCTTCTCATTGTTTTATCTCCCAAATTCATCCTCTTCTCTCAGCTTTGTGCTGATGGCACCTTTGGGTGCTGCAAACCCTGGCTCCCCTCCAGCCAGGGCACTGCTTGGGTGCATCTGCAAGTCCCAGGCTGAGTAAATTCAGGAAGGAGAGACCATAAACAGATTTAGTTGCTTGTTTGAGTTTCATTTGTGTCCTTGCTCTTTTCCCACATTGCTTTGTATCTGCCCTGTAAAGTGTAGTCCAGTAGGGCTGTTAAGCTTGCTTATATTCACTGTGGGTATTAAACATGTGAGTTTGAAGCTGCTGAGAAGAGAAACAAGCAGGGTTGAACTTTTCTCCTCTCCTTTGTGAAATGGCACTGTTCAGGAGTCCCAGAAGGCTGAAGGAAGAAGGTAATATTTTAATTGCCTTGTATTTCTCCAGGAGATTAATAGTGCTGTCAGTGCAGGAGAAGGCATGAAGCTGAGATACACGCAGGAAAATGCACAGCAAGAAATACAAACCTCACTGATGGCTCTGCAGGGCCAAATCCTGCTCCCTTGAGACCTGTGCACTGTGGGGATTTAAAGCCAGCTGTGTTGGGGTGCACATGGACTAGATGAGGGCTGTTATTCCAAGTGAGCTGTTCTATGTCACCAGCCCCCAGCTGCAGCATAAAAGTGTGTGTGTACATAAATATAGGAATTTGGTCAGTAATTCCTCCTGGGAAATCCTTAAATTTTGTGTCAGGAAAACATTTTTAACTGAATCTCTCTGCCTGAGTCGTTTGCCAGGGCATGGAGGAAGGAGGGACATGACTGCAGGTACATTTCTGAGGGGATATCAGGGGTTTTGATGCTCTCTCCTGGGTTTACTTGTAGCCCTATGTCTATATCTGATGCCTCAATTTCTTATGCTGAATGGTTCCCCCCTCTAATTATTGTTTTGCTAGCATGAATATGCATCACTGCTTATGGTATGAACCTGAAAGGCATCACAAATAAGTGAGAAGATGTGCTGCTCTTAGATTTTGGCACTTTTTCCCCTCCAAAATTCCTCATGTTGACTCTGATGTTGAGTATTAAAAACCAAAACTATAACCCAAGCAAAAGCCTTATTGTAAGGGACGAAGTATTAATGATAGAGAAAGGAAACATCGAAATTTGCTGTTTGGTCCTTGGAGTGTTTCTCAGTGCAGGTTGTCAGCTGGCAGAGGTTTCTCAGCTCTAACAGATGTTCCTGCTCTCAACCAGAGTCCTGCTGCAGAGGGACAAACTGGATTTTTCATTGCTTGCATTTCTCAGGAGAGAGGGAGTGATGTGAAACTTAGTTTGTGCATTACCAGGGAGAAAACAGCTGTTTCCATGAGCTCCAGGGCCACATTTCCAGTGATCTTTGTGCTTAGCCCTGTGCTGAGACTCTTTCTGCCTGCAAATCCCAGTGGTTTGTTCAGTGCATGGTGTGGGCAGAGCTGGCCTTTGTGGGTAAATGATACCTTCAGTGCAGGGTATTGGATTTATTTGTGTAGCTAATGGCTCTTGTAAATGGAAGTTACACTGCAGGTAATGCTCATTTCAAAGTCTTTAGTAAATATGTGCAGGGGTTGGGGGTATTCCTATTCAGAGGATTAAGAATGTGTGTGAAGTGGTACAAACATTTCCTATATGTGAGAATTGTCAAACATCTCTTAGATCAAAGCAAGAAAAGAGAAGCTGCTTTAAAAAAATATAGCAAAGCTCCTATTTTATTAGTCCTTTTAAGAAGTGGAAGGATGACTCTACAGAATAATCTATGCTATTGTAAGGAAGTTCTAGTTAGTTTGATGTTTTTCTTCGGCAGGAGAGATGGATGTGAGCTCAGTCTCCTGGTTTTATTCACCCTGGTGAATTCCAGTCGTGATTCATTCTCACTAATGAGATCAAAGCACACAGTTCCTCTTCCACTAACACACTCCCTCAAAGGTATTAATTGCTTCTCAAAAAAGAAGAAAAAATAAATATATATATGTATGTTGGCAGAGCCACAGAGCTTCGTTGTGTTATTGCAGGTGCTTAACCAACCTTTGAGCTTAAAAATAAATTAAAAATTTGTTTTATTGCACTTTATACCAAATGAATGGATGAGGGATTCCTCTGCAGCTCAGCTGACGCAAAAGCAGAGCCTGGCTGGTAGCAGCTCTCTGTGAGTGCTGCTGGGTGCTGGGGCTGATGTAGGACATGCTGACAGAGATAAGGGTGATGAACTTCTATTTTCTAGCTTGAGAAATTGATAGGGGCAGCAGAGCTGATAGAAATGTAGTGTAATGCCTTTCTGAATTGGCCTAAATGGGATTGGCTCTGGAGAGGTGTTGGCAAATTATGGCATGCTCACTTCTACCTTTGGGAAATGCTCGTTGCATTCTTATTGTTACCACAAATCAGAAAGGTTGGGTTACAGGCCAATTATTTTCTATAGCTTAAACAGTCCAGGCTGTGGACACTGCTGTGCTTAAAATATATTTAAAAAATTAAAATGAATAAAGTGGTGTTTTACAAACCAGTTGTTTCTTGATGCAAGTTAAATTCCAGCAGGTGTGTACTGCAGGTGGGGATGATCAGCCCTTTATGACAACCCTGTTTGTAATTTCCCTCTAATTTCCCTGATTGCTTATGAGTTAATTGTGTGTGTAATGAAAGAAAGACTTCAGAATGCTGCTTCATCAGTTAATTAAGAGTAAATCAACATATTTTAAAAGGTGGCAAAATAGTTTTCGACTTGTGTTTATGGCTCTTGAGCTGTACCTGCTTTATGAAATTTCTTTTTCTTCCTCTGAACTCTGTGCTCTGCAAACCTGTTGTGTAATTGCAGCCGGCTACTGAATGAGAGGTTAAACAACTGTTCATACACTAATCAAGATCTCCTTTTGTATTTCCAAATCTCTTTGCACTGCTTGCAGGAGTGCTGAGTCTAAAGGACAGTTTGGTTCTAGTTTGCTAAGGAGTTTACATGAGTATATATGTAATTGCACCTCTTTTTTGCCAATTGATTTTATTACAGTGCTTAATGGTTTGTTGAATAGTTTATAGGATAATGAATGTCATTTCCTTGTATTATACTATAAATAACTTGGCAAATTTTTAATTAGGATAATCACGGTAGCTTTCTCTGCTGCTGTAATCAAGCTTTGCTTTTTGCATCCAAGAAATAATGTACATCTATATCAAGTCAGAACAATTATGTTTTTCTAGGGAGTACAAGATTTTGTTGATTGTATTTTTTTTTTAAATAGACTTCCCTTTTTAAAACTTAGCTCTGCTTCTGTTGAAATGATAATTAGCTCAATTGGATGAGTTTCACTTACTTTAATATTCTGATTAGAAGAATGAATGAGACAGAACTTTTATCCTATGTCAGATTTTGGAGTTTGGCTTTCTGTAGCATTGGAATACAACCAGGCACTTCATACCATAATGGATAAAGATATTTTACAACCATATCAAGTTAAATACTTACTTTGGTTTCAGCTGTAAGCTGCTTTGGGCACCCTGTGCCCAAATGAGACATCAGGACAGATAAAAGGAGTTGTGGTTAAATTCCCCCTGCCCATCCTGGTCTCCTGTCCCTTGAGTCTCTTTTGGCTGTTTCAGAAGTTCTGGTTGGAAATTTTTTCAATTAAGTAAATTAATCAGAAAAAAAAAACCCAGACCTTTATGAAGTGATTATTCTTGTCTTTATCTGGAAAGCCATACCCCTTCCAGTGAATCCTTTTCCTGAAGGAGAGTCCTTAGTCTCTTGAAGGAATTCTTGAGGAGAAAGAGTCAAACTCCAGTTTTTCCCTTTTGAGGAAGAAGCTGTTTTCTAGCACCTACAAGTTCGTAAAACATTCATAAAGTTTCTGTCTTACCATAGTGCTGTTTTGTAAATGATGATGGATCTACACAAAGGCCAACCCGTCTTTTCCACAGAACCCAAAAACCCAGACAGATTGAAATTTGCCATTTCCTCTGGTACTTTTGTAAATGTAGCCTGGTTTATGTTAAGGGCTGCCTGGTCTCCTGCTTCTGCCATAACTGGCAGTGTAAATATCCATTTCATTGCTGAGATTTGGAAGCTGTTAACGTGGCTTTCACACCACATCGCAGAATGTTTCTGCAGCTTCGCAGCTCCTTTGCAGGGCTCAAGCTGCTGCAGTTTTGCATTTATGTAATCAAATACAAATCTAAACATATGGCCATTTCTCTAAAATACAGAGCCTGAGGAAACTGGAGAGAGCAATGACGAGTTGGAAGAAAAATCCAGTGGAAACAGAGTTAAATGTCAATGTCTGCATTGTGCCTAGTTAATATTTCACAGGAATGCTGTCAGCTTGCTATAGAGCCCCAAAGATTTATACATTTTCCTGACAGATGATCATGATTCCCATCAGTACACTTAATGCCAACATCTGTAGGGTTCTGCCTCATTTGGGAAACAAATATATTCTGTCCTCATCAGAAAAGAATACTTTGTATGTTCTAGGAAATGCTCGTTACCTTGGGGTCATTGCAATTAAGTGGAGGACAGAGATTTTTCAAGGGGTACCATTGCACTTCCTTTTTGGCTGCTTTGGCTTCCTTTTTATCTTTAAATGCAAGTTGGCAGGTGCCAGGTCCTGGTCTTGGCATTTCAGTGAAAAAATGCTTTTGATCATGGGTCTAAGTAAACACATGAAAATAAAGTATAAACCTGGTCATTAGGATAGTTTTGGTCATACTGTCTGTGCTTTATGGGTGAGGAATGTTGAGAATGTATTGTACACAACAGCTTTATATCCTAAACATCCCTTTCTTTAAGATCCACTGTATTTTATTATTATTATTTTATGCCTTTATTGGTCATTAGGGAAAAATTCTCAAAATTTAGGTTTTATAACTCTACATTAAATCATGGCCAGTCTAGATATTAAGGAGAAGGACACCTGTATAAACATTCATTTTTCTTGAGTCTTTTCTTCAGAGCTGATGCTCTTCCCATCAACCTCTATTTCATTTTGCTAAATAAATAACTTTCACTTGATTTCTTCTCTTGATGATCTTTATTCCCCCGATTATAGTTCAGCTGGCTGGAATTCTAAATTATTTATGTGGGTGTGATAATACTCAAGGAAGAAGTTATGCTTCATGTTGGTGCATGAGTTTTGTTTATACAAATGCAGTTGAGAGATACCAGTGTAGCATAACTGCAAACAGAAATAGAGGTGGAGTAGGAATAGAATTCCTTCTCTGGGAAGCACACCAGAAAACTCAGGGAATGCAGCCTGCCTGGATTAATGATGTATTTCCATGCCTAGAGCAGGAACAGTCTGGCCAGGAATTATGAAAAATGATAACAGGGTTTCTCATGAGCTATTAGAAAAAATAACAGAAGATGGAGAAGATGGGAAATGTTAGCTTGGGTTTGGTAAAGAACAAGAAAACGCAACTTTTTGAAGAGGTTGTTATCTCCAGGTAACTCATAAAATTTTCTTCCACTTTTTGTAGTTCTGCAGACTTGTGCTATTCATCACTTTTAGGTTATGTAAAGTAGTTATCTATGTTAAATTTGGTGTTGTTGAATTTTAATTTTTGCAGTACTTAAGGCAGTTACCTTCAGGGTTGGGGGGAAAAATCAGAATTTTTCATGAAGCAATCTCTTTTATGTTGGTGTTGCTCAACCAGACCATGACTAGAAAAACGCGGAAAGGATTTTATCCAGCCACAGGATGCTGTTGGGACATTTTGAAAATAAAAAGTTTGCTTTGGAGTGATAAATGTCCTGTTATGTACGGAAATGTCAGCCTTGAGAATGTCTTGGTCCTGTGTTCCTTTGACAAGTTGAGGAAGCACAATGTTGTCTATCAGTGAATTGGATCAGAATAAAAATTAACTTGGAAGCCAATAAGTGAGTCTCTCCCACTTTATTAGAAACAGCATTGAGTTAAACAGGAACAAGCCTGCATTTGGGTTTGAGTGATGAAAAAGGCTTCACTTTCAAAGGTTATCTTCTCTGTCTATTGGTGCAAACTCAGTGTACCACTGATAAAATGTTCCCTTTGACTCACCTGGTCCCTCCATGGATTTGGATGTGCTGAGGTCAGTTTCTAAGTGTATGAAAACCATTTCACCCAAGGTAATAACTCCTTGATCTTCTTTTTGTTTTGCTTTCGTGCTGTTCATTTTTAATATTTTTAGTTGTCTTTATTTTATCTCTTTCTTGTCTATCTTAACATAATTTCATCTAGTTTTTGCTTCCATAACAGCAGCCCTGTTACTGCTGTCTTCTTCCCTTTTCAGATGAGGGAGAGCTCTTTGCCCCAGATAAATTGATGGGAAGATTCTTAAATCCTGAAATAACATGATAGGTTGGGGAAGAGAGCTTTAAAGGACACCTAGTCCAACCCTACTGCCATGGACAGGGCAGAGACATCTTCAACTGCATCAGACTGCTCAGAGCCCTTTTCAACCTGACCTTGAATGTTTTGAGGAATGGGGCATCCACAGCATCTCTAGGCAGCCTGTGCCACGGCCTCACCATCTTCACAGGGAAGAATTTCTTCCTAATATCTAATCTAACCCTGCTGTCTGTCACTGTGAAGCCATTCCCCTTGCTCTGCCTCTCCAGGCCCTTGTCAGAATTCCCTCACTTTAGCTTTTTTTCCAGCCTGAACAACTCCAGTTCGCTCGAGCCCTTCTGTCTAGCAGAGGTGCTCCAGTGGCCAGTCACCTTTGTGGTTTCCTCTGGACCACACCTGAGTGACAAATAGTGTCACTTGGTAGAAATGAGAAGGGAGATGGTGTCCAGTGATGTAGGGCCGGCACAGAAAAGCATGAGGTCCAAACAATGTCCTTGTTGAGGCCAGGCACAGCCAGGGAGTGGAACCATGAAAAGTGGTTTTTGTGCAAGTGTCCAAAGAAAACCTTAAAGACCTTGTTTTCATAGGTAAAATCGGTTTAGAAGAGCTCTGGAAACGTGGATTTGTAACTCATTCATCTTTGTAAATTGTGAGAGCTTGTACAGTTCCCCCTTAGTGCTCACAAATCCACAAATCTTTCTGCTGCAGAAGGTAGAGTTTGTTTGGCCTGGCAGATTAATCTCTGTGGAGGCTACGCTGCTCACGTGTCCACCTAAAGAGGGAAATTATGGATCCAGCTCTCCCTCCTCACTCTTCATTCTGCATTGTGTCGCGTCCCTTTTTAGCTGAAATCATTCCCAGTGGGATGTTTCTGATGGAACAAAAGCAAGGGAGAGTGCTGCCCCAGATGTGGGCTGGGCTGAAACACTCCTGTGATGTGGATCTCCATCAGCGCAGCAGGAGATGGAAAAGGGGAGCCAAGGCAGCTGAAAGATCCTTTGTTTTGTGGAGCACAGTGTGGGTAGTTTGCCTGTTGGTGCCTCAGTCCGTGGGTGTGATGGGAATGGGGTGCAGGGATCTCAGCAGAGCCTTGAATGCTGCTGGGGCTCTGAGACAGAGCTCTCCTGGAGTGTCCTCAGGAGGCCTCACCCTGCCCTTCCTGCTGCTTTAAACACCTCAGTGTTCCCAGCTGGAGATCTTGAGAAATTCATGAATACCTAGATTTGATTTACCATCTTTTTGTGAAGCTCTAGTAATTATAATAAAAATATTCCTCACTCCATTTAGCAGAGCAGTTAAGAAAAGGCTGTTTGACTAGAGCACCTTATCCTGTTTTTACTCTAATTTTCATTGATCAAAAGTTTCACAATTTTGATGCCTGTTTACAATACAATACAATGCAATAAAATACAATGTCATCTTTCTGTTTCCTCAAAAGGCAAATTTCCAAAATGCTTTCAAATATCCAGCCATTTTAATGAATACCTCAAGGGATCATTGAAATATCTTTAAACAGGTGGTGTGAGTTTAAAAAGTTTTCCCCTGTGTATCCATCTGCATTCATCACCTTAGGTCATCTTCAATATTCATGTCTTCTATCTGGTTTTGTCCTCAGTGATAACATGTGGTTTTCTTCAAAATGAAGCATATGGTTTATTTTTCTTGTCAAATTGCCCTTAAAATCTCTAGGATTTTTTTTTTCCTGGTATTTGTATCTGCCAGGATTGGAAGACTTTTTTTTGCTTAAACTATCTCAATATTTATGATAGTGTTCATTAATGAGAAATAGATGACAGGAAAAAATATTTTTTATTTGTGCAGATACACAAAGCAGCTTACAAACAGCCTTGGTTTGTTGCTAAATCCTACCTAAAATTCCCTGCCAAACTACCTTAAATTTAGTTCACAATGCAATCTTTAGAAATGTCTTCAAAGCTATTGCTGTGGTTTTCTTGGATTTATTTTTTTGCTTTGTTTTGGTCATTTTTCCCCCTACTTTAACACCACTGCAGAAAATGGATCGAAGAGGGGAAAAACCCCCAAACCCTGTATTTTTATCAGTCAGTTAAAGATAAATGATGAAAAATGATTTGTTTATTAATTCCTATGGCTCAGTTTAGGTAGACTTGATTCAATCAATGCCGGTGTTCTGCTATGTGAACTTGTTTTCTTAGAGTTTAAAGGAACTTGATGCAATGAGAGAATTGCTGCAATGAGAGAATTGTTGTTTATACTCGTCAGCCCTCAATGGCTTAACGAGGAATAGATTTAAATATTTTACAAATAAATGGACTCAGGGTGGCCAGGGAGGAGTTTTCTCCAGCTGCACATAGCAGTGAAGTCACTCAATTTCACAGAATCACTGGGTTGGAAGAGACCTCCAAGATCATCGAGTCCAACCCATCCCCAGCACCTCAGTTAAACCCTGGCACCCAGTGCCACATCCAACCCTTGTTTAAACACATCCAATCTCTTTTTAAACACATGAACACATGGCCAGTGTGACATGGCTTTAGGGGCAGTCCCCAAGTGAAGGTGCCATAGTGTCTCTGATTCAATCCAGGAACTAAATTTTTACCACACTTTTTAAGTGAAAATAAATACACAGTTCATCTATGAATTGATGTGCCTCATCAGTACTCAACCACATTTCAGTGGGTCATAGCTATAATTCTTAATACATATTTTTTTAATTTTAATTTTTATTTTTAGATAGAAAATAGGTGTCATTGTTCTGCCACAGGTGTGCTTTCTGCGAGACGGCACTTTAAATCTACTTGAGCGTCATTATTGTAGAGACTCAAACAGTTTAGATCTTAATTGATATTAATAGGAATAACCCTCAATGACGTGAACTTGGCAAGCCAGAAATTGCAGCTGTTCTCAGCAGTAGTGACAGTAACAAAGATAATTAATTGTTTTTCCCTGGGAGATATATTTAGATTGTACAAACTAAATATTCCATTCCCTGAGCCCTAATTCAGGCTTGTATTTGTTCTGTAAATACAGGAAGTGAAACAAAAGTTAATATTTTTGACTGTCACACCATAATGTGAGCTATTCCAATTATTTTGGAGAAATAAAATATTCAAAATATTCATTACACGTCTTCCAATAATAAATTCAGCAGTTGATGTTTGTATGATTTTGCCATCATAAAATGAGTAATATTTTGATATTTTTTAATTTTTTTTGTTGGTATATAAGAGCTGGTACTTCATCTGGCAAAGGGGATCATTTTGGATATTGCAGAGCACGTGTTCCTGGCAGAGTTTTAGACAAAAAGTATTCCTGAGTGAGCACAACTTCATCTCTAAGAACTTGCAGTCAGCATTATAATCCTCCTGGATTATTAAAGAATACATCAAGGCTCAGTTTTGAAGTGCACAGGGATGTGTTAATGGCACTGTAAAATGTTTATACCCATCGTGCAGGATGCCTCTGTCTGGGTTATTGATTGCCAGGCTTTAAATTCTTTCTGTTTTCCTTAAATAAGAGTGGGAAGGGATCTTCACAGATCCTTCCCCTGTCTCAGCTGCAAGTGGGCTGAGCCACCTGGGGAGTGTTTACTTCTGGTCCTGCTTCTTGAAGCTGTAATAGACACCCCCACAAGAATGTATATTCATATGCTCTAAGTGTGTGGTTTTTATTAACACTTATTTTAATAGTGGTTGTAAAACTCATGCATGTAAATGCAGTTCTTTAAAGCGATGGCATTTTGAGCAAGGGTTCCTTTCACTGGATATTTATTTCTACAATAGAAAGTCTCTGGTGTGGGTATAATTTTGTCTACGCTGATAGCATCCACCCTGAAAATGTAACATGCATGGGATGCTCTGTTGCTTGCTACAAAAGTAATTTTCTATTACAGGTTTTAAATCTGTGATATCCTAAAAACGTGGAGCTGCCTCAGGTTGGGCTGGACACAGAGGCAGCAGCTCTGAGCAATGCAGGTGCCCTTCAGCACCTCCACAACTGCCTCCCTTCACAGTCAAGGAATGAGGCTTTATTTCCCCAAACTAATATTGCACTAAACCACCAATCCAAACATTTACCTTTGTGATGTAAATATTTCCTAAGCTCAGCTTCTTTCAAATCCTGCAGTTATTTGAGCTGCTCAGGGAGAGGCACGGACTTTGCAGCAGGAAAATGTGTTCTTTATGAATGGGATGATGCTCTTTTCTTCACTTGCATCTTAAATGCAATCTAAATGACCCATCATACCCTGCACACAGCAAAAGCAATAGGTATGATGAAAGTCTGATTACATGTAATCAGCAGCAGTAGTGATTTGAATGTTTTGTCCTGTATTTTCCCTCAGCCTACTGCCCAGAAAAGCTGCTGCTTTAGTGTATTGAAAGAAATTACTGGAGTTCATCAACTGGGTTAGATCAGAACCTTATTTCTCTGGTTCTCCCTTGGGACTTTTGACCATTACATTGCTGGAATATCATTTGCTTTGGATACTTATTAAAAATATTAACAACATTGCACAATCTAGGCTGGCATTCAGGTCCACAGCTTCTTAACAGCAGTGGATTTGAGAGGTAAAACTGTTTTTTTTACCTGTGCCCCAAAGTACAAAAAACTATTCTTAACAAACCACAGCTGGGGAAAACTTAGAAATGGAATGCCACTAAAAAAAAAGAACAAAACAATTAATTATTGTTATTACTGTGGTTATAGATCAGGCCAAACCATCTCTTTCTGGAGTATGTGCACATACATTCTGCAGGAATTGTTAAGGATAAACCAGTGCAGCACCAACAGAGCAGTCCCCTCAGTAATTCCCTGACTGGAGCCCACTCACAAGTGAAATCATTGTGCTGCAGAGCTCTGAAGCTGTGTCTGTCTTCTGGGGAAAATTGCCTGCTTGTACACTTCTGCATCTCTTTCTTTCCTGCTGCTAGAATATAATTAAATATGCTAAAATATAATTAAAGTTGCTAAAAATACATGCTTTCTAATATTGTTTTTTCTGTGTGGGCGGCTGCTGTTACTCTGTTCTCAGGGGAGGAGATGGTAAAAAGATGAGTGTCACTTAACTCTATTAAGTGGTCCATTTTGCACAGGGATGTAAAAGCTCCTTACTTGTGGCCTGATCCAAAGTCCCATGGAGTTTTTAAATTTATAAATTTATATATATATACACATAAATATATGCAGTGGGGTCTGCTGGCTTTATTATTTTTACAGAAGCATTTTTCCCCCATCAGAAGAGAGGAGATTTCTGAACTGAAAACTACCACTTTCATGTTAGCTGTGAGAATTTACATTCTTAGTGCTGAGGAAATTAGTAGAACAAGCAAGGCTATAATTACTGTGCTTTTACAATACAGACATTGTACCTAATTAGGATCTAGCCTGCAGAGCACTCTGTTTAATAATCCCAGCAGACATTGTCTGAGTTTTTGCATCACCTGGATGTAGCTGGGGACAACCATGGAAGTGACAATTGACAAGATTTTAGCTATCTTACAGTATAAACTACTGGCTCACCTTTGATATGCATGCAATCAGTTAAGGGGGAGCTGGAATCAGCAGTTAGAGGCAAAGCAGCTCAATGCAAAGAGAGTCTTTGTTCACTTTTTTTTGTGTGGTAAAACCAGGGCTTAATTTTCTCTTCACAATCTCTCCAGCTCGCAAAGCTGGTAATAAAATCCTCAGCACCCCTGCTGATGAAGTCAAATCTGCTATTGTTAACAAAGGTTAAACATACATCATCTTTTGACCTGCTAAAATTATTCCATCTGCAGGTTTGATCCTGAATTTACCACCTGTCCCATGCCTTTTAGTTTCTATTTAAAGATGACTGATTTTTTCTGAATATGAAGTTGTTGATTTCCTTTCCTGCCTCCTCAGCCGTCATTTAAATTGTAATTATCTTTTCCTCACGTATGGAAAGTCTCAAAAATAACTTAGAGATTTTTGGATAGAGAGAGGACACAGAGGACCCTGAGTCTGTATTTGTGATGGATTTCCTCCAGCCTGTTCTGTGGTGTGACCTTCCCCTGTGAAACCTGGGCCTGTCATATTTGTTCAGGTGTCCACCAACCCCTTGTTCAGTACGTCAGGGTAATGAGCCTTATTTCCATGACTGCCGTGGAATTTCTTAAAAGTAAAAGTTTTCTTGGCCACCCTTCAGTCCCCAGACTCCAGAACTGATTGAAGAAAACAGTTACATTAAAAATTAAATTATTTCTTCCTTGGTTTTTTGTGCAACTAAAACATTTACTCTGTGTGTAATCCTGCATGCCATCCTATCGATTCTGTTCCTGATGCTGTCTTTAATTTTCTAATTGCCTGTTTCTCTTGATCATCCTGTGTGACACAAATGGCCTCAGGGATGGCAGGGGTTTGAAAAAGGAGTAGATGAGGAAAGCCTTCCCACGGGAATGCTGCCTTTGAATTAAATTTCCTCCATAAAGATATGTGGGGGTCTTTCGATTTTTGTGAAGTGTCCAAATGCCTTGGCAAGAAACTTTTAAATTATTTTGACCACATTGCTTGATAACCTTATATCCAAAGTTGTCTTTATTACTCTTGTATCTGTTTTGATAGCTAGTTTTTTACAGTATTTTTTTAAGTAGTCAATACTTATGAATTATAATAGAACATCACCTTAATAAATCAAAGGAATAATTATCTAAACTGATGGTTCCTTGGATTTTGTTTGCCTTCGAATAATTCAATGTTTAATTTACATATAATTGTTTTTAAAAATGTTTATATTTTAAAACATTCAGTAGATAAATGTTTTATGATTTTTTAAGTAATATTTAGTAATTTTGAGCAGTAATACTTGGTGTTCCTTGCATAATGAACCAGTGGTGGCTGTAGAATGCAACTTAAGACAAGAGCTTGTTCCTGCAGCAAAGCTCTTGACAGAGAAAGGTGACTCTTGGCTCCCTTTAAAAAATAAGGGTTTTGTTATCAGTCCAGACTTGAAGCCTGTAATAGTCTTCTCATCCTTTTATCAATCCAACTCCTCTCCTTGGTGTGAGGCTTTGGCCATTTCCTCCTTGTTTCCGAGGAGCCGATGGGCTCGTTAATCCTGCCTGTGGTCACTCACAGTGGGGCAATAAATCCAAGCACAGAGGGTTTCACCACTTGTTTGTAGGTAGCTGGGTGACACCAGGCTGATGTCACGTTTATCTTTTTACTTTTTACTTTGATCCTTCTTTGGGATCAAACATGGACTTTTTGGGTGAAATGCAAGCTGACCTGCAAAATACCATTTAAAATATTTCAGCAGAAACCTTTTGCTAAATATTGCCACTTGCTGCCTGTGAATGTTTTTGCCTGTTCAGAAAATCACATTGAAGACCTACCGATAGGAGCAACTAATGTCACTATACATTGCTCTCTAGTGGTGTGAAAATTATTATTCAGTGTATGCATTTCCAAATTTCACCTTAAATTATCAGTCTTGGATCATGCTATCAAGAAAGTCAGACCTGAACTGCAGAAGGTCACAATTGTAACTACTTTCCCAACTGTTAAATTGCAATTAAACCTATATTAAGTGATCCTTTGGTGTTCCTTTTACTTAATTCTTACAATTTAACTTAGAACTGTTGATTGTAGTTATTTAAAATAATGGATACAATCTCAGTAGGGCCCAGCATAAATTTGTAGGATTAGAGTAATTTTTTAAAGGTTTATATGAAAAACAGATTACTTTAGTTACAAGTTTCTAATATTACTGTTATATTATTAATGTTTATATTTTTATTAATCCAACTTGCATAAAATAGTTCACCCTGGTAAGGAGATTTTCCTTTTAGCTCTTTATGTAGACACTATTTAGAAAGGAATTTTAGCCAGGTTTTCCCCTAGTTCTCGCATGCTTTTAATAACTGAGTATAGTTTAAAGTTATCTTAGTATTTAACCCTATTTCCCTGTAGATTGATTATCCTAATATAAAACAAATGTGTATTAAACATATGCAGTTGCTTACAGAAGCAGATTTGGATGTTCCATTTAATATAAGTCTCTTGTTGCACAAAACAAACCCATCATATTTAAGATTTCTCTGGTCATTAAAACTGAATTATGTAATAGGCTTCCATCTGCTATTGAAACCTGCTCATCATCATTTTGTGTCATTTTAAGTGGGAGCATTCTGAGAAATGCTTAGTGACAGCAGGCTTTGCTCTCCTGGCAGGGTAGGATACGGCTTCCTTCCTTTCAGGCTGCAAAAATGAGTGCATTGCTTTCTGAGGTTTTTTCCAAGAGTTTGGTTCTCAGTTCTCCAGCCTTGCCATCTTCTGGAAAATTCTGTGTTTTATTTGTGCTGTTAAACTGTGTGCAGGTGGCAATCTCCTCCCTGCGTCCTCCCCAGCCCTTTGCATTGATTATTGTGGGATAATTCACTGCTGGCATCCATCAGCCCCACTTTATCTGGGGGACACTGATGGTGCTGAGCAGGGCAGGCAGCACTCAGTGGTGGCACTGGAGTGGCACAGGAGAGGGCAGGGAGGATGGATGGATGGATGGATGGATGGATGGATGGATGGATGGATGGATGGATGGATGGATGGATGGCCCCGTGCTGCTGCTCTGGAGCAGGATCTAGGTAAATGGGATCAGAGCCTGCCAGGGCAGATATGGGATCTGCTGGAACAGGCAGGACAGGAATTCCACTGCTGCATCCACAACCTCTGAGGGAGCTGGGCTGGGGAACTTCATGAGAACAAACCATTCAGGTGATAGAAGATTATCTGATTTCAGGATTAACCTTTTTGGTATCCTATCCAAGATGTAATTTTTGGATATGGCAAAAGGAGTAAAGTTGGTGCTTGAGTCCTAAAACAAACAAGCAAATCAACTACCAATGCTAACATAGTCTCAACATCCTCCTCCAGGGAAATAAAAAAGAAAATAAAGAAGATAGTTCAATTCAATCCTGCTACTTTATAGTTCCTTCCATACTGCTTTTAATTTTTTATTCCTTTATGGTAACTTACTTTCTCTGTTTTCTCAGTATAACTTTGTTTTCCTAATTGTGCAGTCATCTGAGTTAGCTAGATCTTACCTATCTATATCTTTCCCTCACAAAATTACCTAGGCTTTAAAAGAAAACTGAAAACTTAAAAGAAAACTGAAAACTTTTATTCAAAATGAGGATAAGTAGAGCCTATTTTTTTCTTAATATTCCCATAAAGTTGTCAGTATCTTAAAATATCTCAACAGTGTGCTTTTCCTTCCTTGTGTGGACAGATGTCATTCTATTACAGTTTGAAATATTCAAGTGAAATGGCTTCGTTATGTTTTACATGGTAAGAAAACTACCAAATTAAAACAATGACATCATTGATTACCCTTTGATAGATGAAATTTATCTAAATTAATTATCTTTTAGTATTTGCTTAAAAACGTTCATATGTGAAAATTCACAATGATAGAACATCTGCTCAGCAGAGGGCTTATCAAAGGTATTGTAATAAGCTATGTAATGAATGTTTCAGCCTTCAAAAGAGAAAATATTTAGTGTGGCATTTATTTAAATAATTTGTCTCAAGTTGGGATTTCCATCCCACTTTAAGGAAAAGAAGCAGTTTTGTTGTGAAAACATTATAACTGAATTTGGAAGCTTTACAACTCAGTGAAGGAAGAAGTGTAGGTTGGAAATGTCTGAATTCCAAGAGCTAGGAGATGAAACAGATTCATTTGAAGTCCTGCTTGGAGGCACAGCGAGCGGCGCGCTGCGGCGAGCGGGGTTTGAAATCGCGCCCGGTGACTCGTCCTCAGTCCCCGTCCGTCTGCTCATTCCTTGTGCTCCTCAGGAGTTTGCCTGTCAGACCTTCTGCAGGTTTGATCCTGGGAGCAGCTGAAAACCTCAATCTTTTCTCCATTGAGCCTCCTGATGAAGCAGGGAATGTGTACAAGAAACGCGCTATTCAAGTCATGGCTCCTGGAATTCCTTCTTCATGTGAAAGTTCGTGTTGCTTATCCGAGTGTAGTGGTGTTCACAGGGGTCCCAGGATGAGGGAAGACATGACAATGTTGACTCCATGTTACAGAAGGCTTGATTTGTTATTTTATGATATAGATTACGTTAAAACTATACTAAAAGAAGAAAGGATTTCAGCAGAAGGCTAGCAAGAATAGAAAAGGAGAGAATGATAACAAAAACTTGTGACTGACTGAGACAGTCCAGACAGCTGGACTGTGATTGGCCATTAATTAGAAACAAGCACATGAGACCAATCACAGATGCACCTGTTGCATTCCACAGCAGCAGATAATCATTGTTTGCATTTTGTTCCTCAGGCCTCTCAGCTTCTCAGGAGGAAAAGATCCCAAGGAAAGGATTTTTCCTAGAACATGTATCCAAATGTATAGGAAGGGTTCTTGTATAAGAGCTCCTGTGAAGGGTGTTTCCAAGATGCTTGCAAGTTCTTATAAAAACCTATTTTTTTGCTCCTGTATATTTATTAACTTTTTCAATTTCTGTTGCAACCATTTTTTCCTGTCAAATAGGAAATGAAATTACAATTTTATGAGCACACCATGATAATACAGGCTAAGGTAGTGGAGAGGCTCAGAGGTTTTCACATTCCATATAAATGTTTTTTCAAAGTCATTTTTTTTCTTTGACATGGGAAAGAAAGAAGGGTTGTTTCATAGGGAGCCTTTGAAGGCTTTCCACAAGTGACAACATTTTTGCTCATGTTCAGCCTGGCACTGGCTGTCAGCAGCTGAAAGGGCACCTTGTTGACTCTGGTACAGGGCTTGTCACTCTTCACACACAGAGGGAGAAGTGATGGTCACTTTGACCCTCCACCCTGACATTTACACTGAACCCACGTCAGGCTGCTTGGAAAGAAGGACCACTTCACCCTGGGGAATGTCTTTGCATGTTTCCTCCAGCTTTCAAGGAGGTGAAGGATAATTGTGAAGAAAAGGTTCAGAGGGAGCTTGTTTGGCCTTTGGACTCCTTTCTTTGTGGGGCTACTGGGAGCAGGGATTGGCACATGGCAGGATTGCAGGTAATGTGTTTCTATTAGAGTATCTCTATTGTGTTACAGAAGGCACCTGGCTATTCTGTGGTATTTTTGAGCCATTAAGGAACATAACTATCATGTCATTTTGTAGTTTGCTGAGATAGGTATTATTCTGTGACCCTTTGTTGATTAGATAAAAATTGGCTCAGGAATATTTGGGTGTTTCTCATTATCTGAGTATTTCTTCAATTTCTCTGTCCATAGATTGTGCCAAGCTGAGTTTGAATAAGCTTCTCTTGTTCAAATCCAGGAGGGAACAAGTGTCCCCCCTTTTAATGGAAATGTGTTTTTGGCAAAGAAAGAACTAAAAAAACCAAAAAACAAGACAGTCCCTAAACTTATCACCTTCCCACTTCCAAAAATGCAAAAGGATTTTCATCAATCAGTGGATGTTTCTCATCTTCCTGATGAGATCTTAGTACTGGTCTCTCAATATTTGATTAATCTGATCCATACATTATAGTAGCACACAGCAAGTCCAAAACATATGAGGAACTCTTTCAGCTGTGTGATTAAATAAGGAATTTGAGCATCAATATTATGGACTAAGAACTAGGACTCCAAACAAAATGCCTCTGACCTTGTTGGGTGGGAGATGTGAGACTGAGGAAAGTTTACACATGGAATTTAAACATATGTGGCTTAAACTGAGCATATGGTGCTTTTACTGACAGTTACCTGTGTGTGAGCTTTGCTTATGGATAAAGCAATTAGCTGATTAGTAAATGCTGAATAAGTGATAACTATAATGCCTAGAGCTGAATAAATACACATAAAACATCTGTATTCCTGTTTAGAATGCTACATGTGAGCACACCAGCAGCTCTCTAAGCCCCTTTGCATTGAGGAAGCACAAATCAGGGTTTGGTAGATTTTGTGAGAGATTTTTGGGTTCTGTAAATAAAAAGTGATGACTTTGAACACAGCATTACACTGAACCAAGTAGGACAGAAATAAATGGTATCATAATAATATTTTTATACCCTGAATGTAAAACTCTGTTTACTGTTTTGCAAGATGAATCTCAAGGATTTTGTCTCTAGTTTAGTGTGGCCAAAACATCAATGTTTTACTCTGTGCTGGGGTCTAAAAATGTAGATTTAACTCCAAAGGTACGAAAGATTTCAAAAGTATTATATAAAAGTCTGAAATTCATAAATAGGAAATGCTGTGCATGCTTTTTCCTCACATCTCCATTTCAGTTACAGTAATTTAGGTTTTAGTGTATGATGAATTCTGTCATAAATTACTACCAGAATGCATTTTTCAGCTTTGGAGTAAATTTTGCTGAAATTAATATGGAAACCCTCCCATGTTTCAGTGAGAGATCAAAGAAAATCCCAAATGGAAAACATGCTTTTGAGGGGGGGGGGGGGGGGAAATAGTTCTGAGCTCTTAAACTCTTGCAATGAAGATAACTTAATTAAAATGAAAGCAAAACTAATTAAGAACTTAAAAGTGGAACTTTTTGGTTGTGTAACATCCCTGAAATATGGCAGGGTGGGTTTGTTATCATTGCCAGAATTCCTGCTCATACAAACAGGTGATGCCAGTGGATCCCAATGGAAATTGCAGCTTTCTGACCACTCTTTTTGGCCTTTCTGCTCTTTCTTTCTATTCCTGCTCTTTTGCTTCTGGAAAAAAAAAAAAAAAAAGAAGCTATTTTGGCCGAAAATTCCTTTTCTCTCCTATGAGTTTTTTCTGGGTATGCAGCTAAGGGACAAACCAGCTGAGGTCTATCAGTTTGTCATTCTTATTCATGGGTTTCATGGTTCATTCCTTGATCTAACCATTCTCAAATGGAAAAAGAAAGCATGTTCACACACATACCCCTAGTCTATGAGCATCTTTTCTTGCCTTCTTCCTTGAAAATGGAGAGGGAATTGAAAATTTCAGCTTTTTTTGTTTCTTTGTTTCACTTGAAACACAGTGAAAATATTTTTTTAAGTGCGAAGTTAAATGAAATAAATTAGTGAGGCATTCTTACTTCACAGTGATCTTAAGCTATTGCTATAAAAGCTTTTACATATGATGTTCTGATGATCTCTAATCCTTGAGCATTCATTCCCATGGTGCCTGTATCATATCCTTCAAAAGCTTCTCCAGGAATGTGCTTTTTAGGTTAGCGCGCACACGTGGTTTTTCTGAATATTTAGTGAAAGCCTAATGAGCAGGCTCCCTGCTCTAGCAGATCAAGACTTTATTAGGCTGAGTTTTGCTCTTTGAAGAACGTTGCCATATGGGAGGTTTGCTTTTCTGGGCTCTCTCAGGTGCTCTCGGCAGATGGAGCTGGAAGCGCTCGGCGGGCAGAGCACCAAGCACGTCCCATGGAAGGGCTGGGGGTCACCAGGGCCACAGCAGGAACCTGGCAGAGCCACAGAGCGCCCAAACAAGGGATGCCTGAAATGGGAAACACAATTCTGGGGTTCTGCAGCTTCTCTGGGCACCTGGTTCCTTGGCCAACGCAGTTCTTAATTGCATCCACGGCAAATTGTTTCCAGTCTGGTGACAGAGCTGGAGAGCCCTCAATTGTATAAATGTTATCTCCCATTTAGTTGTGTTCAGGAGCCCTGTTGACCTGCTTTTCTTCATTGCATTCCCTCAAATAGGAAGGATTCGGATCCCCTTGACCCTAAATATTGACCACAGGCAGTGGTCTTCATCCCTATTTATTTAGGAGCTGAATGCAAGTTTAGAGAGGCAAATGCCTTTTTAATCCAGGAGCGTTCCTGGTCCAGGCAGACATCACCCACTGCCTTGTGTGCTGGTTGGTTTGTTTCCCTTTTTTCTCTTATTTTTTATCATCATAATGGAATTTTGGTTTTCCAAGTTCGATGTAATTTCATACCATGTCATCCTAGTTGCTTTCCTAATTTCAATTTTGAGCTTTGTCTTCTTTAAAAAATATTCATCTTTAAAAAAACAAAATCACCATGTTTTTGGCCGTGGGAGCATTGACTTTAAACAAAGGCACCAGGTTTTCTATTTCTTTTTTTAAACTTTCCTTCTAAGAGGCACTGCCAGGTGTTTGCAGCATAGGATGGGAGCACAGGAGTAGCATCCTTAGGGAGGCAAGGCTTTCATTTACCCATAGAGGGATGATTTCTCACCATCTGCTCTGCATCTCAGACAACTGGGATGTTAAAAACGTGAATTTTCCCATCCGCTGGGAGCTTTCCTGCACAGCTCACCTATTACAGAAAGAAAAAGATGTCACTGAAAAGAACTGTTTTACTTCTGGGCCATCATAGATGACTATTTTTCAGCAAGAAGGTTGTTGTGATTTTTTGTTTTATTTTTTTTTAAAGCCCACTAATTAGTGCATGTTCGTAATTAACTGGTCAAATTCATTCTGTAAAGAAAACAGCTGAAAATAAAAATAATTCCGTGGTTATGCAAAACAAAAACGTTTGAGAAAGCACTTTCAGAGCCAATAAAACCCTGAGGTAATATTAAACTGCTTTATTCTAAACAAAATCTATTTTTCCAAGTGTTTTATAACTTAGTGTTTTTTTCACTCTGCTAAGTTTTTCTCAAGGTAGAGAATATAAAGAGCTCAGATCTCCATAATTTCTGTATTGTTGCATAAAATGGAAAGCAAGAATTTAATAGTATGGAAATAGCTTAATTTTTTCCATTTTTAAAAAAAGGTAGCAAACAAACCTTTTTTTTCAAGTGCAAACATTCAGCTCTGAGCTCAATGTGAAATTTCTTTTCAGAACTTCTCCATCTCCAGTTACTTAGGCTGTTTTCATAAACCTTGCCCAAAAGAGGAGCAAATGCAAGATTTTTTTTGTGTAGACATGTGTGACCATCTGCAGATTGGAAAGAAGCAGTTGCGCTGAGGAAGGGATAATCACCCTGCCAGGTTTTGTTTCAGACAAGATTTCCATTCTATAGGTGCTGTAAATGGAGTTATTTGGGGAGGTTCACTTGAGTGACCTTGACTGTAGAAGTGTTTTCACAACTTTACATTTCTATATTTATTCAGTAATAAATATAGAAACTTAGCTGTCAGTTCAGAAACCTCTCTAAATAAATAAATAAATAAATTTGTTACTCTTAATAATAAAAGAATTTTCAACTATTTTTGCTCTGAGGAATAATCATTCCAGAGCTGAATAAATAAGTGGACATGTTTGGCAATGCTAGTTTTAATATTTCCAGGTCTGTTAGAAGCAGATGTCAAATACACAGAAAATTACAGTTCATTCTGTAGTAAAAGCAGAAATATATCATGGGTTTCAAGAATACTCTAAAGCCAAATATTACAGAGTTCTTCTGTGTGTTTCTCACACTACTCTGCATCTTTGAAATGCTAAAACTTGCCAAACTCTCTCCCTCTTTCTGATTTCCAGGATGGTTTTTCAAGACGTGTTATCAAAGCAGGGCCTTTAATCATCTCCCTGAAAACTTTAAGCAAAACCACTCCATGTAAACTTCCACTCTTAATTATCCAGTTGCTCATTTTTGCTGTTGAGGGGAAGGAATTAAGATACAGCAAAAATCCTTTCGTTCTTGCAGGCTTAAAAGTAGTTGTGCTATAGTTATTTTAAGAAATAGGAAATATATCTACATAGTAGTTGCAAATTTGGCTTGTTGTAAAATTGAATGGCATCAGTAGTTGAGAACCTTACCTCGGAAATGAGACCTGACCACAGGAAATTATTAAATTATTACTCTAATAAAGGATTCTTGTTGGTTTTTTTTTCCTTTAGAGATAACCCATGGCTTTTGGAGGAACTATGCCAATGGGGAGATCTATGAGTGGATTGGGTTTTGTCTCCTCCTTTATTCTTGGTTTTATGTCTCTGTGGCAGTATTGACTCCAGTGAAGTTATTTCTCTCTTGTGCCAGTGTAAGAATAATGAGGAAACCTTTTCCCAGCAATCTGCAATGTAACCTTGTGGAAGACACTACTGTAATTTATATATTGATAAAATGAATATAATATATTGCACAGAGGTTTTGTGAGCTTTAATTAATATTAGAATAGTTTTACATTGAATAATGATGGAATAGTCTTGAGTTAATTAACTCTAGATCTCAAGGACATCAGCCTGTGGTGGTTGAATGCAGCAGATATTGTGGGTGTGCCAAACTTCCAGAATTGCCTTCTTTTAAAAGCCATTGTTTTCAAGGTGCCCCAGTGTTGACTTTAAATTCTTTGTTTGCTAATTTGTCACCTGAACTATAAAATATTTTTTAAATATAAAATGGAGGAAGGCTTTTGTCATTAAAAGGAAATAGTTGAAAATAGATATGTTTATTTAAGTAGAACTTTGCTTGCAAAAATACATCTTGGAAAATTTGGTTACTTGAAACAATTTAAAAATATTTTCTGTAGCAGAAGAGGTCAGTTGGGAACCTCCCTGCTGGTTAACATGCCATTAAAGCTTGTTGGTTTCTATCTAGTGGGCAAATTTTCTTCATGGTGAAATATAGAGAAAAAGGCAGATTTTCTTAAAATTGTATTCCATACAAGTAGTTCATGGTGATGTTGTTCCTGTCAGGCTGGAAGGGTGATGGGCAGCTCCCACTGAACCCTCAGCTGCATCTTAGAGCTCCCTGAGTGAGGGTATCAGATGCCACTAAATTATTACTTCATATCATTCCTATCATTTGCTTTGATTTTTGCTTTTTGAGTAATTTCATTTTCACTTTTGATTTTCATTGTGCCATTTTATTTTATTTTTCCCTTCACCTTTAACCATTTCACTCTAACCCATTCTCATTTCCAGAGGAGCCTCCCTTGTGTGACGTAGGGGAGTTCCTGTGCCACGATGGTGTCACTTGTGTGTCCTGGCACTGGCTGTGTGACGGGGAGCCCGACTGTCCTGATGATTCTGATGAGTCCTCAGACACCTGTAAGTAAAGCTGAGAGGAGCTGCTCTTTGCTTTCATCTCCCTTTAAGCTTGTGAAAAACGCCGATCACTTGTTTTTAAAATTTTTAAAGTTTAATAGTAATAAAATGGTTATAAAAATAGTAATACAATTAGAGTAATGATAATTTGGACAATTTGGATTAGGACAATATGAGACAATAGAGACAAAGAGTTACAGATGATGGGTACATTTTTCTAGGCAGCATAAGCCTGAAAAAGGCACACATTAACAGGGGATTAACCCTTAAAAACAATAGCCTGTTGCATATTCATACACTTCATACATAATGCATAAATTCCATTCAAATACAGGATTCTGTCTGGTCATCCTCAACTTCTTCCTCTGAATCCTGACAGCGCCTTCGAGGCAGGAAGAAGTTCCTTTCTTCTGATAAGAGGGCAAGAAATTTTTTTTCTCTGAAAGATTTAGGTGTCCTGTGGCTGCTATGTCCCTGCAAGTCCTTTCTTTAAAAAAAGTGTCCTACATAGCATAGTTTCTATTTTAACATTTTTTATAACCTAAAACTACGTTTAACACAGTACTTAAGAGAATTAATATTTTACTTTCATTACTTTCTAACACAACACATGTAATATTCATTTTAATATTTGCCAAAAGCCAATCATAAAATACATGCTTTTTTCACAAACTGAAACCTTTTCAGTTACACTGACTATTCAACTGGAAGGGCAGATTCCATTTTGCTTCATCAATCCTGTGTGAATGTTCTTGTTGGGAAACAGCAGGTTGAGGGGAGCAGATTCCATTCTTAGCAATGGATGGGATGGAAGGTGTTTTGTTGTTGTGCCACTCTGCCATGAGCACTGGCACTGTGCCCTGTGCTCTCCCCGAGCTGTCCATGGGCTCAGAGGGGACAGGCAGAGTCAGGCACAGGGAAATGTGCTCCTCTAAATATATTTAGAGGGAGCTGGGTTGGAAGAGAAGAGTGCAAAGTATTTTCAATACAAATATGAAAAGCATACAAACATCAAAGGGAAAAATGAAAGACGATGTGAGAGCTGTGAGGGGGGAAATAAACAAAGAAAGGAAGATGATGGAAAGCTTTAATAAAACATATTTAATTATAGTGAAGACCTTTTTGGTTTTTTTTTGGTTTTTAATGTGGCTAAGAGCTTTTGAACACCAGAGTAACAACCTTACAGACTTTTTTCTTATCAGCCTTGTAGACTTCTGATGAGGTGTTATTAAATCTTAATGTTCCCTTGTTTCCTGTGTTCTGAGGAAAATGAGGGAATTTCCTGATTTTATCCCCAGGATAATCACTTAATGCAAGAGAAGAACCATGTATTTTGTATCAAAGCAATACTGACAATCAGGAGGGCTGGAAATGGGGTTTGCTGCTCAAAGAAAAGAAAATATCAAACATCAGACAGTATTTAGGAGTCTAATCTTTGAAATGAGGGACAGAAGCTCAAGATGTCTGGGAGCCATTTCTGTCTGGGCAAACACTGCAGTGCTGATTGCAGCCTTCCTGCTCCAGAGCTTGTTCTCTGCTACTGATCACAAAATTGCCTCGGGGGCTGTGGAGAGGGTGCTCTGATTAAACACCCTGCACACACACACTGTGGGATGCTCAGCCACAACATCCTGCACTGGGAAGTGTTGGGTACAGCTGGGAATTTGTTACTGCACTGCTGATTGCCCCCTTCTCTGATGTGTTTTCAAGCACAGTGTTGATATGTGCAGGTAGAAGTTTCTCTAGTAACGATTATTGAGGTAGGAGCACGCAAAGGGTCACACACTGAGTTTTCAACTTGCCTCCTGATATTCACCATGGAGTTCCAAATCCAACAGCTTGCTGCATGCCCAGGTATTTTCCTCTTGAGAACTTCACATGGTTTGTAAGACCTGTGTTCAGCAATTCTGTTTAAAATTGTTGCATATTAAAAACATGGCATTTGTAGTTTATTGATGGCTGGAAGAAAAGGGGAGGGAGTGGGAAAGAGAGTTTGCATTTTCCGAACATCATGGTCCTCTTGGAAACTCCTTTGCGTTTGCAAATGTGAACATTTTCTGTCAGATGCTTTCCTTGGGCTGTGCTAAGCCAAAGGCAGGAGTCAGCACCGTGGCCTTTCTGGTTATAGAGGAGGAAGCTGTTTGAATCTTTATTCTTTTGCATTGAAAATTGTGGCATATTAAAAACATGGCATTTGGAGTTTATTGATGGCTGGAAGAAAAGAGGAGGGAGTGGGAAAGAGAGTCTACACTTTTCCTAACATCAACCAGCATGGTCCTCTTGGAAACTCCTTTCCTTTGCAAATGTGAACATTTTCTGTCAGATGCTTTCCTTTGGCTGTGCTAAGCCAAAGGCAGGAGTCAGCACCGTGGCCTGTCTGGTTATAGAGGAGGAAGCTGTTTGAATCTTTATTCTTTTGCACCTGCCACGGCCCTTTGCTGAGGAGCTGCTGGGTGGTGAGGTGCCTGGGCCACAGGTGAGCGTGTGAGGCAATAATTGCCTCAGGTGTGCTGCCCTCCCTCACCCTCCCGGTGTAACTCAGCCCAGGACTGAGTGAGCACCAAGTGACAGCACTGGGGCATGGGGTGAAGTTCTGTTACATAATTGCTCACAATTTTGGTTTGCACTGGATGGTTCAAGTCAGCACAATCTTCTGTCAAATTGTTGAAAGGTATGCCTACTCTAGCTTCATCAGGTAAATTGTTTTTAATTAAAAATAATATAACGCTCCTGATTTTTCCTGCTGATACTTTGCACCACAGTGTCTATAGAAACTTACAAATTACATTAAAAACCTTCTTAGGATATATTTGATCCCTGGTGCTAATGCCAGGGACACAGGACATTCAGTTTTTGTGCACAATGCCATGTGTTTGTTTGTTTTAGATGAATTTGTCAGTTTTTTTTTTTGACTTGCATATGATGAATTATTTGGTGTAGCCTGACAGATATTGCTAGTTGTTCCCATAGCCGTAAACAAATGGATTTTGATTGATTTTCTGTGGATTTGTGCCTAGTAATAGGGCTTTCTGGGTTCTAATAATGTGCAAACATTGATCAAAGCTTTTTCTGCAAGTGGAAGTTCTTAACTTCTCTCGTGTGGGGATTTCCAAGTATAGAAAAGGAGAGAAACTCTCAAGTTGCAGCTTTTCCCATGGTGAGAATATGAGAAGTCTTATTAGTCTCATCACTCAAGCATCTATTTACAGAAAACATCCAGGAGCTAAATATCTTTGTGAGAAATCTGCTGGTGGTGTTTTAACCAAGCTTTGCAATGGAACCTGAAAATATCATGTGAAAACACATTATATGCCTGTACCAACTAATTGCCTCAGGAACTGTCTTGAAATCCCACAATCTAGTAGGTTATTAGTGTTTGTAAGGAGATGTAGGATGGGACAGAAAAGGGGGAAATGGTGACATCCTTATTTGTTGTTAAATTCAGCGTCTGTTGGCAAAAGGTTTGCCAGGGCTCTGTGCAAATACAATTTCTTTGAGCTGCCAGGGATGTGCTGGGGGAGTCCTGGCTCTGCCTGTGTGTTCTTCTCAGGCAGCAGAAAGCTTCCAGCACCAGTCTGTTCCCCTTCTACTTCCCACCTTCCTCTAAATGGCCTCACAAACAGCTTGGTAAAATCACAAGTGAGCTCCTACAGCACCTACACTTGTGTTCCAGTCCATTTCTTAGCAGCTGTAGTTCTTTCTGCTCTCTGAAGATGCTGTTTTTTACAGTACCATGGTACCTCAGTAATCTATAATGAATAATTTAGTGAACAAATTCTGTTGCTTTTCTGTTCCAGAGTTGTTCATGAGAAAATTGATTTTTGAAGAATATAAAATGTATTAATAAAACTCTTGACCAAGTCATTTTTATGCCTTCTTAGGTGGTCTCTCAGTTGTTCATGGGTTTTTTTTGCAAATAGTCAGGATTCAAAAATCAATTTACTCAACCTAATCAGATGATGCTGGGTTCTTCAGTAGGCTAAATCAGCAAGCTCACTGAAAATCAATAGAACTTTATCAGACAGCCCAGAATCTGGCCAGACAGTTTGGCTTTACAGATAGTGAATCTGGAGGTTGATGCAAATGTTCAGAGGCAGGGCTCTGTTAAAAGGAAAAATAAAAATAGCTAGCTGCAGACTCACCTGACATGTGATTTTGGGGGACAATTACAAAACTCAAATCCATTGTTAAAAAAAAGAGTTTAAAAACATAACATTGACAACAATTTGTATATTTGTATCATTAACTGACTGCACTACTGTGTGCTCTAGGCAGTTACCACTTATAAACATCAATGCAGTACTCATTTTCTTGGGAATGATTTAAGTGGTGTTTTTTGAGGCTTTTTTGGTTGTTTGTTTTATTTTTCGTGTTTTGATTGGATTTTTTTGGCGTATTTTACCATTTACCATTAGTGTTGGTCTTAAGCTGTGTTTGCCCATCTCAGCAACTGTAAGTAGAGAACTTCACTAAATTTTTTGTATTTTAAAAATCCAGTTTAAAACATGTTTTTTATGTGTGTTTTGTATTCCACAATTGTACCTCTCAATAACATGTTCATCCTAAGTAAGCCATGTCCAAGGAATACTGTGGTTTCTGAAACCAGACAAATATTTGATGTGATGTGCTATTACCTGTTTTTCTCCTCAGCCTCCTGCTAACAGAGCTGAGATCTAAAAGTTGCACTGGCAAATTACTGCTTCCATTTAGTACTTAAGGCTTTTTCTGTGTGTTTGCAGCTTCAGAACTCATCTGGCTTGCATGTTATTTTCAAATCTGAGCTCACCAACATCTCTCTGTCAGAATGCATTCTGCCAGGGCGAGGTGAAACGAAGGAGCAGGGAGAGAAGTTGCTTATTTCTTACAGCTTCTTTTTGAAGCTGAGCACACTGATTGTGTTTGGTTACTGTAATGCTGGGTGCAGCAGCTCCAGCAAAGGCTGTTTGCTGTCTCTCAGCCGTGGAGAAGAGAAAGATGCTATAACAGTACCTGACAGCTGCCCTGTGACGAGACACGAGGTCTGGAATGAGGTTCCCCTGAGCTCCTTTCATACTCATCTGTGGCAGCACAGCTTCCCCCATCTGTGACCCCAAATACTGCTTGAATGCCATGAATACCCCAGAGGGAATAAAACCCTACAATATCAGATATCTCCCATTAACAGAGCAGCACTCTAAAAGGAACTGCCAAGTCCCAAAGTGCTTGATGCTCATTTATTTTAGCAGCAACAAAATCCTGAAATCATTTCACTCCTCACAGCCAGACCAACTCCTGTCTCTCCTATTGTCCTCAGCTGCCCTTTGTTTGTGATCCTGACACTGTTGCTCTGGTATTTGAGCTTTCCTAAATGTTATCCAAGTACTGTTTGCATACCTTCCACCCACACAATTTATTTGTGGCTGACTGGCCCTGCATTGAAACAACTCTGGTTGCCATTAATAAATCATCAAATTTGAATGCTCCCTGTCTCTGGTAGTTTGAGTAGATGTACCCTTATTGCTGAATGTTGAAAGTATTTTTGATAATTATCTTCCTCTGGGATTTTAGGGAATGTCAGTGTCTATAATCATGATTAAACTGAAGTTGGAGGAGCAAAAGAGATGCAGCAACCCAGAAGTGCCTTGTTTAAAAGCTTGAGACTCACTTTGGTTGCTAAAAGTGTGTCTTTCATTCTCTGGATGCCAATTATGGGAGACTAGTTTCAGAAGCTTAAAAATTGTTAATTGGGTACCTCTGTTGTAGTTCTTTTACCAGCAAAGGAAGAGATAATTGGATGCAATGTTGCTCTTGTGGTATGAAACAATAAAGATAAAATTTCCTAAAGCTCCTAATTCTTTTATGAGTAGATTCATTGAAATTCAATAGAAGCTGGGATCCCAATCCACTCTTTAGTAGCTCTGGAAAATCCAAGCTCAGTAAATAATGTGCATTCATTGAAGGTGCACTGCCATAAAGCTGCTGAAGGTAAATGAGGAAAATGCTGGACATGAGGGGAAAATGTGGTCTTGTGTTTTCACTCTTTATTATTTTGGTCTGCGTAGTTACTGTGGAATAAGGAATCTGCTATATAAAATACCTCTTTACACCTATTTTTCAGCAAGATATTTGAACATGTTACTGGCCAGATATTAATTTAATCTGATTTGAGATGATGAATGGGTACTCCCTTTTTTTCTCTGCATCAGGATTGTTCCTATCAGTAGTGCAGAACTTCTGAAGCTGTTGTAGGAAATGAACCACAGCAACATGACAAATGTCAACAAATTTTATCCAACTGCTGCTAGTTTACATAAAATTAAGTTAAATGCTTAATGCAGCAATACAATATTGCCAGCTTTTATGTTAGCTGGTGAGAAGTGTTTCTGACAGAACAAGATGAATGTTTTGAAGGAATATTAACCTTCCTGATACTATTTTTGCAGACCTGAAACAAAACACACTTCCCACTGAGGCTCTGCTTGCTCTTCTTGTTCTTGGTGAACACTGGTAAAGAAAAGACTTATAAAGACATTTTTATTCTGGCTGAGCCTTTGCCATCCTATTTACTGGCACATGTCCTGTAAGGGCTGCTGGCTTCATCCCATCAGGGAATTTGCTGTTGGCCCCTGGAAAACATCTCAGTGCCTGTGACCTGGGCTTCAGCTTTTGACCTCATTTTCTCCTTACTCCATCATTTGGAAAGCCAGAGACCTCAGCCCTTCCAGGAAATGTGGTTTTGCTGGTGTGATGGGATTGCTGATGCTCTGATAGTTAATGGGGTATTGGAGCAAACAGTGTGGAAAGGATGGGTGGTCCAAGCCCTTTGGGAAGGGTACCCAAAGCGCCCCAGTGAGACAAACCCTGCTCTGCCATCAGTGTGGAGGAGCTCAGCCTGTTCCACTGCGGTGTTTGGGGCTGCTCCTGATGATGCCCAGCTGTCATCCTGAGGGGATCATTTATGGAGGATGTTCCTGCCCTTCTCTGCACTGATTCTGCTCCTTTTCCCTCTGGGCTCCCCATCTTTGCCTGCTGGGAGCCCTTGCCTGGGGCCAGGGGATAACTTTGATGCTTCTGATGTATTTTCTTCCTGCCACAGGCAGCATATAGGCAGAGCTGTTGAGGCTCCAGAGAACATTTAGAGGCAATTCCTTTTTATAATTTCCCAGTGGGCTCTGATGCTACTTCTGAGGCATGAGCTCGTCGTCCCGTCACTGAGATACAGCATTTGCCTTTTCTACATAAATTCACTTTTTTTTTTTTTTTTTCAGCGAGAGTGACTTTAAATACTTGGTGGGATTAGGCAGTGTCAGATAACACCGTGAGAACTAAAATTTACACCAGACTGAACATAAGGATCTTGGAAGAGCAAGGTGTGAGTCTGTGCATCTTGAGTCAGAAATGTAGAGATTCCCGTTCCTGGTGAGTCAGGCTCTGCTGCCTGAGCTCTAAAGGGCTGGCAACAGCTTGGCCCCAGTAGCTTCATTAAGCAAGGGGCCACAATTTCAGCTTTCTGAGTAAAAAGCAATTTTTTAATGTAATTGTTTTTCAAATGTCCTGCTACACTTGGGTATACATTGGAATTTGGCAGGGAATAGAATTACTTGCTTCTGCTAATTTTCTTTAAAGCATTTTAAAGACTAAAAATGCTCATTTACATTTTGTGCTTTGTTGTTTTTGGTTTTTTTCTTCCTACTTTATTTTCTATTCTGTGTATTCATTTCACTTTGGTTTCCAGTCTGAAAGTTCTTTAACATTGTCCTTTGCATAGTCCAAACACCCAAATATAATTATTGTTCCAACCAAATATAATTACTTTTGAAATAGTTGAAGACTGAATTTTATTATCATTCTGAAGTTGGTGTGTTACATATGCAGATATTTAAACAGTTATTTAGACCTTCAAATATAAACTGTTACATTAACTCCTACTGTAGTGAAATGCTTTTTGTAAGGTGAGCTCATTTCTGGTGTGTCAGGAATGATTTTTGCCTTGTAAATATATAGCATAATATTTGTGTGTGCACAAAGTGTTTAAAAAAGAAGAGTTCCTTTGTTTTTTAAATGCTTTCAGTGCATAGTAAGAGAGTAACCTTATACAAGATATTTAGTTCTATTCAGCAAAGTGCTCAAGTTTGTCACCATCTGAGCACACAAAATGCAGCATAATGCACAAAATTAGATTTCATTTTTCCTTTGCACATGGTGAAGAATATTCAAAATCTTGAATTATGAATTTGGGGGGTTGATGATGTCAAAGCCACAACTTTTCTACTCTGTGTCAAAGATGAGAACCACATGTGGAGGAATCATGGCCCTGTTATTGCACAGAAACTCAGCAGCCCTGGCAAGAGGTCCAGGATCAAATAAGTGTAATTTCTGTGGCTGTGTATTCTCCTTTGGAATTAAGTAAGCAACAAGAAGTTCAGTGCTGAAGGATGTAAAGGTCATTGTATCTCTCAGTGACACAGTTATTAGAAATACTACCTCCTATTTTGTCTGTGCCTGATTATCATGAGCATGATTTTCCAAAGTGATTTATGGGAAATTCAATTAAATGGCTGCCGGCAAAATGAGCTTCTTTTGAGCTCTGTGGAAACATGGAGATGTAATCCAAGGCCAGCACAGAGCCTTTGAAGGGTGATATCCAATACCTAAAACTCTGCAACTGCTCATTTATGGATTAATTGCTTGCTAAAATTGCAATTCCTACACAGAGGCAGACCTAATGTGATATATACTTATAAGACGAGAAAATTAAAAGAATAATCTTTTGAAAAACCTATAAAAGTAATTCATACTTTGAGGAAGACTTTGTTTTGGGCTAAAAAACTTAAAAACAATTTTGGTTTCATACTTAAGATATAAATTATACCCCCAAAGAGAAACCTGAATAAAGAATTTGCCCATGGGGAGAGAAGAGATGGAAGGACGTGGTACAATTTGTCTTGGCTGAGGTTGTGCTGGTGTTAAGCTGAGCCTAATGGCTTTAGTTTTTCTTTCTAAGGATTGACTCCTTGACAGCATTTGGCCACAAGTGAGACCCTTGTTCAGTGTGAGGCATGGTTTGTGTGTCTGTCTGTCAGGGACAGGGGCTGTGCTCTCTGCTCTCACAGGAGAGATGTGTCTGAGCTCAACAGGAGCCCTGTGCATCACAGAACTGCACCTCTGAGTTACACTGGGGCAGAAAAATGTCCCCAAAAGGGCTAGGAACTGGTTTTTAGGCAAGTGAGGGAGCAGAGATGTGAGGGGGGGGGGGTGTTTGGGCTTTTTTCACAAATCCTTTATGATATTTTGGTCCCCATTTCTATGCACATTTATTTACAATCCATTTAATTTGTCTTCTATTTAACAACAGTTTTATTTTTTTTTTTGAATTTTCTTTTCTCCTCTTTCATATTTATGTCCTTGCAAATCTCTCAAGGCCTTCTGTACATCAGCTGAGCCCTTTCACTGTAGCACTGCATTTTCACACGGTATTTTGTTTCTCCCTAATCCTTGCTCTTGCTTTATTCATTACTTTCACACTTTCCTTGCTTTTTTTTTTCGTAGTTCTGCTGACAAACTATTAAAACTGCAATGAGAACTATTTTTCATTTTCCATGTTCCTTTATTTTTCCTCCCTCATCATCATCAACAGGTTCCCTTTCCCCTCTCATAGGTCTCATCAACTTTGCTGATATTCCTACCTACTCATTCATTTTCTGTCTCAGTTTTTCATCCCATCAACACTCCTTTGTGCCTTGCTGTCCTGTGATGCTGTTGTTCTAGAGTCAACATCAGGAAGAGAGAATATTTTGGGAAATGAGGAATGCACCTTTTGCAGGATAATTCAGCCAAATCCCAGAGCTGATTGTGAGAGTGTTGATTTTTAGGCTGTCATTTAGGCTTTCTCTGCCAGGATCAGCTCTGGTATAAGGGAAGTGGAGAAATTGCTGCATCACAGCAATGTCTAATCAATAGACATTGACAAAATGTAGAAACATATTTAGGAGAAAACATAAGAATATAGCTTCATCAAACCTCTTCTTGGCTCTGCTGACATCAAAAGGTAATTTTTGATAACACAAGGATTTAGAAATTACAGCAATCTTGGGGATGAAATGGCTTGTTGAAAGGTTTTTATCTGAGGTGATGCTACTTCACCCAATTGCACTGAGGCTCATTACAGATGTTTATAATTATAATGATGCATCTGGCCTGTAGATCCTACACTGGGAGAAATGTCATGGACTTAAATAGAGGGCTGGATGGATTTCTTATTTGTCACTTGAAATTGCCTGGGTAATGATCATTTTCCTTCTCCTTCAAAATTACCGATGAACACAACTCTCATTAGCAAAGCAGATGAATTTCTGGAAGAAAAGTAAAATTGCTTTTTTTGAAAATAGGGCTGTGATTTAAAGTAAGAGTTTGTATATGTTTGTATTGATGACATGCACAGTAATTTTAGTCAGCAAAGAGGGCACTTTGCCATGGATGAAGAAAGACCAAAACTCTGCTCACAAAGAGCAGTGCATAACTATGACAGAGGAGTGGAACTTAATAAAGCAGAAAAGGAAAAGATAAAAACCAATTTCAAACAAATTGAGGTTTAATAAGTATTTAATTCCTTATGTTAACTTACAAATGTACAGGTCTAATCCAGAGAGTCCATGTTTTAGCAGCTGTTACTCATGCCCAGGTAGTTTTTGAGGAATTTTAACTGTGCCAGAGGAAACATTTTCAAATCTGTATTGCTAAACAGCTTCATGTCACATTATCCAAAGCATGTGCAACCACTCTGGAGGACTGTGAGCTGTGCCCTCAGAAATGGGTCTTTAACTGTGTGTAAAACTTGGAATATGCCCACTATGAGGTAATTTCAAGTTAGTTTCACTCATGAGAGCAGCCATTTGTAGGACTGGACCCAAGTTTGTGTTTATACTTCCTCACAGAGAATGCTAAATTAATTTTTACCATCTGCCATTTATCACCTCGTTAAAGGCTCAGGTATAGCTGTTAATGGCAGATATGCACTAACATGAGTTACTTCAGAGTAAGGATGTGGCAACTTATTTTTCATTATTTAACTGTTGTAACAAAACCTAGGAGTGGGGGGAGGAACCTGTTTTTTCATAGTATAATAAAATTACCTCTGAAGTTTTTCTTCTTCTTCCTTCCCTTGTTGAGCATTCATAAGTGGACCAGAGCTGCAAGAAGTGTCTCTTGCTGCCCTTGTGCTCAGGCTGGGGAGGATATTGGGATGGCATTTTCTAACTCAGTCTTATTTTTTTTCTCTGCTTTTACACCAGGCTATTGATCTTTAAAGCCATTTAAAAAAAAACTATTTAGACTAAAGTTGTCTAAGGTGGTTCTCTTCTTTTTGCAAGATGTAGCTTCATTTACAAGTGTGCTGTGTAACCTGAAGCCAATGAGCTCAGGTGCCAAAACCCAGGTACAAATAATGAATAGCATAAATAATGGATGCCTGCTCTGCTATGAAGAGAGCAGTTATATGGTATAACACCTGTTTGGTTCAATAACAAACTAAAAAACACATTATTGTCTACTGAAATCTGACTGAATTTCCATAGAAAAAATAGCAGCTATTGTCATTTTGCCTTTCAATGGATTTGTCTCCACCTTCCTAACCCTCTTCAGTCCCAGCTGCTGCCATCCCTGGCTCTGCTGGGCAGTCACATGCAGGGGGGACATGAGCTGGGGCCACAGTGCCAGCACCTGCTTTGTCCAGCATCTAAAATTAGTAAGGGAATGTGTTCAGACACTCTGTTTTCCATAACAACAAATACTTTGTTCTGTTGATTTGTAATTCCAAGTTTGAAGTGAGACAATTCAGTTTAGTAGCAGCCTTGTTTTCACAGTTGGGGTTTTATTCAGTAACCAGTATTAAGTTCTCTGTCCAAGACAGAGAATAATCTTCTCTCTCTCTTTCCTCTTTACCCAAAGCTGTGTTTTTGGATTTTTTTTTTTTTTTTTTTTTTAATTTCTGCTTGCAGTTGTAAGTGTACTGGAGGCTGTGGTTTGACTCATTAGGCTCCTCTAACACCAAGTCTCATTTCTTTTTGGCTGCACTGGAAATGTCTCTGAGGTCAGCCAGGTCAAAGCAGCAGATTCTGCAAGTAACCACAAAACCTCTTTCCTGCTAACAATCCCTGGGATTTGAACGTGCCTGATGATGAGGTCAGTTGAAATGAACTACCTTTGTGTTTACAAAATTATTAATTTGCCTTCTTCTCACCTTCCTTCACTGTGGCTTTGGCCTGGCCTCCCACCCAAGTCACTCCTTGATTTGGGGATGTCCTGCCTGCCCTGTGTGACTTCATGGCAGGAGCAGGAAATTGCAAAAAGATCATTAAGGTGTGAAATGAAATTCTTAAAGATGACACATCTAAAATAGCTAAAACATTATCCCCAAAACAAACAGTACCATCGATCCTACTTAATTACGTGCCTAATAATTTTATACCAATGTAAAGCACATTGGTGATGCACTAATCCATTTCATATTCACTGTCACCACAGATTTTCTCCTCCTTATTTGCTTTGAATCTCATCATTATCGTGCACATAAAACTAGTATTCTTAGAATTTTTATAGAGCTATTTCCATATAAAATGAGGAAAAGTCTAATATATGAATACTAAACAGCTCATTAACATGGTTTGTAATATATTTATTCATGATAAAAGCAGCTGAGAAATGCTGATATAAAATAGCACTTCAGTCCCAGAGTATGTCTAAGATAGGAAAAATCATGCCTCGGATAATAAATACTTCAGGGAAAACAGGAAATTTTAAATACAAATAACATCAAATAAAGAGCTTTGTATGCTTAATTAAACACATTAACAGATGCATTTATTTCACTTAAATAATTAATATATTTCTAATAATAGCAGCAAGAAAATTTTTGTGCTTTAAAAAAATCGCCTGTAAAGGTTTTTATTGCAGGAGAAAAAAATTGCTGCCTTTAAAAGACATTAGAGACATTCTTATCTGGAAGTGGCACAAAGATTGTTAACGACCAAATTACACAGCAAGCAAAATGCATGCAAGGAGAGCCTAATCTACCATGTCAAGAACCCTGATCTTTGAATTTGCTCTCAGGAACAAGCCACTGTCTCCAGCCTAAGGAGCAGGATGGGTTTTGGAACAGTTTAAGTGATGGATGATTCCTTCTCTGTCCGTGTGCATTAAATGCTGGTCCTTGAAGTTATTTTCTGTGGCCTTTCAGCCATGCTTGCTGTGCCCAGGCCAGAGGAACAGCAAGTTGTGAATTACCTGTCCACAACTGGCCCAAGGCTGTGTGACAGAGAAAAATCCTGCATTCCCTGGAAGCATTTCATAGAGTCTGGAGCAGGAGTTTAGGAATGTATTCTGCGGGAATAGTTGATGCGTTGAGGGTTTAAGTTGTTATAAATTGATAATTTGGTATGGATTTAGCTATGTGCTTATTTCCTTTCTGCAAGTGTTTTATACTGACATGAACCAGGAGTTCTTTGCTATTTAGTTGTTGTTGGGCCGTATTAATTCAGCTGAAGTTTCATATTCCATATTTCCATATTTCATAATCATATTCAGGATTCCAAGCTATCAATAAACACTGCTAATACCTCTAAAAAGGGTCAGGGAAGGTTCTTGATCTTCATTCAAATAGAAAAATTGTATAAATGATAATTAAGATCAAAAGATAACAATGTTCAGTCATCCAAAATGTCAATAAATAAATATCCAGCCAGTTTTTTCTGCTAGAAACACATCTGCTGTTGTTGACAGGAATTGTTATGTCGTACCCTCTCCACACTGCTGAATATCCCCATATTGGAAAAAATCCTACTGGTACTTTTTGTTTTTTTTTTTTTTTTTTTTTTTTAAGATAAAAGGGAATTTCTCCTCCAGTTTTCAGATTGGGTTGTTGGGGTTGAGTCACCAAAACAGGAAAAATGGGAGATAGCTAGAGGGAAAGTGAATTCATGGATATGCAAGGAAGGATGCAGAGCTGTGGGGAAGATGGGGCCATTTTTTATTTCCATTCTGATTGTGAAGGAGAAAGCACAGTCCTGTTGCTGAGCTTGGACACAGGGCAGCCTTTGGGCTGTTCCTTTGCTTGTTTACCAGCACAGCTCACAGTGGTGGTGCAGATGAGCAAGAAAATTAAAATGAGCCATTTCACAGCACTGCCACAAAAAGGGGTGCTGGAAGAAGGACTTGGCTAATTTAACGTTTCTGTGAAGTGTGGTGCTAATTGGTTAGGCATGTATATGGATTTAAACTTTTGTTTTAAACATTTTACATTTTCCTACAAGAGCTGGAAACATGAAATAGATAAATGTCCCTTAATAAGCCAGAAGAACTTAAACTTTGACTAATCCAAGTTTCATATTCCACATATCCATATTACATAATCATTTTCAGGATTCCAAGCTATCAATAAACACTGCTGATACCTCTAAAAAAGGGTCAGGGAAGGTCCTTAAAGAAAAAGAGGCTTGGTGGTTGGTGCTTTTTTTTTTTGTGGTTTTTTTTTTGAGCTGATGATAGGTTGAAATGATGCATATTATATTCCTTGACCTCGTAGGCCTGTGCTCTGTTTTTTGGCACGCTGCTGTCAGGAGCAGCCCCCAGAAAGATGAGAGCACGCCGTGGTTACAGCTCCAGCATCCATAATGCAGCCACAGGCAGGAGGGGGAGCACAGGGATCTGCTGCTGCTGCTGCCCCTTGGAAAACCCTCCTGGGGCTGTCAGGACAAATGGCTCAGCAGGGGAGAGCTGGAGATGGAGGAGCTGCAGGATCTGATCGGTTTTTAAGGCTCCTCACAGCCTGCACAGGTCAGTGAGGATGGAGCAGAATTCACTGCTGAGCCTGGATGATGCAGTGCTGCAGCAAGGAACCAGCTCACAGAGCCTGGCACTCCCGAGTCACTGCCCCATCACTGAGCACTGTTCAGCTCCTTTTCTTACAGTCAAACAGCTTTATCTTCTCCTGTCTGCATCCTACAGTTGTTTTATTTATTTTTTTTTTTTTTTTTTTTTTTTTTTAGAATTAGTTTTCAAAGGGCTTAAAATAGTTTACTCTAATTGGGAGCAATCCAAGTTGAGAAAGGAAGAGAAAATTGCAGCCATCCAGACAGCCCAGTGGCTTTTCTGGGGTAAATCATAAAGCCATAAATCACGGTGTGTTTATTCTGGTTTTTTTCTGTGACTCAGCTGCATTTGTGGCTACATTTTAGCTGCCAGCAAGCTTATAATTTTGAGTGTACAAAAATTACTGTGAGATTCTTTAGGGAGGTTTTACTTTTTTCAACTTGATTTTTGTATGACAGTAAAGAGCTGACAAACTTCAGGCCCAGTCAAGGGAAATGTTTCTTTTCCATTGTGGAGAAGAAAGCTGAGAGACATGTAAAATTGTACCTGAGGAACCTACTGTGAGGAAAAGACAGTGATGCAGCGCCCATAATTACCTCAAACTTCTATTTTTTAAAGGAAATCCATGTTTTATAGGGACATAGAATGTTTTATGTTGGAAGAGACCTAAAAAGTAATGTAATTCTAGCCTCCTGCCATGGGCAGGGACACTTTCCACTACACCAGGTTGCTCTGTCCAAGCTGGTCTTGAACATCAGCAGATTTTGACTCCTTTCATGTATGACCCTCACTGAAAGGGGTTTTTTACTGAAAAACTCCTAACACTTGGAAACTCAATGTGAAAAGTTACTGAGGGCAGAAGGAGGTGTTGGATTTAATATGGGTGTCTGTTGGGATCTCTCTTTTGGTTCTTATCTCTGTTTATCTTTTTGTAAAGCAGCACTTTGTAAAGCAGCACTTCACTGGATGCACTTTTAGTTATGCTTGAATTTAAAGGTTTCTTTCTCTTCTCAGAACAGTGTGGAAGAACCTTGTCATTAATGTGTGTTTGCATGTTTCTGTAGCAATTGTACCTGTGTAAGGAGCCCACACTCCTGCAGCTGCAGAGTGCAGGGTTCAGTTGAACCTGACAGCAAATCTTGTGCTGCTCTGCTGCAGCGCTGGGCTGCGACTGAGCCCCATCCCTCAGGGAGAGCATCTTGCTGTCTTGATCAAAGATATGTGCATGGTCCACCTGTGGCCCTGCAGGTCAGCTCCCCTGGCATCCCCCTAGCATGGCCCTGTGTGATCTTGGAAAGGCTGAGATCACAGGCTGTGCCCAGGACTCCTCTCAGGCACAGCCTTATTAGTGGCACCATTTAATGAACATGGGGTGCTGAAGGGATTTTGCCTTATAATGCATCAGGTTGACTGTAGGATCTCTTTTATCAACTGAAACTACCAGAATAAAAGAGTGCATGCAAAACCCTCAGTGCCAAGCACCAAAGGTAATTCCCATCGCTGTGCAATGGCCTCTGCACACACACAGTCGCAGACATCTTTTTATGAAAAATCTTTTCTTTAAGATTTTTCCTCCTGAGAAGCTGAGAGGCCTCAAGAACAAAATGTAAACAATGATTATCTGCTGCTGTGGAATGCAACAGGTGCATCTGGCATTGGTCTCATGTGGATGTTTCTAATTAATGGCAAATCACAGCACAGCTGGCTCAGACTCTCTGTCCGAGCCACAAATCTTTGTTATCATTCTTTGCTATTCTATTTTTGGCCAGTCTTCTTATGAAACCTTTTCTTCTATTCTTTTAGTATAGTTTTAATGTAATATATATTATAAAATAATAAATCAAGCCTTCTGAAACATGGAGTCAGATCCCCATCTCTTCCCTCATCCAAGAACCCCGTGAACACCGTCGCAGCACAGTGCACAGGTGCCCACTTTATTGTTCCTTATTTGTAATGACAGATTGGTTGTAGCAGGATGTTTTTAGCTTGTTGGAGCTGCATTAGTTAGTCTGCAGCCAGCAGTAGCATTTGGAGAGTGATCCATGCCCTCCCCAGCAAACTGCTCACGAGGCTGTGATCTTTGGGGTGGCCTCCGTGCATGCTTGTGCTGAGCTCATTAAGATGTCTCAGCCTCCAAGAAGGTATCAGCTATATTAAGTAAGGAGTCCTGGCTATAAAAACAAATGCAGCATGGCATGGAAATACATTAACATCCCCAGGTTCACTGTAGCATCGTGTTTTCAGGGAAACAAACAAAGGAGATATAATCAAGTGAGCTGGCATCAGCCCAGTTACTCTGAGCAAACAGTAATAGCTTTCACAGGGTTCAGGGTTGGGTCTTCTGCTCATTAATATTCCTCTAAAGGCATGCAAGATCTTTGCTGCTGAAATAAAGACTGAATAAAATAAAAACTAGAAAAGTCTCCGAGCTGTGCCAGGTGTATTGCTGGGAGATGTTTAATACAAAGCTTGGCACTGGTGTGAATGGTTTCCCTGCTGGGTGTCAGGGCCTCCTCCAGCTCCCCACAGCACAGCCAGTCACTGATGGCACTGCAGTGCTCACCGTGGTGCTGCTGCTCATACTCAGATTAGCTCAAACCAGTCTTTTCTGCATGTCTGTGTGCTCAGGGTGGCTCACCGACAGCAATGCTGCCCAGAACATCTCCAGGTAAGCACCCTCTGCCTCGTGCTTTGCCAGAGCACTGGGAGGGTGTACAGACAAATCAGGGTGAACATGGCCTGTGCAAACCAGCTTTTCCTCCCTAATCCTCGTGGCACCTCCAGGAGTCCCTGGAAAGCAGGATTCATCCTCCCCAGCAGCTCTGGCAGTCACGGGCTTGGGAAAGGTTTGACATCAATGCAAAGCCTGCTCTTAGTTTGGGCTTCGTGAATCCTTTGTCTGCAGAGCTCAAGCGCTCAGTTCAGTCTTTTTTAAAGGCTGGTTTGTAAATCCTCTACTGGTAACTGTTTTTTCTTGCTTTTTCTCTTCTCTCCTCCTCCAGAGAGACTTTTGGAAGGCTGTTTCAGCACGGATGCCATGAGGCTGATTATGAACTGCAGCTAATTCTGGCATCTTGTAAATATCAAAACAGCACATTTTGTTTTTACACTAATGCACTAAGGTCAAAATTGCCTCTCTATTTGAACAGATAAGCATTTCATCTTTGTTAATATCCACAACCTAAAAGCTGTAGGAGGATAACAGGAATTTTTAATGGTGATATGTTGATGTTTCGGCTTGCTCTCTGAGGAGAACTTCCGAAGACAGAAATATACCATGATGGTATAGCATTCTGCTATAGTGTGCCAGCTCACTCTGTGCTCTGCAAGGAGCTTTGCGTGCTGCTTTCTAGACATTGCATGGGAAAGAACCAGTCACTGCTGTTCCTGTCCTTAGCTCTTGTTTCAGCATTGCTCCCTCCTTTGATAACATCCCTCCAGTTCCCAGATGGAGTCTCATGTCCACAGGACATTTCTGTGCAGTGAGGTTTTCATATTGCTGACTCAGCTGGCATCATTTCCCCAGTATCATTGCATCCTATTTACTTTATTGTGCATCTGTTTAGGTCTGCTGCTCCCTCAGGGCGTACAAGATCACTAATCTGAGTCCTCAGTTTTAGCTCACCACTTTCCTACTCTTGTGGTTTGATGTGCAGTATAAATATCATTGTTGCTTGAGCACTAATGCACGATTTAAAAATAATAAATACCCCATTTGCTGAAGGCTAATAGGCAATTCATTTTGTGCTGCAATATCTCCAGTTACTTCTGTGAAGGATGCTCTCTCAGGAGGTGGTTTTTTGAGCTTTGCCATCCAAACTCTTGTAAAGTGATGGAATTCTTGTTCATATGTTGCTTTTTTGACAAATTCTGCTGTCTTATTGTAGTGGCCAGAGTGCCTCTGCAAGTCAGGGCAACCACTCAGCCCAGGGCTGTGCTTTGAGTGGTGGAAACATGGTAAAACCTCCAGTTCTGGAAAAGAGCTGGACCCCTCTCAAAGGGAGCTTGTTTGGAGGTGAGGGGCACAGCCTCAGGATATGCCTGGGGTGATTCAATGTTGTGTTACCCCCAACATTTTTATCAACGTTTTGAATTCTGGTCCTTGAATTTGACACTTTTTTGGGGGAGTATTTATATTTTTAAATTATTTTTTAGGGCTGATTCATTGATGAGCAGTGCTTATTTTAGTCTTGCATTACCTTGAATCTCATCTATGTTTTTCCTTTCTTTCTGTATAACCTGTAGCACAGGATAATGATCACTATTTTTTCATATTTATGGGGAAGGTTTAGGTTGGACATTTGGAAGAATTTAATCACAAAAAGGGTGTTTAGACATTGGAATGTTTAGCCCATTGGAATGGGCTGCCCACGGAGGTTGTAGGGTCCATGGAGGTGTTTAAGGAAAGCCTGGATGTGGCGCCCAGTGCCATGGTCAGAGGTTACACTCAGTGATTTCAGAGCCCTTTTCCAACCCAATTGATTCTATGCAATTCTGTGGTTCTTGAGTTTTACAGGTTTTTTTCCTAATGTGAGTCACCTGGAAAATTTTTGTTGTTCCAACAGAATTCTCACCCCACATTTTGAGGGGCAGCATAGCCTGCGATAGGCTCAATTTCAGCCATGCCATTAAAAACCTCATGGAGTAACAAATGTTATTCTGTAATCACTCAGCCAGGAAGGGCCTGAAGGAAGGTTGGTGAGGTGGGGCCATGTAAATGTGGCCAGTATATTGCAATATTAGCTTTGGCATAACATAACCAGTGCTTTCACACTCTTCCCAGAGACTTTTTACAGATTCTCACAAGTTAAGGATGCTCTGAGAAGCTCCACGAATTGTGGGAGGATAAGAAATATGTTAGTCCCACATTTATTGAGGATTTTATCTGTGAAGTGTGTGGAAACATGAGCAGAAAACAAGAAACAGAAATAACTTGTTTGATTTCAAAATGTAAAGTAGCACATAAAGAATATTGTGTCTAGAAAAGAAGTCTATAAAGGAAAAATGTTTGATATTTTATTATTTTCAAGTTGTCTGTGGAAGGAAGAAAGGTTGATGTTTTCCCCTTTTTGTTTTATTTTTATTTAGCAGTGAGGTGGAAGAAGGAAGATCATCAGATTTTGTGGTGAGCAGTGGTATAATCAGTGGTATAATCTTGTCAGCATTTGATAAATACCTTTTGGAGAAGATCCTATATGAAAAGATCCTCATAGGAAATAAAAAGCATGCCTATGGCACCTCTGTGGAGTTTAGCCAGTAGATGTCACAGATATCACATGGGAGATGTGGCTAAAAGCCAAAGCATTTTAGTTTCTCTTAAAGGTAATTCAGGGAAGATTGATACGTACATACAGGTGGGCACACAAGAGCCAGACCTACATACAAAAAATTGTCTCTTGTAGTGGTAATTTATTCTGGAAAGGTTTTTGTGGTGCCTCAGATGAAGTGTGTGAGTGTGGGGAGAGAAGCAAGTGCTTTGTCTGGTGTGTTGGCAAAATTCTAACAGAACACCAAGAAGAAGGCAAGGTGTGAAAACAGTGATGTTGCTGGGCAAGGGAGTCACAGAATCTGACGTGAGGTTGAAAGAGTTTCTGAATTGAGTCAGCAGACTTATATCTTTCAGAATGACCCTATCTCTTGGTGATGAGTTATTTTGCAAGTAGGTAACAATCATTTTATTGTTTGAACAAATTCAGTATTTGGGGATTTCAAGAAAGATAAAATTTGATTGCCTTCACCCATAGCCTGAGTTGGCAATGTAACCATTGAAGTCCATGAAGCAAGACAGGGAAAAGCAGCAATGGAAATGTGTCCTGGTGGGACAAAGGGGTTGTTTCCATCCCCTGCACTGGATCCTGTACAAATAGACCTTTCTCCTCTACTGTTGCAGGACTACTCTCTAAAGCTGTTTTCTGGGTGTTTTTTCCTAGAAATATAATAAACTATATAAGGGAAACACTTGCCCAATGTTTTTCCAGTAATTATTTTTATTTCATAGCATATAAGATCACAGTGATATTTACCTTGTAAAAGAAAACAGGTTTCAAAGTGATCTAAGCACATACAAGGGGAGCAAAGTATGTTGAGTGCCAGAAATAGTAGGCAGAGGTAGAGCCTGTGGTGACTTCATATTTGGCAAGTTTCTATACCATCTACATTTCCTTCCACATTTATGTAAACATGTTGAGGTTTTTTCCACTGTTTTTCAAATCTGGGTTGATTCAGGAGCAGTAGTTTGTTAGATGATGGTTTTGTAGCAACTGCCAGGCTTCTGTCATGAGTATGATAGAATAGGGTGATAATTAAACTATTGTTTATTCTTCTTGTTTTGCAATCATTGTAGTGTACTTCTAGACCATCATTTTAGGACATGAGGTTTTTAAAATTGGCAGGTAAAAAACACTGCTTAAGGTGGTGGGAGAAGAGTTGCAGCTTGTAGCAGGTAAAAGGTAAATTAAGCTGCCTAATGACTTGGACACTATTTGCTCTATATCAGGCAAAAAGTGTCTCCTAACATGAAGTGCTCTACCTGATAGGTTGAGCAAAATATGATAAAAGGGTTCAAAAACCTTTCTGTGATGAAGCAGGATCAGTTCAAGTGCTCTGGAGGATGAGGGCAAGGACCATGTAATGGTAATGATTTATGCTAATGATTTAATGGTAATGGTTATCACTGGTGCACACAAATTGCTAATGAACCAGGAACTTTTCTGAGCTTTCTAGAAAGTCTTTAATTTTCAAGGTAGCAAATAGAGATGCATGGGTTTCTTTCAGTGGTCACAGCAGTGTGAAGTTGCCACAAGAGGTTTGTGGTGGCCTGCAGGCAAACTGGTTCAGTGAGAGGCAAGACCCGTGACACAGCGATTTTCAGAGAGAAAAATGTGAACAGGAGTTCTCACTTAGAAACCCACACAAGAAAACTGTGTGATGGGATTGAGCTTGGGAAGGGAAGAGGAGATGGCAGCTTTGACGTGTGCCCTCATTGTGGCAGTGGGAGGCTGTGTTTGGGTGTCAGGAGTGTTCCAGCTGTGCAGAGCTCACTGAATTGGAATTTTAGCACATTTGTGTGTTTGCCTGCGTTTCCTCTCACATATAGCAGAGGATTGCTTCCCTCAGAGCCCCAGGCTGAGACAGCCATGTATTTACACGTGGCTGCCTCGGGTAGACAGGATCTGCACAGGTGGATTTCAGAAAGCAAAAGGATCACGGTTATTTAGGGCGTTGCTCAGTGGTTACAACAACTCTGAGCTTTCTTTAAAGGCTTTTCTAAACCTGGAGGTATTTTCAATGTAAAATATAGTTTTGCTGTTTGTTTACCTTTTAAACTATATTTTTCATGCTAAACCTCTAAAGTGTCCTTCTTATCTATCTTTTGCAAAGTATCACAAGTAAACTTGAAGACTTAATCTACAAATCCCTTTGTCATGTCCTATAGTAAAATATGAGCAGAAGGTAGTTAAAACTATTTATCACAGCATACTTGGCAAGTCTGGGACTTTTTAAGTTAGATAAATTGGCAATTGCTCCATTTTTTATCTTGTAAGACAGAACTAAACCAGAATGAAACATTGAGCCTTCTTACTTTAGGAGGATGCTGGAGTTTGCTGGTGTGTTTTTTTATTTATTGAAGCCAGAAAATGTTAAAGAGAATTTAGGACACTATACTTTTGCTTCTATTTAAATTATCTTCTGTATAGTACTTTTTTATAAATTATAATTTCCCTTTCAGAGTAATATTTTTTTGAATATGCCTGTCAGGAAATTATTGGTATTCCTGGTCACTTTATCCACTTACAGTGCATGCTAAACAAACTCAATAAGCATTTCATTCAGCATTAATGGGATAATTATTGTATGTGGAATACTGATTTATGATAAAAGGCACTTTTACTGGGATCTGACATTTGTTCAATGCATTACTCCTGTAAGATAGCAATTAAGCTTTACAAGGTTATTTTAAATTGATTGGTACAGAATTTTTGTAACAATAGTCTTTATAATACATCATCTACAGCTGCAGTGCCACGTTAACCAAACATTAATTTTAAGTCATGTGTAGATGTTCTGCTGTTAATTGTAGCTACTCATTGTTTACACTACATTGTAGCACAGGAGGGCAACGTGTTGTTTGTTGCTGTGAAAGGTGTTTTGGTCAAGAATGGTTTTGACCTGAATTCTGTTGTAACCAGTGATGCAGTGCTTTTGGGTCTCTTAATTACACAGAAAACTGCATCCCAAAGCTATGCAATAGAATGGAAAATGCATCAGGAGTTTCATCCCTCTGAACAAAGTGCAGACAAGCTCAGATCCTGCTGGTTTTTCTGAGAGGCACTTTTAGCACCTCCAGCTTTCCTCTGCTGTTCCCTTAATCTCCTGTCCTTTTTGGAGAGGCCTTGGGGAGTCCTTGTTTCATTCCAATGAATAATGGATGAAGCCCCTGTGCGTCCCAAGGAAAGGCAGAGTGAGTGAGTGGGGAAAGTTCCAGCGCAAGAACAAGGCTGTGTTAGAGAGGCTGGCGCTGCCCTGGAACAGGGAGAGCTCTCAGCATTCCTGGAGAGGGATATTGAGCTCAGACAAGGGAGGAAAATGAGCAATTGTGTCTCTTGTCTGAGCTGCCTGCAGGGCTCCTGCCCAGGTTGGCTGTAGGGGAGCCCCTGAGCCTGGAGCATCCCACAGGGAATGGGCAGCTCTGCTCCCTGTCCCTGCTGATCTGCAAACTCCTGCTCCCCCAACCCACAGCTGACCCTGAGCAGCATCTCAGCAAATCCTAAACCCATTCACTTCTGGCTCCTTGCCTGCTTGCTCTTTCTTTGCTTTCATGTACCTAGTAGCAGCAAAAATCCCACTACTGCATAAATGCTTTTCCCCCCTTTTTTTTATTTCCTCCCCACCAAAAAATAAAAAGGATTTGTGGAATGGGAGGATATTCCTGAGACTAGAAAGAGAAAAAAGGAACCTGGCTGTGGGAGAAAGTTGAAAGAAAAAAAAAATCTCCAGTCCAGCATTAAGTCAAGACTCTGAATTCATAGTGAATTGGAAAAGTGATATTTGCAAGGTTTTTAAGTCTGTTTCCTGCCCAAGATGCCTTCCTTCCACCAAGATAATTGACCTTTATTAGGCAGAGAAAGCACAAGCAGGATTTGCAGTATTTAGTTGAGGAACCAAAAAATGTATTTTTCAGGAAATGGTCCACAGACGATAACCAAATAACTGTCCGCATGGATGGAAGCTCTTGTATCTAAAGGAAAGCACTTTAATGCAGTTTTTATGCTGTTATTATGACTCATTACTAGCAATGGTATGAGGCTACAAATGGCTGAAGGTGGAAAATAATTAGGAAAATATTACCAGGTGGGTTTTTTTTTAAAAGGGGGATAAATATTTTTTTCCCAAAAAATTGGAGAAATATGCTCACACATGAGTTCCAAGTACATCAAGACCAGCAAAGTGCAGCATACTATGAAAGACCATGTGCCCGTGGGTTAGTGTGCTGAATTATACTGAATTTCTTACAATATTAAAAGTTATTTGTCTTCTAGAATATCCCAGAATTAAAAAAAAAAAAAAATCTTTTGTCAAAGTCAGAGAGTTTCTAAGAACTTTATATATTAGAAAACTTCATCTTTTCAACCCCTTGGAAATTGGAAAAAAATCTTGTAGAGAGGAACTCTAATCTCTTGCTCTGATTTATGTAACATATAAAATGTGTCCATTCTTTTTAAGCTTCCAATTAAATAAGAGATAGTCTCTCATTGTTACACTGTTCCAAAGAGGAAAAAATTGAAATTCTGTGGAAAAAGAAGAAAACCTTTTTTGAAACAGAGACTTCTTTCTGGTATTCCAGATGACACGTTGGATTTTATGTAACAGCCAGTGACTGAAACATCAGTTCAGAAATTAACACTCCTCTGTAGTTTTAAAATGTGTCATCAACTTCCCAATCACTCTTGGCTTAATCTTTGTGTGATTCCGGAAAGAAATGAAAAGAAAAAAATATCACAAGAAGGGCTCTGTAAATTATTGTTGTTTTTTTCCTCTCTGATGCCAATGGATGACTTAAATCACTTATGCTGATTAAAAACCCACAACGTAATCAGTCTTTTTTTTAATACTTTTTTTAATTTATAATGCACGAAAATTATTGATGTTACTTAAAAGTAGAAAGTGAAACCATTTTGGACACAGCAAGAAGAAACATCTCAAGTTTTCAGAGTTTTGGGTGAACCTGCCCGCTTGAATTTAATTTGGTGTTAACCTCAGACTGTGATTTTTCTTTGTTCTTTTCTTCCAAATACTTTTTCTTTTTTTTTTTTTTTTTTTTTAGTCTGAAACCCCTCTTAGTTATCAGTATAGAACTTTTTCTCATCATTATTTCTACATGAGAAATATTCTCCTCAGAAGTCAAACTAAGTTTTTTAGAGTTTGTGCTGCTTAAGATTGGAAACAGGTTTCTGCTCTGTACCACAAAAACTAAAAATGAATTTATATGTTCAGTATCCTGAGTCCATGTACTCTTAGAGAAGGAGGTATTCGTAATAAAGGCCAAAATTAATTATGAGTAGGCTTGATTAACTAAAATAAAACAGGACTGAGAAGCCAGATTAAAAAAGGACACTAATGTGCCTTTGGTTTTAGGTTTTTTTTTTAAGTTATATGTACATTGAATAATTCTAAGCATGTAGCATGTTTCGGTAGAATTAATGACAGCATTTCCTGCCCTTTTTTTCATATTTTAACTTTCAAATTTTAGAACATATATGTAGGACTTTCTAAAATAATATATGAGGATGAATTTTTGTAGCTTCAGCATATTTGATTCATAGGTACTTTTGGAAAAAATTAGACTCTTTAAGACAATTAAAAATGAAGCATTAGTTAAATTAAAAAAAAAAGACTATAATTCTGACATTCTATTAGGCAATTCATTTATTTAACTAAGCAGAGAGAAATAAAATGCCCCAAAGTATGTCTTTTACAGAGGATTACTCCCACAGCGTTATTTAATTTTATCTGTATGTATCCTACTGATATTGCCTATATTCCTCATTTCTTTATTCCTGTTTGTACATAAAGAATCTCATTAGCACATCAGTAATTTGCAGGCTAAGCTCCCTCGAGGTACTTTGCTTTTCCTGCACCTTTTTATGCACGTCTCCCAGGTGTTGCTGTTCAAAGTACAATGCCAAAACCTCAGGTTCACAAAAGGAATTGTCATCTATCAGCAAGGTGCTCCTTCCTTTTGTGTTGAAAAGTGCAAGGGGTAATGCAATTGAAAAGAAAGTTATTGCAAAAGTGGCTCTGTCTCCCAGTCCAGTGTCCTGGCTGCAGAAGGAACAGACTGGATTGGGAAAAGCAAAGTTCAGCTTGCAGCCCTAGGCTCTAATGGGTCACAGGACCTGAGTGGTTTTACAGATTTGCTTTCTGGAACTTTCTGGAACTTTACATTTCCATTTTTAGCACATCTCTTAGGCTGTGCTAGTAAGTTTTTCATCACTCTGATTACACAAGGGGGGAGCAGTGGGGAGAGCATCACCTCCACACAATCCTTGTTTGCTTTGTCACCCTCTGGAGCTACAACTGGAGCCATTCCCCATTCCCCTGCTTCCAACAGAGGAGATCCTCCAGAATCACAAGTGGAGATCTTGAACAGAGATGATCCTCCAGAATCACAAGTGGAGATCTTGAACAGAGATGATCCTCCAGAATCACAAGTGGAGATCTTGAACAGAGATGATCCTCCAGAATCACAAGTGGAGATCTTGAACAGAGATGATCCTCCAGAATTACAAGTGGAGATCTTCCAGCAGAGATGATCTGTGGTGGTGTTTGCAGGGGTCTTAGGCTGAGGGAAGAGATGAGGATCTGACTTCATGTTTCAGAAGGCTTGATTTATTATTTTATGATATATATTATATTAAAACTATACTAAAAGAATAGAATAAAGGTTTTCATCAGAAGGCTGGCTAAGAATAGAAAAGAAAGGAATGAATAACAGAGGCTTGTGTCTGGAACGAGAGTTCGAGCCAGCTGACTGTGATTGGCCATTAATTAGAAACAACCACATGAGACCAATCACAGATGCACCTGCAGCATTCCACAGCAGCAGATAATCATTGATTGCATTTTGTTCCATAGTCCTCTCAGCTTCTCAGGAGAAAAAATCCTAAGGAAAAGATTTTTCATAAAATGTCTCTGTGACAATGATCCTCCGGAATTACAAATGGAGATCTTCAGCAGAGATGAACCTCCAGAATTACAAATGGAGATCTTCAGCAGAGATGATCCTCCCTCTGCTGTCCCAGGACTCCATTTCTCTGCTGTGTGCAGGTCAGCAGCTCCAGCTGGCAGGGAAATTCCCTGACTGCTCCATGCTGAGCATGCTGTGCTTCCCAGCCCGTCCCTCGCGTGCGGCTCCGTGTCCGCGCCCCGCTGGAGCAGGACATTGACACTGCCATTTTCCTGTCTGCCCGAGCTGCCAGGCTCCACAACAATTAAAGGCTGCATGCACAGAGTTAAGACAGCTATCTGTCAGTTCAGAAGTGTTAGTCCAGGCTTCAGATCTTCAGCAGGCAGCTCAGCTGCCACTCAAGCTGGCAGCTTCCCCCAGCTGCTTTCATGGGGATCGTGCTCAGCTCCGCGGAGGTGCGTGACGGATTGGGTTATGTAGGAAACACTGGTGGCAGCTGCAGAGTGAGTATTTGGCACTCACTGGAGCAGGACTCCAAGTGAGGCAGTCATCATTAGCTGACTGTCCTGGCTGGCTGGCTCTTGAATGTGAGTTTTGACTCAAAATGCTCTTTTGATGCCCACGCAGTGGATATTATCTGTGGCATGGAGCAGTGCCAGCGAGCAGGAGCAGAGTGCCCTGCTCAGAGATGCTGCACAGGGCAGCCTGTGGAGTGGAAGGAGCAGGAGATGCACACTCAGACCCTCTCATGTGGCCCAGGACAGTTATTGAAAGACAAACTTATTGCAGAGGTGTGGTGTAGGGGCATGGGTTGGGAATGAAAAGCAGCAGCACGCTTTCATCTTAGTGCCACAAAGTAAAGGGCTGCATTTCATATCTGCTTCTTGTGTTTTAATTCAAGTTATGGAAAGATGAAAAATAAAAAAGCTTATTAATCATAAATGGCTTTTCACCTCCTTCAACATTTCAGTTCACTTTCTACTGCTCCCCTTTAAGTTATGATAGACTTAGAACCTTTAAACTTTAACTCAGGAATCTCTTGATCCTGCCTTCCCCTTCATCCTGCCCTGCCAGGGTAAGGGGATGGAAATGGACCAAAGGAAGGTTTGAACTTTGGTTTCTGCAGAATATCTTGGCCAGCCAAGCCTGTGTTTGGGCAGATGAGCTGCTGTGCTGCTGCAGAGCAGAGAGCATCTCTGCTGGGGCAGTTACTGACAGCACCAGTGCCCTGTGCTGTGTGCCTTCACCCTCTGGCACTGAAAGCCCAAACTGTGCCTCTTCAATGGCTCTGGGTGACCCAATTTGTTTGTGGGGTATTCAGGGAAAAAGAATCAGTGCATCACTATACGACACCTTCTCCTAATGTAATGTAGAAACAACAGAAGTTCACTTTGTAAACTGCAAAGTGTAATATTTTCATCCTCTGGCTTTTCCTTTCATACATCCCTTTTTTGTATTTGTTTTCTGTAATGTGTCTGTGTCACAGATATTAAATCTTTGAAAAGGAATTGAACCTACTAAATGAAAAATATTCAGAGTTGTACCACACTTCTTAATACCGTAGGGTCTCTGCAGACATGCTTTAATCTTTGTTAAGGTTAATAATTACATTATAATTTTTTGGTACTATATGAGGGTTAATGAAGCAGGAATGTGGTTTATGGAGGAATTCCTTTTAGAGAATTGCTTTCAAAAATTTTTCAAGTGGAATAGTGTTCAACTACATACTTTTCAGTTCAGAAAATCTGTTTCAGTGGGAATTATATTAGATTCAGAGAAAACTTATTATTCCAGTGCAACTAATGTCTTTCATTTTTAAAGTCATAGTTTGAATATTTTATCTGTGGGATAACGATACTCTTGGTGGCTTTGCCATACTGATATCACTTACAGCTATCATTTAGTAAAAAAAAGAAATAAAAGACAGTGATTCAAAAATATCCTGGCTGGGACTACAGGAACAAACTATAGGATTATAGTTTGTTCCAAATCAGTAAAGTGTAATTTTTATTCAAGATCATAGTTTTCCAAAACAAACTGTCCCGGTTTATCTATTACTCCTGCTTGAAGGTTGTGGAGAACAAAGCCTAAGTAGTTTTAAAGCCCCCACTAAACTAGAAAGGACACACAATAATTTCCCTTCACCTCTGGGATTGAACACAGACTCTGTTGTGTAAAATAAGTTATGACCTCCTGCAGAAAGGAGTTTCCAGAGTCCATCTGCTGTACAAAATCATTAAAGTTCACCCTCTGAAGGAGAACAGCGTGGAGATAAAACATAGGTTCCACTCCCGGGTTGTTCTTAGCTGCTGTCCACAGAGGCCTGGGAGAGCTTTAACTCTGCTTTAAAAGTTGAGGTCCTGAAAGGCAAAGCAAACCAGGGGAAGCTGTGGAGGAGCAGCAGGAAGGCTGAGGCTGCTTTCATGCACAGAGACCTGGTCCAGGGCACGTCAGGAGCTGCTTTCCTCGTGCTGTAAGGCATTCAGAGCTTGGGGTTTGGTGGGGAGACAGTGCAAAGGGTGAAAAGGGATGAAATTTAAAGTGATTTTTGTAGTCTTTTTGTATTTGTCCCTGTGTTCTGGGGGTGGGGAAGGGGAAATGGAGTGTGCTGCATCCCCTAAGAACCAGCAGGTGACACAAATGACAATTTGCTCAGGAGCCTCCCTAACCTGGTGCCAGTTGGCAAACTGGGCTGCTGTTCAAGCATCAATCGAGAGATTCTGGGATGAAACTGTTTTGCAAACAGTGCCTCTTCATGTGATTCTAATGACAAGTCTGCAACATCTGGCTCTGGTTTTGGACTCAGAGCTCATACATTTGCATGTCCCTCCAGAAATTATTTCTGTCTTGGAGGGTGAACAGTAGCCTTTGTATAAACATTATATCCATTGTTTATAATATCTCCTCTTTTCATTGGTTCTTAGCAGCCTAGAACAGATATTTTGAAACTCAGGAACATATTAATTTTAAGGGTTTGCTAGAAACCTCTCTATTTCATTGTCCCTGAGTATGGTTATTTTGTTCTTGCTGTTTTCCAACTCCTTCATAAGTTTCTTACTGTTTTTTCAGCCGATTCTGTTCCCTCAGAACATGGGGATTTCCATACAATCCTGAGATGCCAAGGGCTCTGCTCTCCAGAGCTGACCTGGAACATGGAGTGGCAGTTTGCATCTTGTTCCATATTAAGCTCCAAACCTGCTAATTCTGATGGAACAGAGATATTTCTGTCAGAAAGACTCAGAATATACATTCTTGTGTTCCTGTTGAATTAGTAGTAAAACCTGAATACATTTTGGAGGTGGTTAAATTACCTCTGTATCACCAATAAGGTACTAACTGGGAGATGGGATTAGAAATAATTGTAATTGTTCAACAGAGAGAGAAAAAAGGAATCAAATACAGATTGTATACATTGTATATACAGTTGTATATACACTCTGACTGCAGAGTGAATAGGTGGGAATGGTTCAGTTTAGGTTGACTGTTGTGCAGTGCTGGGATTTCTTTGGTTTTTCTTTTGACATTGCATTTTTACCTGTTCTGAGTTTGGATCTGAAACATCCTTTATTGAAACTTTTTTTTGCAGTGACAGAAAATCAGAAAGAGATAAAACACAATGATACAGTAAAGATAATCCCCATTGATGGATGGAGCATTAATGGACATAGACCCTCCTTTGATGACCAAAGTGCTTCCAGTGTCACTGTATGCAATGTCAAATATATTTATTGTTCAGTGCAGTGTCAACTTTATTGTCAGTGGGCAGTTCCTGAATTCTGTGCTCTGTGAATTTCCCTTCAGTTTGCTGGAGGTGTTCTGGGGAAGTGCAGTCACTGACAGCCCCGTGGTGATGGCTCAATGCACCCCCAGCTGCAGCACAAATTGTCTCCAGGAGCACAGTAAGAGATTAAAGGGGACTCACTGTGGGAGGCAACAAAAGCAACAAACTCATCCCCACAGTGGGAGCTCAGTTCAGTGTGTTCAGAAAAAGCTGAGCTTGAGTCACAGTCCAATCAACTCGAGTCACTCAAATGCCATTTGAGTCACAGCCAAAGCAATGAATTGCTGGAGAAGCAGGAGATGGACTGAAAGGTAATTACACAGGGGGAAAGGTGTTCTGGTAGTAGGTCTAGAAATCACTAATTTTTTTAAAAGCAGTCCTAATCTAAGTCTTTGATGGCTGTGCCAATGTATGGGAGATCCAGAACTAAACTATAGCATTTAGATTACACTGCTGGTAATGGCTCATCTCTCATTAGGGGTAACTTGTGAATCATTGTGTGCATCACACCTCTTTTGCTGTGTCACCTCCTTGCCTCTTTGTTCATGGTAGCCAGACATATTTTTGTTGGATATTCTGTAGATTCTTTATTGAAATCTCCAGCATGAATGCCATGCCATTTTTGGATTTTTCTGGAAGTTTCCAGTTCTGTGATCTTTAGTAAGTCAAACTACCAGGCATTAAGGCCGCCGGGTGAGACCCATGATGGAGGAGTGGTGTGGGGCTGGGTCTGTATTCCTGGAGCCCTCCCTGGGTCCCTGTGTGCCCTGGGCAGGGGCTGGGGGGGATTCCTTTGGCTTTGGCTGCCACAGAAGCCATTGGGAAAGGCTTCATTCATTCCAGTGGAGTGGGATCAATTAGTCTTCAATTAGAGAATGACCTTGATACTCTTTCTCTGATCAGCATTTCCCTGTTACATCAGTGCTGCTTGGCACTGTCTTAGCTCCAGTCTGAGTAATTTTAATTTTTTTTTTTTCGTTATAGATCTGCATTACTGCTTTTAGATTGGAGTAAAGTCAATTGAAGTAAATTTCCTCCTTTGCTTTATGTCTGTACCAACACACATCGTTTACTTAATGCAATCCATTAGTTTTCTTTCGGTCTCATCTGTTAGCCATTATTTTATTACTTTTAATTTAGAAGCTCTAGATTTCCTTCAATAATATTTCAGTCTTAGTATAGATCCTATAATAATTCTTCTTTTTTTTTTTTAATAAAGATATCATATAACATTATACCCAGGCAAATACTCCAGTTAGTAATCATATGAAATCTATTTATTAACTTTTGAGAAACAGAACTACACATTTCCATAAATGCCTTAAATATTCTAATTAATTGGGATGTGATCTTTCCTAAATGTGCCGGATCACTTCAGCCTGAGTGCCATTCAATGCTGCAAATTTTGTTTTCTGACTTTTAATCATTAGTGGTTATTCCCCTGATGAGCTTATTAGCCTTGAGTACAAATACTTCATCTACCCTAGTGAAGAACTATAAGTCTGAGGAACTCCTTAAATATGCATGGATATCTAAAGTTCCTTTTTTTTTTCTTTTTCTTCATAGGAAGTAAAGTGAAGTGACACTGTCATATAACATCATCTTCACTAATTTTACTGTTTCAAGGTTAAATACTCATATTTTGTAGGAACAGGGAATGTCTGTAGTTTGATATAGATAGAAAATACAAGTCTTGTACATACCAGAGATATCTGAAAAAAAGCTCTGTATTTATCTCTTTGCTGGGGAGTTTTACTCCAAAATTATATTAACCAATCAAGCAGGAGACACCACATTTCTGTACAGCTTCCATCCATTTCAATTCTTTGGGCTGTAATTGTATTTTGTTCAGAGTAAGGACCGAGTGTAGTCCAAGGACACTTTTTTTTTAATCAATCTATGACGACAGATGCTAATAATACATAATTATGCAAGATACAAAAATGATAAATTAGAACCCACAAGGGTTATTTTGGTGCTCATATTTTCTCTTGAAAGCAGAAGTGACAGAAGCTTTGGCTTCAGAAGCTTTGACAGAAGCTAAGATTTTTCAATCATTTTCATTTTGCTCTCAAAAGTTCATCGCTTGGGTCTCTGCTGTGTAATTTCTGTGTGAGGATGGTTTCATCCCCTTCAGGGATGTGGACAGTCAGGGAAGTTTGTGAGTTTTGGTTGGTGTTTGTTTTCTTTTGTTTTCATTAAGAGGGTAAACATTATTTTCAGGTTTTTATTGTTCTATAACACAGCAGAAAAATCCCTATGACCAATTTGAACCATCCTTCTGTCAATGGAGCATGGGACAGGATGTGGGAGCTGGGACTGGCGACAAGAAAACAGCAGTAGGGATTTTTGGAAAAGATTTGAGTGCAATGCCTCATCAATTTCTTGGGCTGGTTATTTTACCTGTCAATCAGTCACTTTTTCTTTTGTTTCCTGAGAATTTCTAGACACTGAAATCTCTAAGTGTACTTCAAAATTTTAGAAACTTATTTTTCTCACTCTTTTACTTGATTTTACATTGGGGCACAAGGAAGCAATGTAGCTTTCGTCAGTGAAAATGAGAATAGTGGAATATTAGAAACCTGGATTTTCGCATTAAATATAGGTACAGTGTCTGTTTGCACTGCTTACATATATGTGTGCAGTGCTAAAAATATATATTATTTTCCCCAACCATCTTGTTTTGCTGGTCATAGCTTTAAGTTTCTTTCTTCCTTTTTTTTTTCTTTTTTTTTTTTTTAACCTACTTAAACTTTCCTCAAATATTTCCAAATACTATGAACCATTTGTAGCTGTCCTAATTCTGGCTCATAAGCAATGCTAAAAATTCCTCCCCCAATTGACAGCTTTCTTTGCCAGATTACAATATTCCCAACTGATTATTTATCTTAACCGCAGGGCTTTTTCTGAAAAGTACAATTAGCAGAATTTGTTTCAAGCTCCTACTAACAGTTTGCTGTAGAATGTAATTCATTTCATGTTTTCTGAGCAATGAATGTTATTCACGTATTTTTGAAAAATCTGCTAAGAGTAAATTTTGCATCCCTTCCCTTTCTTTCTTCTTCTCCCCAGTGCCAAGAAATAAAAATTGAAAACACGATTTCATCTGGAGCTAAGAACGGCCCTGGCATTGAACTGAGTGGGGTTCTGGGTGTGCAGCAGTTGTTGCTGTTAAATTCAGCTATTTATGAAAACAGCTCCATGTGGAGGGGTAGCTGGGATGAGGGGGGGGCAGGAGGATTGGGAGCTTTCAGCAGAGGGGATTTCTGAGCCTTGGAGCAGGCAGTGCTCTGCTGGGCTCAGTTTGAAGAGCTTTCAGCTCAGAGTTGAGGCTGAGGGGAATCAGAAGTGAAGGTCTCGTCCTTTGCCAGCACAGACATTTAATTTTCATTCATTAGGGAGTTCCAGCTGCAAACTCTGCAGCAGAAAGCTGTGGCTTTGTCCCTGTTTATTTGTCAGCACTGATGGAAAAGGCAGGCAGCAAACTTGCACGTAGCTTTTGTAAAACTTTATAAAGATAAAAACCCTATAATATATCCTTCACTTGGAGCACGGCAGCTGACACTTGCTGAATGGCTGCTGAAGTGTGATTAAATCCTTGGGAAAAAGGGAAGAGTTACTGCAAGGAGCTGTTAGAAAGCTTGAGAAATAAATGCAGGAGATTGGATGTGTCTGGTTTGTGCTGTGGGCTCCAGAGGGTGGTGGGAGGCAGCACAGCACATCTGAGAGGGAGGATGGAAGAAGAGAATAATGCTGGTCCCAGATTTCCCTCTGTCATGGTCTGGTTGTTCTGCTAAGGTTTTTTGGAAGCTGAACAAAAATTGGAAGAAGTGGTATCAAAACCTCCCTGTCCCAATGTGCATTAAATGCATCCCACATATTTATGAATTGGAGACAGAGAGTGCTGTGGTAAAAAAGATGGGGATAGGATTTTTGTTTATACCTTGTAGTTCTGATTTCAGTAAACAGTGAGAAAGCTGAAGTGCTACACAGGCACTTCAGAAAATGCCACAGGTTTCTCTCTTAGCTGCACAGAAAATCTGTGTCCTTTTAAAAGTAATTGTCCTGAAGATCCTGAAGTTTATTATAAAATTTCCATTTTACAAATCTTTTCTACAGACTCACTGAATTTAAAGACATTAAATGAGAAGCTGGACTGGTTGTTTATGAGACACAGGTAGAACTTTAATAGGCTAGGGAAATTTCAGACCATTAATGGTAATTTTCACATTTAGCAGATAGTGGAAGGTAATGTGGCTGCTTCTACTCAGGATAATACTTATGTTTATTTAAATGGTTATTTTCAAACTGAAGTCACGGGAGATTGAAGCCTGCTTCTCTCTTTGTTTCTTTTTTTCTTGCACATTGTTTTCTTTTATAAAGAAACAAAAGACTAAAGAGATTTACACTGGCCAGAGTTTAATTTGTATTGACATTTGTATCTTACCTCTGAGGTTTTGGAAAAAAAATGGAATTCAATGAGGTCAGGCACATACAGATGAGAAGATATTGCTTTGAGTTGCATGAGCACTGAAACACCTAAATCCAACTTAAACTAAAGTGAGCTAGAAACTCAGCCCAGCCTATGAAACATGGACTTTAGGGCTGCAAAACCAGTTTCTGTTTTAGTGAGTATTTATTGAAACCACAAAGCTTTGGGTTGGATGGATGTAATTCAGAATACCAAATAATTTTTATAATAATCTCATTGACAATGGGAGAAAAATATCAGTTGATCTGCCTGTTCTTTACCTCTGGATGGTAAAGAACATGAAAACTGATCTGATTTGCAATAGTGGTGCTGCAGGTTTTGGTCATCCCACACAATTTAGAGCATCATGTGACCACAGGTATTTTATATTAGAAAATAAACTTGGCTTTACAGGTTTATAACTTGTATATAGGACTAAAATACTGTATAAGGAACTCGTAAGAGCAAATCCTCCTGAGCTGTTCTCCTGTTCTAAATGTATGTATTTTTCAAGGAGATGCATAAACATCCCAGCATTTCCTACTATCTACCAAGCTGTGAAGTATCTTCCCAAAAGCTTTTCTTGAGAACTTGCTTCGTGCATTGACTACAGAAACATTTTTTTCCCCACAATTGCCTAATGTGGACTGAAGGAAATAAGAGTAGAATTTTCAGTCATTGGGAGAAATTTCCAACTCTGCATTCTGTTGAGTGTAAATTTCCTCCCTGAGTCTTTTATTCCCAAGACTGTGTTTGTACCAAGTGGGATAAATGCTCTGCTATTTGCACATTAATACTTTTGTGATACTTGGTGTTAAATCAGAAACTGCATCTTTCCAATTCTGTCACAACGGTGTTGCTGATCATGTAATTGCTGCAGTTATTTTTGATTAGCCAGCTCCCTCAGTGATGCTGTGTGGAGCAGGGAAGTCATCCTTACCCAAAGCAGCCCTGGACCTGAGTCACAGGAGATGCTAAAATCACCCTGTGCGTGCTGTCATGGCAATGGATCCTGTGAGCATTATCTGCTGACCCTGCTGGCTGAGGGGATTTTAGAATCACTAATAAAAGGCTGCCTGTGATGAGAGCTCCTGGCTGATGGGGAGTTACCTGACCCTTTCAAGGCAGCCTGCACTGCCCCTCTGCACCAGCTTTGTGCTGAATGCTGAAGTTGGGTGTTTTGTTGGGGACACTTCTGTGTGACACAAGGGGTGCTCAAAGAGATCCTTTTAAATAACTTCGGTAACTTAAAATGAGGTAATTTGAAACAAATTCTTTACATTTCAGTATTAATGACCCTAAAAGTAAAATTCCTTCTTTTTTTTCTTCCTTTTTTATGAGCATCAGTATGATCAAGAGCATATCCAAAAGTGCACAGATCTGCAGTTTCCTGCAGAACCAGGGGAAAAAACTGGATGTAAAGCAGCATAATGTGTGAGAATTGGCCCTCTCCCTGCTCTCAATGATGTTTGAGAATAATAAAACGTGGCACTATGACAGATACCTTTTGGGAGCACTTAGAGCTTTAAATGGACTCTCTGTATTACAATACTAAATTGCGGAGTTACTACCATAAAACACACCAAATAGATTTACATTTAAATTGTAACAGAACAAGGGAGATAATGTCACAACCAAGCAACAAAAATGGGAAGGCAAATCCCAATAAATGTCAGCTCCTTATTTCACTCTCCAGTTTGTTGGGAAGTTACGAACTTTTGAATTTTGAGTCACTTCTTGCCAAGAGATAAGTATATAAAATTGTTCTTCTGAAGATTTTCAGCCTCATGGATAAACCCTCTTCAATGAAAATATGGTCAGTGTGAAGGACTAGGACAAATCCATTAATTATTTCAGCAAGAGTTCCTTTCTCCCAAAGTTCTTCCCTCCTCTCTTTCCCTCCACCATGGCTCAGACTATTCACTCTTTGTCATTTCTCTATTTTTAAAATAGAAGGTTTTAATATTTTATTATTATTTTTTTTGTCCATGGTGGTATGGTTTTCCTCTCTCCCTTCACTTACTTTTATTTTTCCATCTATGGTCTTCACACAATCTCTCTGTGTTGTTCTCTTTCACTTGATTTTATTTCTTCAGACATTATGAATGATCTAATTGCAGCCTGGCTCCTTGGGACAGTTGGTGCAGTCGTGTAAAAGTGGAAACAACTGGTTTTGAGAATATGGCACAGAATGTATCTCTCCTTTGGTTCATAAAACCATAGTAGAGTAACTCAACTAATAGTGTTTTTCTGCAGCCCATCAGTGGGACATGGTATAAATATTCAGAAGTTCCAGTGGAGCTTTTTTTTGACAGTAACTCTATGAGTTTGACTCAGAAGTGCTTTGTGAGGATGAGTTTTCTCTTGATTCATAAACAGCTTGGGTATTAGTCAAACTTGTGAGTTAAATTCTACTTTAGCATAAAAGCATGGCCTTCACTGGAAAAATCATTATTTCCACTGCCTAAATCTGGACTTTTGCAAGGTCTGGTTAATTCTCTTAGAAAACTTTTTAGCTACCTTGTGATTTATGAATGGACAGAGCTGTGCTTTAAACAGAAGAGCTTTTTCTTACAAAGAAAACAAAATAGATGTTGAAAAGGAGACTTGCCTGTAACAGTATTTTCTGTGACTTGTATCAAATGTATTTGTCATTATAATGACATTGATTTTTATAGCTCCTATAACTACAAAAATAATTAAGAGCGTTTCTCTGAGCTAAAGAGGGATGTTTCATATTGACTTGAGAGTTAATTTAAATTACAAATGAAATACAGGAGAAGTGCCCTAAAAACTGATGTGTACATTTTTGTAGCATGGTGAACAGATAGCAATTAGTGATAAGTGATTTGCCTCCAAGTTGCTTTGAATAGCAGATGAGCAAGAGCTCAATACAGAGCAAATAAGCTGGAGAGAAGACAGAGGAGTTAATCTCCCCTCCAGGGCAATGATGTTCCAGGTGATATCCTTACAATGGATTTTGTCACTTTGTGTTTTAATGCTCCCAAACAATGGGTTTTCACCTTTTATTTCCTCGGGATATTCTCTCATAAATGGTCTATTTAGCAAGGCTTAGGCTTCCCTTGGGTCTTCTCTTTGCAAATGAACCAACAGCATCAATTTGGATTGATTGGGAAGGTCACGTTTGGTTTTGCACTGGAAAAATTCATAACCAGAGGTGTTCATGGCATGGATGTACAGGATTGACTGTCATGCTGTGGGGCTGGAGCATGGATTGTGTTGGGAATATTGTGCTCAGCAGGAACAGGACAGTGAGTTCCACCTGTGCTGGGCACTGCTGAGGCCACACCTTCAATCCCAGAGTCAGTTTTGGTCCCTCATGACAAGAAAAAACTATTGAAGGGCTGGAGTGTGTTCAGAGAAGGGAACAGAGCTTGGGGAGGGTCTGGAGGGTCTGGAGAACCAGGAGCAGCTGAGGAGGCTCAGCCATGAGAAAAGGAGGCTCAGGGGGAGCCTTCTCACTCCCAAACACTCCCTGACAGGAGGGTGCAGCCAGGTGGGGTCTGTCTCTTCTCCTTGGTAACAAGCAACAGAAAAGGAAGAAACAGCCTTAGGTTGTACCAGGGGAGGTTTAGATTAGATATTAGAGAAAATTTCTTCACTAAGATTAGATACTAGAGAAAATTTCTTCACTGCGCTGGTTATCAAGCCCTGGCACAGGTGCAGACTCCCTGTCCCTGGAGGGATTTAAAAGCCATGCAGGTTTGGCACCTGGGGACATGGTTCAGTGGTGGCCTTGCCAGTGCAGGGCTGCTGGTTTCACTCAATGATCGTAAATGTTTTTTCCAACCTTAATAGTTCTGCGAGAATTCAAAATAATTGCTGCATCTAGAGACAGCTAAGATACACGTTAAACAGAAAATGTGTGGAAAAGCCAGTAAATAACACAGAATTCAGCCCATATTGATGCCTTGTGAAGGCTGACCTAGAGTAGAGGCTAAACAGAGCTAAAGAATAAAGTAGGGATTTATTAGAAGCCTCAATGGATCCACCTCGCGCAGCACAAGCGCCCAGCCAGGGCTGCACCCAAGATGAACCAAAATGGTCCCAAAAGGGACTATCAGTCACAGGATCTCTCACTTTTATAAGTTCTGCTCCATTTGCATATTGGAGTTAATTGTCCAATTCCAGCTTCAGCCCATGCAGTCCCATCCTGATTGTTTTTCTCTCTCCAGCCCACAGTGTTTGTGCTCTTGGTGCTGAGATTTGGATCATTTGTCCTTGGTCCCCAGCTAAAGAAGGAATTGTTTTGTCTCCCTGCTCTGTGCACAGAGCTCACCATCCCCTAATATGAAGCTCAGAACAACACACTAAAGCAGCACGGAATCTGAAAAATATGAAAGCTAAAACCTCATGCATCAACACGAATCAAAAACTTGTAAGAAAGTGTCATCTCTTGATAACCGTTTATTGATGGAATTAGTACTTTTCTAATTGATGGTTTGGGAACATTGTAATGAAATTTCATCTATTTTGCTTCTACCATAATGTACAAATGAGTAAAGTTATTTCTGATTGTAGATGGTTTTGTATTGTTTTGTCAAATTTGCCACTCTTAGTGATGACAACTTTGAAATCTTTTAGGGATTAATATAGATGCCAAAACGTCATATAGATGCCAATGAGCAGCCTGTCTCAATTATATTTTGTGGCAGAGAATTATTTAATATACATAAAGTTTTTCCTTTGCTTGAGTTTAAATCTATTTTAATTCATACTCTTCAGCTCTTTCTGATTCTTGATTTTTGGTTTTTATGATCTGACTTTTTTCTTGAAAATTTTGTCGAGCAATTTGACATTGCACCACAGAAGTATGTTTGATTTTTTTAAAAATTATTTTTATATTTTCTGCATTCTAGTTTGGCAGAACTGGACTTAATAGAACTGCTGTCTGGATGTGTTCACTTTCCTAATGAATATCTTTTCTGGCTGAACTGGAAAATTTCAGGACAGACATCCTGTAGCTGTGCCATAGCCAGTGGTTTGGTTAGACTGGAAAAATCCAGGTCTGCTCTTGAGCCACAGTGGGTCAACAGATGAGCACTTGTGCTCCACACTAACCCAAACAAGTAGGAGACACCAATTATGGGACATGCAGGTGTGTGTGCATTTCTGTTTAGGCGATCCAGGATAGGAATATGTGAGTCTAATGACACAGTAAAAATAAAAAATAGCTGGGGGCCTTAAAGGATTATTTTCTGCCAAGGCTGCCCTCAAAGCAGCTTTTATTCAGCACATGATTTATGTGTCTGATTTCTGTGGCGTGTTTCTTTGCAGAGAGAAGCTGAGGGTGGTGGAGACTCCTGGAAACCAATGTGGGAAGCAGGGGTGGCTCTGTGGTCCCTGAAATCTCTGCTCCCTCCCAGGGGAAAGGATGCTCCCTGTGCTCTGCTGGCTCAGCAGGCAGCCCCTGCTCTATTGATCCTCCTGGGATCAATGGGGAAGCGCTGTGCACAAATTAATGGCAAAGTTTGGTCCTCACACACAGCAGCGACTGAACAAAAGCTCAGGAGAGGCGGAAACACGGAGTGGGGATTTCTGACAGAGCACATCCTACTGCAGAAGGTCTTACAGGAGGCTGAATTGTCACTTTTGCTGCTGCCAGCTCAGGTGTGAGGCAGCAGGACAGGCTGGAGCAATTAAAAAGCCGCTGCACCCCCTGCCAGGCCTTCCCAGGGTATTTGCTGGATGCCAGGTGCAGCCTGCCTTGCTGGAACAGAAATTGCTCGCGTTGGTTTTGATGATGTTGGGCTTCGTTTCAAAAGCTCAGCGACTCAAAAAGTTGTTCTGGTGTGGATGTTGAAGAAAAGGAGTTCAGAATTAAGAAATTGAATCCGTGCAAAACTCCAGGAGTAAAGTTGCAATAAGAAAAGCACTGGCACCTGTCCATGTGCTGCAGTCTTATTGGAATAAATGCAAATCATCTTTGGGCTGAAAGCAGCACATGTGAAAGCTTTTAATTTTGTTTTAAAATGAATTGTCCATCATTATCTTGTTGTTAATATGTAGAAGTAGACCACTGAAAGACCCTGAATAGTCACAGTAATTTACCATTAATCAAGGAAAAAAAAACCTCAAAAGACAGGTTAAAATCACATTACTGAGGAAACAGTTTGCATCTTACATGAGTAATTTGCTGTGTAAAATTCAAAACAGAAGTAACAGCAGTGTGTGACTCTATTGGCAAGGTTTGTCTGCAGGGATCTCTTAGAGTAATAAGAGGCCATGCAGACACTTCACAAGAAAACATATTTCTCTATACTTTTAGAGCACAATTTGATTTTATTTTACATTTCCTCCTTTCTGTACCTGTGATTGTCTCATTTTGGTCCATACTCAGCCTGGAAGTGCCTACCAAGAGAGATTTGCTGCTGATCCTTAAAAGTGTTTGATTTGTTGTAATGTGTTTACTCAGGTAGACCTTGGGGTTTGAGCTATAATTATTACACAGAAGGGTGAAAATTTGCAAGGAATGGTGACTTTATTCTAATGAACATACTTGTGTAAATATTCTTACTCTGTTTATTCTCATTCTTGTGCTTTGCTGACAAACAAGACAAAGAGCAACCTTAGTAACTCCTACAGCTAAAATCACTAGGTTTCCTTGAAAGGGGAAAACATCAGATTTTCTGGATTTAACCTTTCCCAAGGTTATGTGAAGATGCTTTGTTGTCACCTGCCCCTTCCCATCTCTGATACTGCAGATGGTGGTGGATGCCAGATGAGTGAGTCCCTTGGAAGTGACTTAGTGAAGGCAGATGTGCTTTGAATTTGTCATGTGCCAAAAGGTTGTAAGTGAGAAAGGGCTGCAAAATTAAACCCCGTGGTGATTCCAGCACTGCCGCTAGACTGTGGGTCTGAGGAGGAAGGTGTTCCCAGAGCACCTCAGCACTGCAGACTGAACATTTCCATCATTCCAGTGGGAAGGTGGAGGCACCTGAATCATTCTGTGCTCCTGTGGGCACTGCTGTAGAAGCAGCTGTAAATTCAGGTAGCCCCTTCTCATTTCTCTCAAATCTCTGTGTGGCTGTGAAGCTGCCTGAAGCTGACAAGTGATAAAAGTTTCTGGAGTCCTGGCCTGTTTCTGTGTGGTTTATCTTGCCAAGGGAGCAGCAAAAGAACAATTAATCTGCTCAGGCAGACACATTTTGCAGGTAGGATTTGGTTACTGTAAACTTGGTTCAGTGATTTCCCCTTTGCAGTTTCTCAAATCCTTCCATGTGTCTCATTGTAGCATTTGCAAAACAAAAGCAGAAACATGTTTTTGAATCTGATGATGTGGAGAAATGGTTCATGAATTATAAATGAACGTCAGTGATGTATGAATGTGCATGCTAAACTGATGGAAGATTTGAAATATGCAACATGTTAGCATATTACTTCACTCAGTTTTCAACTTTTCAGTTTCACTTAGGGAGTCACAGTAGTATTTCAAAACCAATTTAAAAAATATTGTCATTAAGATAAGTTATGTTTTTATTCACTATCGGTATATGGGAGCTGTCATGTACCATACCCTGATAGGGGATTTCAAAATCTGGTCTTCTGTTCTCTCATCTGGAATTTTAAATAAATTTTCTTATTGAGCTCAGATTTTTAATAATCTTTAGATTTTGCTGTTTAAATGAAGGTATACCATTGAAAAATTAACTATTGGCAACTCTTTGGAAAGTGTTTTATTTCTATTGCATGCCACTGAAATAGGGAGGGGCAAGATATTCCACATACAGACAAACACAAGGTGACAACTCTGGTGATGCAAAGCTTCTTGCCAGCTCAATAACATTTCTTCTCTCTCACAGCTTTGTGTGTTTTCTTTCCTGTCCATCAAAATGAAACATTCTAAAACTTGAGGATTTTATTAATCAAGTAAGCTCATCCAAATTAGTTTCATTTACTTGAAAGCTCTGTCAAGACATATGAATCCATGTGATCTTGCTGTTTTTAATCAGGAGCAGAGAATCTAGGCTTAAAGAAGACTTGCAACTACAAGTTTTGGCTAATTATTCTCTTAAAGAATAGAACAGAAGCCTAAGTTTCTCTCTATGGTTGCTGAAAGGTATGAGGCCAGACAGCTAACATGCTTCACAGTCAAAGGAACAGAAACTATTTGGTTATTTATACTTTTCTTTTGCTTTCATCCTTCCAGTTGTAATTTTTTTTTCCCCTCCAGCTTGGCATATTTCACCTTATAAAAATAAACTTAGTTAGTATTTATGGGTTCCTTGTACCACAGCAGGGCCTAGGAGGCCTCAAAGGGTGGCAATTAATCCAAATGCTTGGAAACAGCATGCTCCCCAGTCACAATAAAATTCAAGATAATCAATTTAATCTAATTTGTTTCAAATGTTTTGAAAGATAAAGTTGATTGTGAGAGCAGCTGGACCTTGAACTTCTGTTCTTTAGACATTTTTAAAGATTTATTGTGGAAAACAGAGGAATGAAAGTATAAAGCTGTTATGCAGTTTAGTGTTGGGGAAATCTATACATCAAGACCAAAAACATTCATTGCACTTTAGATTCAAACTGTTTTATTGGCAGGCATTGACTTGTGTTGCTTTTGCAGTGACCATTCCAAGCAAACACATGGATAAAAGCTACTCTTAACCACTTTATAATTATTTTATTATTTATTGTTAATTTAAAATTTATTTCAGATAGACTTTATATTTGAATTAAGGAGAGGCCATACTGAAATCATAGAAAATTTGAATTATAGGTTTGAGAATGGATTGGTGTGGTGGTCATCATTTTTTGCTGGCATTAAGTGTTTAGGAGTATCAGGGCTGTGTATCAATTTGACTGGTTTTGAAGCATTTTCATTTTCACAAATGCAATTAATGTTGAACTACTTATTGCCTTCTGTTGGACTCTGAGTAATATGTTTTTGTGAATTAGTGAATCAGTTGTTCCATTAGTCACACTACTGCTAGACACTAAAGAACATAAATAGAAATGCATTTCATGTTTTGAAGAGCAATCTTCCAAGAGAAATGTCCAGTCAAATTCTCCATTTTCAAAATATCTGGAATAACTCCTCAAATATCAGCCCAAATGAGGGATATCAGAGAAGGTGGATGTCTCCTTCCATTAAATACTGCTTTTGCTCTCTTTCACTGTCCCATCTTTAGTGCCACAATTATTTGATTTAAGGCATGGCTTTAGGTGTGTTTTTATTTCTCTTCCCCGTTCTTTTTGGTTTTGTTCTTTATTGTCAATAAAATGGTATCATTTTGTCCCAGCTGCAAAAGTTACTCCCTTCAAAGCGCTGCACCTGCGGGTTCATTTTATTGAAAGGCATTTTGAGATGTAGACAGTAAAACTTAACAATTCTTTTGATAGAAATTGATGTGGAAAACTGCCACAAAGATAAGGAAAACAACAGCAGGGAGTGAGAAAAGGAAGAGAGGAAAAAAGGATTTTTTTTTTTTTCATAAACTCTACTCTGTTCTAAAAGACTGACCTGTATTAAAAGCAGAAAGACATTTTAGATCTTGTACTGAGCTTTTCCCAGCTATTTTGTTCACAACATTTGATAGCTTGCAACAAATAAAAATAAAATATTTTGAAATATTTTGAATTTTTAAAAGTGAGAGATTTTTAGGCATTAGGAAGATCACTTAGGGGACTTAGAGTAACAAGGTGTAGTGGAAGGTGCCCATGGCAGGGAGTTTGAAATGAGATTATCTTTAATATCCCTTCCAACCCAAACCCTTCTATGATTCTATTAATATTCTGAGTCTGGTAATGTAACCTTTTAATGTAGTATAAATTCAATCCAATTTACTGTTTTCACTAAACTCAAAGGGAACACTGTTGAGTTTATTGTGGGGTTATGGTGATTTACGCCAAGATTTTACTACATTAGGTGTTCAGCCTTCAGTAACACCTACTCTTATTAAATAAAGAACTGCAGGTAAACTTACACCACTTCTTTTTGGTATGGATTTGTTTGTTTGTTTATTTACTCTTCAGTTGTGAGCAGCATCAGCAATTTTAATTGATGTAATGAACCAAGAACTTGTTGTTCCTGCCTTGACAATGGTGACTCAGTGAGGTTTTAAAGTTGAGCTCTTAAAACTGACTTTTAAATCAGGAGCCAGCTTCTGTAAAAAAACATTGGCCCTAGGGTGACCTGCTTCTCCCAGACTATGGAACTTCAGCTGTCATAACTGTATTTATAGTTATTGGTAACTTAATATAGGAAATGATTCACTTATTAAATCTATTAAGTAATTTTGTTGTGAGCTACTGGCTAGCAGAGTTGTTGGCAGTAAAAGGTGTCCATTCCCTTGCTTTAGTAATGAAAGTGAGAAGGAATTTAGCAAAAGCCATTTTCTTTCTCTGTCCTTTCTCTGGAGCCTTTTTGCTTTCCCAAAGTAGATCTTTCTGTGGAGTGCTGAAAGTGAGAGTTTGGAATTCAGACCCTTAAAGGCATAATTAGTTTGAGATTTACATGTGGCACAGCAAAATGCACCAGAGCCCTTCAGAATTTTTGAAGTTTTGTAGACCTTTTTGCTCATATAACTGTTTTCTTGATTTTTTGGCCACGAGTCAGCCAAATGACTGTAGAAATGGTGTTTATGGAGTTGGTTTCCTACCTCAGTTCTGCCTTTATTTCCTGAGAGAAAGCTCTGCTTTTGGTGATCACCCACCTGCTGAGCGGTCAGAGCCCAACAGGGAACAGCCTTTACTCTGCAGCTTCCCCAGAAATCCACCAGAAGGAATTCCCAGCTGGGCCCCCACTCTGATTGCTTGTGACTAAAATTCCTTCTCAAAACAAAGACTGGCCTACCAAATACCATTTTCACTTCTTCTTTTCAGGAAAGCTCTGGGATGTCATGACTCAAAGTCAGGGTGGCTGACTGCACCCTGTCACAGAAAAATGGATCTTGTCTCTGTTCAGTTAAAAAAAAAGGTTTTCTGAAAAGAAGCATCATAAAACAAACAGTTAATGCCTGGTGCTCTTTTGATCTGAGATGAGACAAGTAAAGGAGAGCTTGCAGGAGAAGAAATTGCTGGGGATCTCAGTTAACTGTTTTTACTTGCATTTCTCCTGGTGTCTTTCTGGCAATTGCTGACAATCAGTAGAGGCTGTGGGGTGAAGAAGGGATCTGGTTTAACTTCATACCAGGATATTTAATTGTTGTAAGGGCTAAAATTTCAGACTAGAGCCCCTTCAAGGCTGACTGATCTCACTGGGCTGCAGCTTTTCCTGCCACAGCCCTTTTACAGACCATGGCATGTGCAGGTGCCTGATGTGCTGCTCCACCCATGGAGACCTGCTCAGGGATGTCAGAGAGCTGCTGCTTGCTGCTACTCCACATTTTCCTCTTGATGAGTGGGTATAAAAGGCTCCATGAAACATTTGGTATATGCAAATGAACAAACAGGTGAATTATCAAGAACTATTGGTTCAGGGGGAAAAAAAAATCAATTGTCTTATCTTTCCTGGAGATGTGCTATGGCCAGATAAGCAGTTCATCTTCCCAGGTATGTTCCATTAAGTATATTACCCTATCAACTAGGTTATATAAAGCATATTGCAAGTCTAATCTCCTCAGGCAAGTAGTATTCAATTATCCTTACCATTTTCAAGAGAGAAATATCCTGAGCATTTAGAGTGCTTGTTTTCCTGACACTCAGTCGTGTTATGTGAGGGCTTATAAAGAACATTCCAACTAAGCAGGCATAAGACAGGCAGATGAAATATTGAAGAAAGTAGTATTATGTAAGTCCTGAGGTGCAAATGTTCACCATCCCTCAAAGTGGTTTTCTGACATCTTATCTAATGTTTTGAAATTGGGTCAAGGATGAGAGCGACTGAGAATTGTCATCCACTATGCCTACAGTGTGTGTTTTGTCTGTATAGTTATAATTTAAAAAAAAAATTCTGTGGAATGCTTTGTTTGCAAGTGCCCTTTCTGTTTTAAAAGGGTTTCTTTTTGTTGTTGTTGTGTGTTGTTTTGCTATGTAAATTGCTTTTTGAATTGAATACTCTTCAGACAGACCAATTTTCCTGTCACTCTTCCAAGCAAGCATTAGAGATGTCAGAAGTCACAGCTCCTGCGAGCGCTCTTGGAAGCAATGTCTTCTCTGGCACGTGAGATGTGGCAGGTGGCAGCTGAGTTCACTCACAGACAGCTCCAGAATTTGGTAGCTGACAAGAATCCAATGTAAGGATCATAAACTTTGGAGGGTTATGGGAAAAGCTCTGCTTTGTATCTGTTCCTGGCAGGACGTGCAGCAGGGGTTCCTGTGGGGATTGTGTGCTGCCTTCCCAGACCAAGCCCTGCTCTCAGGGGTTCTTCCTCTTCTGCTGAGCTTTGCATGTGTTGCAGAAACTTTAGTGTCATTGCATGAGCTAAGCTAAATACCAGGATATTTCAGTCTATGAAATATGTCCAGTGTTTCAGAGAGAGGGAGATAAGGGGAAATATATTTATTACCTGATCATTACCTACAAATGGTACAGCCTTTCATGGGATGTGTTGTAAAGTTTGAAACAAGGAAGCATTTCCCAAGTTCCTTTATTCCCCTATTCCTTAAGTGATCTATGAGCTGCTTCATTCAAACATTAAAAGACGTTGTTAAGAGTACCCATGTTCTGTACTTACTCCTGCCCATGATGTACACCTGTATTCTTCATATCCGTATTTTGCCAAGGAATAAACATCTAAAAATTCGCATTCACTGTATTTTCCTACATTTTAGCACCTACTTTCTTTGCTGGTCTTTTGCTTTTTTCCACAGGGCGTGTTCCATACACTCATGAAAATGGTGCAGTGTTACTTTCCTCTCTCTTTGATTTTTGTTTCCCATTTTGTCACCAGCACAGGACAGATTCCTTCATATCTGCCCACCTCTAAAGGCTGGCTTTATGTAAAGCTCAGTCTCAGGTGTCATTCCAGGGAAGGTCTCCAGCCAGAATAGAATTCTTCACCAAAACTGATATGCATTAATCTGCCTATTAGACAGGAGGATTTAATCTTCACACGCTCTCAGTGTTGCTAGTCAGAGCTGAAACTTTGCAAAAGTAACAAATTTTTAATTAGCCCTTTGTGAGCTGGAAGTGAGCAATGCACAAGACATAAAAAGGTGTTTTTTCACAAGAATTTCGATGTTTGCAAGGTCAGGGAGAAACTGAAATCTACAGATGTGCTCCAGAGGGTGTGTTTGGCCAAATTTAGTCCTGAACTCTTGAAATACCTGGTATAACATCCATTTACAGAAGAGCTAAATTTATTCAGTTAAGTAGATATGTAATAAAGATATACATTTGTTAATGGGAAGGAATATTTGGATTTGAGCTGAAACTGGAAGCTGACATGAGAGGAGTGCTGTTTGCTGCATCACTCTGTACCCACAGTTGTTTTCTACTCAATTTATATTGTTCTCAGAGCAGTTCTAACTTAATCAAGTGGAATACATCTATTTCCCCTTACCTTGTCTAGAGTACATGGCTGTTTGTAAATTAAGGTTTTTGGAGCCTGGCTTTTTCTCTCACTTACAGTTGTTTAGCACAAAAACAAAATGAAAGAAAATCCCCCAATGTGGTAAATAGGACTTATTACTTAGTGACAGTGCCTTCCATTTCCAACCTCGGGTTCCCAGTGGGTCCCACGTTTGCTTCTCCAGCTAACTTTGCAATGAAGTGTTCATTTCTTTCTGAGAGAAATGCTTTTTCATGAGATAAGCAGTTCAGACAGAAATAATAAAAGCCTGGCTTACAACATTTACCTTCTGGTGGCCACTTGGGAAATGCTGCCTTCTTTTACATCACTTATTGCCTGGATTATGCAGGTGAAGAAAGTGTTTGTCTGGCTGTCCCCAAGGCTTTTGCAGTCTAATGCAGGCCAGTCACAGATACTTAGGTCATGCTGCATTTCCCCCTGAATTCCAATTTTTAGAAAAGTTCAAGAGTCCCAGCAGATCACATTAATTTGTGACTGAACTCTGACCCAGTTTCATGATCTTCCTCATCCCTCAGTCTTTGTTTCTCCTGCTCCCCCTGCGTAGTTTGCAGCAGCCCAAGGGTCAGGATTTTCAAATAGCTCATTTAGAAATAAGCCATGTATGTTAACAAAAAATGCTTCATGGAAATAATTCTACTTTTTTCCTATTGTAGCATGTGAGACTAAGAAATGTGGCATTCATGTTAATATCCCTTAATTTTGGAGAGGGTTTTAGTGGTAGAATCTATTACATCACTTTTGCTGCTGCTGTTGTTCAAGTCCAGGAACTTCTGAAGGAGCAGTAAGATTATTTGAAGCAAACAGATCTAGACTGGTTCTGTCACAACGCCAAAAAACTTCAATTAAGCTTTCAAAACTAGATTTCATTCTTTGTTCACAGAATAATAGCTGCAATGATGGATCTCTAAAGTGGGAATGTTATACAAAAGTAAAAGTTCTTTTCTCTTAATTATTTCCCCCTACATTTCTATTATATCTTCACCACAAGCAGAGTAGAATAAACACTGTTTTGTGTTGTTTGCCCTGTAGCTTTACTGACCAGAGAAGTATTTCAGATAACCTGTGTACAAGGTCTCCTGCCTAAGCAGCAATTTGTACATTTATCAAGTGGTTCCTGGTACTGAACTTAAAGTCCAGCAGCAAATATGACAGTCAAATTTAAAAGACAGCACAATTTCCACTAAAATCCATGTATCCAACAGTTCAGTGCTTTATATACTCCAGTCAGGAGGAGCTGAGCCAGAAAAGGTGATGCCAGGAGGCCAACACAACAAGCTGCACTCCAAACTCTGCTCCAAGACTTCGCTGCTCTATCAAAAGTATCTCCTGTCCCTTTCGCAGTTAATTACTGTGGTTGCAGCTGAAGAAATGGATATTTTTCAAAGAATAATATCCCTTGATCACCTGCAGCACAGGTCTGGGGTTGTCTTTTACTGCGTCACTATAATTGGTTGTGACTAAATCTCCCATGAGAAAATTTTGAAATTATTTTTCCTCTTGGCGTTTCAGATTGCACGTGGTGTGTGCCAAATCTTCAAACCTCAAAAATTGTCTGAGGATGGCATATAAGGTCATTAATGACATCTTTAGACATGTCATTAAAGATAAAAAAATTTCTAGGCCTAATGAATATTTAAACAGAAGCACATTAATACTTTTTTTTTGTTCACCAAAGTTGACTTTTCATCATCAAAGCAGTTTGTAAGAATAAATTTTATATAGAATGTAGAATGCTAAACTATAGTACCTTTTTTTATTGATCATAGAATTTAGGAAATATTCATGTGTGAGAATACAGACTCCTGAGATGAAGGCAAAAATATTGTAGTTTCTTGCTCTATGTAACTTCATACCAACAGCTGTCTTTCATTTAAAAATCATGTTAATCTAATCCAGAATAAATATGTTAGCAGAAAGGCAGAAAAAGACAAAGAATTCAAAAGTGTGACATATGCAAAGACATTTACTCTTCAAAGGTGCTCCACAAGTGGGGGCTCTCTAACTTTCTGACTGAGTTTCTAAGTTTCATGAAATGTATGCTGTTTTAACAAGTAATGATGAATATTGAGGAATAAAATTTGTTCTTTTCTCCTTTGCTCTTTGAACAGCACTTTTAATGATATATAAAATCAGCATGCCTTTAGAAAATCTCCTTTGCTTTTTAGAGAAATAGGAAATCTTAACCTAAAGAATTCTGTGGAAATATTGCCTGGGGATATCAAATTTATTCTGCATTTTAATGAAATCACAAATGAGTCAATTTAAAAGTAGTATACTATAAACTCTGCTTCCTTCCTACATCTGTTCATAAACATAGAAGGATGTATACCTAGGGGAAACTTGCTTCCTCTTACATGCAAAGAGGAAGAAATTCTAAGTAGGAATACAAATTTTTCCTCATTCCCTGTGGGTAAACATCACAGAAGGCAACCTAGTTAAGTTTCATTTGTGAGAGGCAGAGCTCCTGGTGGATGCTCCTTGTTAATCAGGTTTGGTGCAGACGCGAGCGTGGCACGCTGCATCCGAGCAGTGCCGCGATTTGCATCGACCAGTCGTGCAGAACTCCTGCCTAACAAACCATACAAACCATCATAACAAAAAAAAAAAAAAAAAAAAAAGCCCCAAACAAAACCAAAGAGTAAGAAAAGTTTTATTTACCAACAACTTTTTCTGCAGAAAGTTTCCTGGATTCTTTAGCAAAGAGCACCTCTCTTAAAAATGCTGAAATAAACATGTTTAGTAATTACCTATAATCAAAATACTTATATATAATCTCTAGGTCTTCCAAATAGGCGTTTTTAAAAATTAGAGCTGACACGTGCAGGCAGATTATTAATGAGCCTTTGTGTCACCATTGCCTGCTTCTGTCAAAAGCGGATCCCCAATTTCTGCTGCACTGCACTGTGTGCATAAACACTTCTAAAACAGTGTTTCTGTTAAGTGACATAATCAGGCATCAGAGGTTACAAGTGACATCTCAGCTGTCACTGTGCAGTCACACAATGATTTACTGCAAAGGGTGACTGCTCATTTTGTGTAAAAGGAGTGGGATGTGGGCAGGGTAATCCTCTAGTGCCAAAAGTTGGGTTCCAAATCCACATTTCTTCTGGTAGCAGTGAATCAGCATGTTTGGTGAGCAGAAGGAATGTTTTCACCATTCCTAGCTTTTTGTTTTGGTACCTGAGCAATGTTATATTTATATTTCTTCTGAATGAACCATCCATACCCCTTCAGAGATGTAGAACTCAGAGTGAGGACTGCAAGTTTTCTGTTCAGGTTAAACAGTCACACCTGAAACTTTGTCAATGTGAATGGAACTAAAGGGATAGTTAATAGACACTTAGGGTGTTACCTATGCTTTATATAGGAATATCCTCTAAAAAAATGTCACATTTATTCTCATTGATTCAAAACTTGTTGCTCTGCTGTATTTTTAAGGTGTTTTCTGGCACAGCATATAGTGAGTGTATGGACTTGTTGCACTAAATTGCATAATGATGGTGCTTCATGAGCCCAGCCACAAATAAAATGCACAGTGGGGTTTCCATTCCGTGAGCACTCGTGACATCCTTCAGTAGGATAATCAGTTTTGAGCAATACTGAATAATTCTTGAATTCATTTTTGTTTCTAAAATGTACAGGAGTATAATTGTATAAATCTAGAAGGAAGATTCAGAATCATGTAGGAAGTTGGACATCAGTGCATTCACTGTAAAAATTTATATTCCCAAATGTGTAAACGGACTTTATTGGCCCATGTACAGATGCCAATGCACCTTTTTTTTTTTTTTTCAGCTATAAGTAGCAGTAGAGAAATGAGAGGTTTGTCATTTGAAGTGTTGATCCACCCCCTCTCAAAATCCAGGATCTCCAGGTGTTTTACAAACATTACAATGATACATTGTCCTTATCTCCTTTAAATTAATATTTTCTTAGCATCTCCTAATTTCTGTACTGAATCAGTTCGAAATGGTCACAGTATTTTAATAGCTTTCTTTCTTTTAATATGACACTTGTGTTTGAGGTGAAAGTTGTGCTGTCCTCCATCTCTAATTAATTGTGCCAGCAGCCATAACATTTTATTATGTGATTCATAAAGCTTTTATTTGGCATGAAATAGAAGTAAGTTTGCTTTGGGGTATGAACTGTTCCAGGAGCAGAGCTTCGTATTTAATTCTCTTTAAAATCACCTTAGAAGGTATTTAAAGATTCCTTTTGGTCCTGCTCAGGTATTTCTGAGGCTTTGGTGGTTGTTCTGTTCTGAAGAAGGCGACAGCTCGGAGATCAGTGCTCCTGGAGATGTCCCTGCACACCCCGAGCATCCCCAGCCCTGCTCTGGGGTTTGCCCAATCTCTGTCACTGTCCTGTGGTGACAAGCGGCCAGGAGCCTCAGGATCACGTTCAGTTTAATCCACACCCAGTTTATTCACCTTTTTTCCCTCCTCAGCTCCAGGTGTGTTGGTGCTTTGCAGTGACGTTGGTCGAGGTTGAAATGCTTATCAGGGAGAATAAGCAGTAGAAGGAGAATATCAGAGCAAGCTCAATAGATCAGCTCTCCTCTTTAGCCTTTGTGTGGGGTTTTGACTCAAACCACAATGTCAGAGAGGCTAAACCTCCAGCAGGGCATCCAGGGAAAGGAAGTGTTCCCATTGCAGGGAGATAAAGAGCTTTAGGTTGCAGTCTGCTTTCTCTCCAGTGGTAGCAGGGTCATCATTAGTCATTCATTATTACACAGCACCTTCAATATTAGGTTTAATTACAATTCAGGTCATTATGTTTTCTAATAATTTCATATCTAAGATACTAATATCCAAAATTAGAACAAATGTAGTATAATAAGTTCCTTATTAGCAGCCTTTACCTCATCAAGAAGCCATATCAGACAAACAGGGTGAAGGCCATTGTGTTCTACTGGTTGATTAGCAAAGACTGCGTTTATTTGTTTTAAATATAACACAAAACAAGATGAAGGGGAGGAAAAAAAAAAACCTTTAACCATGTTATGATAGAATCACTTGGCATAGCTTCTTAAATCTCTGCCTTCTGCCTAACAATATGTTAATTCAATATTACAAAAGAAAACCTGAGAGGGTTCAAGAAGTCGATGGTGTTTTAGATCACTGTAGGTGCTGAAACAGAAATGGGACACAGAAGGGGCATTTTAACACTCAGAAACACTGAGACCTTAGCTCTGCTTCATGGCAGGGCAGCACAAACCTGGGACTCTGGGTTGGGAGTTTAAGAACTCCTCTCTCCTGGCCATGCTCTCTGGTGGCATCCAAAGGGAAACATTCATCTTTGGCTCTTTCATATTGACACCTGTATCCAAAGAGTGATTTCATGGGAGAATAGTTACTATTCACCCTCGTGGCTATGACATGAATATTTAACACGAGATCAAAATGCCATAACCATGTTCTTGCTCCTGATTCAAAACACCCCATCAGGAGTGATTTGCTGTTAATATCACAGAGCCTCTGGGCGACAACTGCCTCTCAGAAACCAGCCTTCCTAAAGCAGCATTCAAATGTCTGATCTGCAAATACACAATTCCCCAGGGCTTCCTATACAATAACCTCACGTACTAAGTGCAGTTTTGTCTTCCCAGTAGAGTCTTTAGGAAATTCTGTGCTTGAAGTCAGGGTTTTCTCGGTTTTTTGTTGGGTTTTTTTTGTGTTTTGCAACTTACTGATGTAATTTTTCAAAGCAAATTTGTTAGATCATTTTTATTTTTAAGATCTATTGATTTACCAAGAAACAAGTTCAGGAAAAAAAAAATTCCAAACAAACAGTCCATAGTATTAAAAACTGTGTGGGGATTGAAGAAAATGTTTTGTAAATGTACTTTGAATTATACAAACACTTGCAAACTTAGGAGCTTTGAGCAGAGCATAATCTATTATAGTGTATAGAGTCTATTTTGGATTAATTTTCTAGGAAATTCTTTGAAAACCCCTCAACCTACAGTCTTCCCAGAAGAAGGGGAAGGGAAATCTGTCTTTCAGCAGATTCTAAAAGGTCGAGACTGTCATTCTGATATTTGTGTGGTGTCATTCAGAACTGTGAGCTGGATTTTAAGCTCATGGAATGGTTTGGGTTGGAAGGGACCTTACAGACCATGCAGTTCCACCCCTTCCATGGCAGAGCCTCCAACCCGGCCTTGTTGTGCCTGCTTTCCTCTCTGTGCATTTTCTCTTAAAGTTTGGTGCTTATTGGGAGGGTTAGGACTAATAGGATGCCATCACATCAGTGTCTTTGGTGCAGGGCAGCACATCATTTTTTGTGTCCACGCTAATTATCTCTGTACCACACACACAGAGCGAATCCCACAAGTGGCCTCTCTATTTCTCTTCAGATTCTACAGACCAAGAGGCTGAGTGACAAACACACTGAAGTGCTCAGTGTTTAACCATGTTCCAGTGAGGATTGCATTGGACCAGACTGTAGAAATTGAGGAAAATTGCAACATTTGCTATCAGCACACAGTAACTCATGCTTCACTTTCTTCTGTGCACTTGCCTATCTGCAGAGCTCTGAATACAGCAAAAGTATTAACTCCTGGGAGAGGGGTTTATCTCACTGAACAGGAATGAGAGTGTTTTACATGCATGGCAATGATTTAAGTATTTTGTAGGCAATTTACTTGCTTTTAAGCAAAACTGTTGCAGTTTCTCAGTGTGTGTGTGCTTTCAGGCTTGTGCAGAGATGTCTGAGTGCTCTGCTGGATGGGGTCAGGGGCTGAGCACAGAAATCCTCCAGTGTAGGCACACAGATCTGGGCTTGGCTGATCTGCCCTAAATACATGGCTAAATATAATACTAGGGAAAGATTGCTGGGATAATGACCAGGAAATGGAGCCTTTCCCAAGGGGATAATGCCCTTTGTAAGATTTTCCCGTGCAGGTTTTTCTTCTCTGGTTAAATCCATGGCTTTTTGCTTGTTAGAGGATGATCACCTCTGCCTCTGACTTGAGCAGAGCTTGTGCCTACAGAGGCAGTGTACATACAGAGAGGTAAAGTAAGGAAAAAAATCTTTCAAAAATATTGTAAATTATTAAATGAGCAAAAAATGACTGCTGGAGTTTATGGTCTGTATAGAGGAAATATATATATACACACACATACACACACACACACATATATATATATATATAGTTATTCCATGATACAAAGTTTAATTTCTTATCCCAAAGATGTGTTTTCTTATTTCGCACTAATTGTTTACAAGGTTTAACAAGAAAACTGATCACTTTTTTGTTCTATTCCCAGAAGAAAACGAATGTAATTGGATATTTCTTTTAGAAGGAAGGTCCTCTTTCTCGGGGAGCATCATTGAAATATTGCCTGAGACTTTGCTGCATCCCTGTCCATGTTTAAGAGGGGTTTGGACTATTTTCTTAATAATAAATAGAGTTTAACTTTAGGTCATCCCTTAAGTGGTTGGGCAGTTCAACTTGATGGTCACTATAGACCCTTCCAGCTTTGGACTTGACTGTATTTTATTTTATTTTTTCTATTTTGACACTTAAAACTCAGCCCAGAGAGAAACAAGAAGATCAAAGATATGCAAATAGTTCTAATGAAATGTTGGAGAATGTTTACAAAGCCTTCAGTTCAGGTAGGGAATTGGATTTGGTCAAAGGCTCTCACTGAATAATGTTTTCATACTGTTATTTGCTTGTATCTAAAAAGAAATTTTCTAACCACTATGAGAGTGAGGTTTGTGAACTGCCTTAAATAGAAACAAAAGTTTAACAAAAACCCCAAAAACTAATTCTAAGTAATAATGAAATTATCTGTAATTAATGTTTTACTAAGAGCCTATCTTTCTCACTGACAATTGGAAATAAGATTATTTTCCAATCGTACCTAGTAAAATAATTTTGCTATAATATCCTTTAGTTTTCAAAATGCATTTCGATTACTTCCTCTGGAGTAAACAAAAAGAGGAAGAAACATCATCTTTCTTAATTTATTTTGATTTTTAAAAAGCCAACCCATTTGCATTTATATTCATGTACATTTGGGTCCACTTTTAAGCAAAGCAACCTAAAACAGTCCTCCATACATGTTAGGATATGTTCCAATCCTAGATTTGTTTTCAAATCTGCTTGAAATTTTGTGTTGGGCTACACACATGGAAATCTCAAAACAGAACATCATTACAGCGGCTTGTGAAGGTTGACTGAAAGATTTCTATGGTCATGTGAAGCATAATCAGCCCAAATTCTCAGCAGTATTGGGATTGTAATTGAAGCCAGACTGGTGCTGGCACTGGTATGGTGGGACATTGAGTGATGTGCAAGTCAAAATTATTTGTTAATATATATATTTTTTCAATGAAAACAATACAGAAATGGAATTTCAGTGAAATATGAACTTAAGAGACAGATAATAAATGCATAATTTCAATGTAGATAATCATTATTTTTGCATTGGATCTGGAAAACAACTTGTAAAAGAAAAGGAATCCTTTTCCCTAGCCAGATTTGGAAGGACAAATGGGAGATGCTGGCTTGCAGTGGAGCACATTCTGAGGCAGGCCCTGCCACCCCTGTGCTATGCCTACGATTGCACTTGCCTTTTGCAGCTTCTCCTCTTATTTTGCAGCAGTTTCTGACTCAACAGCAATTACCTTCAGTGCAGGCCAGCGAGGGGTGTTCAGGGAAAGCAGGAGCATTTCATAATCCTTGTGTATTCTGTGGATTTGTGCTTTTATTTCACCTGACAGGAAGAAGCAGAGAAGATAAAACAGACAGCATTAGGCTTTGATTTGAGCTTTTTTCATTTTAAATGTCCTGAGACACTAACATTGTTCAGGCTGTGATATTCAGATTTCCAGCACTTTTATTTCAAGTGTCATTGCTTATCATTATGATAAAAAGACATTGCCACTGAGAGAAAGAAGAGTCAGCTGTGCATATTGTCAGACCCTCCTTTGGAGTGGATATTTTCAAACACAAGGTCCTGTTGAATTTGGAGTGCAGGGAGGTTGATTGATGCTGTAATTGATTTAAAGCTGATTTCTGTTAGAACTGTCATTGGGAGAGTGGAGGTGATAACACAGCTTTCATGATTAACTCTGCATATGGTTTGCTGATAAGGAAATATTGTATTTTAAAAAAAATGTTCAGGATGGAAGGAAGAGAAGAGGGAAGGAAGGTGAAAGCTTTGACAGTGCTAACATTTCTGCTGGATCCAAATCAGCACAGAGTCCTGCAGCAGGGCCAAAAGCATGGATACAAACGAAAGAGCTGAAATCCAGAAAAAAGCAACACTTATTTAACAAAAAATGCATGTAAAACCCAACAACACTGTGGTAAATTATTCTAAGACTTGAATATTCCTCAAAATATTGTGATAAATTCTTTAAATGTTGCTGTCTAATTCACCTTCTGCAGTCAATTTATGTCAGCTGAATGGAACTGAAATTCTCATATACTGAATTCTATCTATCTATCTATCTATCTATCTATCTATCTATCTATCTATCTATCTATCTATCTCATTTATGGTGCTCTGAGCAACATGGTGTTGTGGAAAGTGTCCCTGTCTATGGCAGTGAGGTTGGAAGTGGATGATTTTTATGGTCCTTTCCAACATAAAGCACTCTATGGTATATATGTATGTGTAGGTATATATATATATATATATATATATATATATATATATGTAGATAGATGTCATCTTTCATTAGAAAAGGCATATTATTTTAGACATTGCTCTCTAGTTTTTGGAGCTCTTTAGGTGCCTGAAACTGTCACTTCCCTCAAATTTGTGAATTCTCATGGCTTTGGAAGTTGCTCAAGTTCATTCACACCTTGAGAACAGCTTGAAAATTACCTACCAGTCTACTGCTGAATTTTTTTCTGGTGCCCAAAATGGGAAAATACAGTAAAAGTAACCTGTACTTTTACAAATCTTAATCTGATAATCATACCATGAACGAAGTGCAAAAATGATAATATTCATCAATTCATGCACTGTCACGTCCTCATTATGGTCAGTATGAGGCAGATAAATTACCCTGACACGGTTGGTGCCTTGACTCACAGATCTGTGTTAAAAGGTGGGATTTTGGTTGTGGCACCTCTCTCTGAGGTGCAGCTGGGCATGAGCAGTGCCAGCAGGGGCTACTCTGCCCCCAGGGTTTTGTGTCTTCATGGCTCTGCCAGCACTTTGGAACCCATTTATAGAAACACATGAGGTAAGCAAATGTTATTTATAGCATTTAATGTCTGTGGAGTTTTTAATTTTTTTTAAGGTTTTTTTTTTTTTTTTTTGGTGGTGATGACTCTCCGAATCATCCTGTACCCTAAAACAAAAGAACAAACCACGATAAAGTCTTTCTTATGCAAATGCAGGTAATGATCCATTAGCCCCTGGTGTCAAAGCTATTTGCACATTCATCATTTAGCAATCTTCTGATATGGGGAAAATAAATACAATTCCAGCCTACTCTGTTCAGCTGGTCCATATCCTAACAGTGCAATAAACTTGTAGAAGAATGATCAAAATTTAAAATACGGGTGAAGGCTGAGGTTAGTGTTGACACAGAAAACACACCCACTCCCAATTAAAAAAAATTAAAAAAGACAACCACAACAACAAAACCCTGAAAACAAAAAAAAACCCCCACAACTTTAAAATTTAAACTTGTTTTACTTTGGGTTTTGACACTTGGATGTCAGAGTGTCAAGAGCAACAGTGAATCACAATTAACTGGAACAGTGATAAAAGAAAAGCTGTTGCAAGCATAGTACATCCTATTAACAAACAATTAAATCAGTCTCTTCTTTTTTTTTAGCGTTTTTCTACCCATATGTTTATCTTTAGAATACTTGTGACTGGAAAAGGTACCTGCATCTTCTGTTTTACCCATATGGTCCCATAGCAGCAGATGCCTGAAATGGCTTAGGAAAGGTGTGACTCATGCTATCTGCTGGATTTTTCCTGGCATTTTTTCCCTTGATTTGTCAAAATATTGCACAAAAGAATGTTCATTTATAGGATTACAGACCAAAACCTACATTTAGAAATGCTGTCATAAATGCCTGCGTGCAGTCTGGCTGTCTTTCCTGCCAAGGACTGTTAATGCTTAAATTAGCCACCTGATGGTCTGGTGCCTTGTTGTTCACAAATGTCAACTGCTCGTGAAAGAAATAACAGGTTTTTTTCCATCAATTCACAGCATAACATTCTGAGTGAGCTCATAAACCCTGCTAATTGCTGGCAAAAATTTGCATGTACTTTTCTTTTGGATTGTTTAGTGCTCCATTGCACGTGGAGCTGCCACCAAGGCTGCAAGTGGGACTCTCCAAACTTTGCCTCTTGGAGAGAAGGAAAACAAGTCAAGGAAAAAACAACAAAACTTGATCTGAGTCTTGTTTCTGGTTATAATCATGCATAATTATTAGGCAAGGAATTTAAATTACAGCTTTTTCCTCTTTACAGAGCTTATTCAGATAAAAGGCATATTAATTTTCTATGCTTTTCTGCCACTGAAGCATCATTATTTAACATGATTTGGGTATTTTTTTGGTAGTCTCTATCTCCTCTTTGCCCTCTCTCCTCCAATTCTAAATTCTGCAAAATACAGAACCTGTATCAAAGGTCACGTGGATTTTACACATATATCTATAACTAAAAATTGTGTTTCTGATTTGAGGAGCATTGTTTAAGAAATGTAATCTTCTAAAAACTCTTTTCTTGAGTTATCAAAACCACCCAAAATCAAGCTGTGACATGTTTCCTATAATGCAATGTTATTTCTAGAATCGTGTTACCAAAAGAGCCATTTAATTTGTACTTTTCAGCAATTTTCAACTAATTCTCTATTGTAGTTTTTGGAACTATGCCTTAGAATACATTTTATTTCAGATATATAACTACCTCCTGAAGCTCAGGCAACCTTCATCTGATGAAAATGTGATTTTTAGAGCTGTCTACCACACCGTTCTGAGAACCAATGAATCAGTTTGGGTAGCTACAAATACCTGGAATTCCCGTAGCTCAGCAGCAGTTTATTTGACAGTAGGCAAATGGAAATATTTTTGAAGAAATAGAAGCTTTAATGGAAAGGCTGAGAAAACAGAAAGCCCAGATGGAATATTGTCACAGTTGATGTGTTTGTATCAGGCACAAAGACAAGGTTTGCCTCAGCAGATCTCCAGCTGCAGAGCCTCCAGAGATGTTCTTTCAATCTCAGCCTCCTCCCAGCCTGCTCCAGTTAGGCTGGTCAGGATATCCAAAATAAGAATGTTCTCAATATTTGAGGGCTTTGTAAAGCAAAATTTTGAATTCTTTAGAATATGATGGGAATATATTTGACAAAATGAGGCAGCTGATTGACATCATAGGTTTAGTGGAAAGGGTCCTGGGTAATACCAGGGATTGGTGTAAGATGATCTTTAGAGTCCTTCCCAACCCAAACCATTCCATGGTTCAATACAGGTCTTGACTTCCACTTTCTTAGAGGAGCAAAGTGCTCTGTGAGAAACCAGCTGTGAGAAACAACCTAATTTTTAACATTTTAAAAGGTTTATTAAGCCTTAACAAAAAACACGACAAAAGACTTAATAAGTTCAACTTCCTTACACCTTGATTGGATGTTTTTATGCTGCACCTCCTGGTAACAAGCTGGCCCTCTCCAAATGCCCTGACTGCTGAGGCTGTTACAAGGGAGAGGGGAAACAGGACTGTGGGAGGACACATGACAATAGCATCATTATACCTCTTAACATACACATAATATTCACCCCTCAGTTGTGAGAGTCAGCTGTTATATTACTCATCTATAACACCAGCTATTTCATTATGCATTAAGAATTAATAGGGAAAAAAATCCAAACTCTTGAACAGTGTTTCCATGGAGAATCTTTTGTTGTGATCTTTTGCTGTGCATTATTTATGTGTATTTGCTAAGGTGGTGAATGAAATGGAAGAGCATTTAGGGTTTTATCACTGCATTGAGCACAGTCATGCGGAAGAGGATTCACACGTGTTGGAATTACTCCTGTGCCACTTATTCACTTCAATGCAAACAGCTCATTGTCATTGTTATATTGTGTGGGTTAAAAGGTTTGGAAACAATACAAAATTTTCATTTTTGATACACCACTGGGCATTTCTTAGAAAATGAGCAGTTCTCTTACTTTGGGAGACATGTCAGGGAGATTTCCACATCACCTCAGGCTTCTTTCAGATGTTCTGAGGCAGAGTTGGGAAACAAGTTTCAAAGATGCTGTGTTCTTTGTGCCAGGGCAGAACATCATTTGATGTGGTTTAGAGTTATTATGCACTTCTGCTGCTCTTTTCAATGAATAAAAGAAATAATAAAATATTTAGGCATAGATTAGCCTAAGAACATGGTTACTTTCAGTGGGGAAGTAGAAAGGCAGTGAACAGAAACTGCTCCTCTGGGTACTGTGTACTTTGGTTTTCTAGTATTGCTGCTTCAAAAGCTTTGTAAAGAGAAAAAGGAAATCTGCTGGGCACTATAGAGTTGAATGCCATAAGCAAAATAGTCCATATTTGGAAAAAAATATATAAAAGAACTATTGTAATTATGTCACTGACTCGAACATTTTAGGGAAAACCAATTAAATAATTTGCACTGATTCAAAATACTGTATAGTTTTATAAAAGATAGTCTATTTCCCAGGGATAAAAAAGGGATATGAATATAATTACACCAATTTTCTATCCAGTGTTTTTGACCAGAGTATGAACTTTTACAAGACCTAAATCTTTTATTAGCTCCCAGCTGTCTTCACTTCAGTCAGTTTATATAAGCTCCTCATTTTGTCTTTGACAGTGTCAAAAATTTCATCTGGACATGCACATTATTTCATTTTTCCTTCACAATTTTATTCTTTTATTGAGATGACTAAACTATGCTCAATCATTGCTGTAAAAACATTTTTTTTTAAGACAGAAAATGGGTGCATATTCTATGGTCCAACATCCAGAAGTAGGAGGAAAATGAAATGACATTTCATTTGTTTCAGAACTCCCAATACTCTTCATGTTCTATAGGGATGTCAATTTTTTATTTCAGTGTGGTCTTTAATTTTAAGTATATAAATATCTGTGTGATATATACACACATACATATATACACACACACACACACACACATGTATAAATATAAAGGCAGCTTTGCATACAAGCCTAGTTTAAGAAATTTCAAGAGCAAATTTCCCCCTGGATGTTCTTAATCAATACCTTCAACTATTACTGTTTTTAATCAATAATTTCTACCTACAAAGTCCATAGAAATCTTGCTGGCAGAAACTGATGGAGCTGCCCAATACCTGAGAGCAGAACATTGGGGAACCCTCCAGGGAGGTGAATCAGGGATGAAAATCTCTTCAGCTGAGGAGGATATGGAGCAGGATCTCCCATGGGGAATGTTGTGGCAGCAGGCAGGGCAGCAGTTGGCAAAGAAGAGCCTTTTTTTGTCTTTTTGCTGAAATAATCAGAGCTCATCAACACAATGAGCCTGACAGGTAAAGGGCTGAATGTCATCTTGCCCTGATGGGTCTTGACCATAAACTTGAACAGGTTTGCCTTTAAGAAAACCTGTTTTGCCCATAAACTCCAGGATGCTGGATGTAAGATCTTAAATTTTTTATGTCTAGATGCCAAAGGCTTCTTAAAAACGTATGTTATAGTTTTATACCAAAAATACCAAATTAAAGTTACTTCAACAATGGCGTTTTTCTTGTTTTTGTAGAATTGTTCTTTGTAATAACTAAAATAATTCATCTTGGGAAGGTACAGATACCAGCAGAAGGATAACACTGTGCTGATATTTAAAAAGAGTCACTGCTGGTCCTGGTGATTGCTGGCCTGTTAGCCTGGTATTGATCCACAGCAAAATAATGCAGTGGTTAATGCAAGGCTTGCTTAATAAAAATGTAAGGAATGTAATGTAATTAATGCCTATTAGCATTGGCTGAGGGAAAATAGATCCTAGCAAGCTACCTTGGTATTGGTTTTGATGGGATTAGAAGCTGATTGATAAAACAAAGATGTTGACATTAGTCATGAGCCTTGGAAAAAAAATATCTGCAGCATGAGCTACCTCAGGAACAGCAGCAGCACAACAGAGTGCTGGAGGTTAGCAATAACCAAATGGTTTATTTTCAGTTCTGGTGTGAACAATTTGGGCACCTCAGAGTACAAAATTCAAACCTTTTTTAGCCTTAATTACAGAGCTCAACAATCTGACTGCAGTGAACAATCTGACTCCATTTCACTCTGAAGGATTTCACCAGTCTGGTGGAAATGCTGTATTTGTGAGCCACTGTTCTCCAAAACTTTCAAGAATTATGGACCCTGGAGCTTTGCTCAGTGAGGGAATCAAAAAACTTCTTTCAGCCAAAATTTCCACTCACAGTCATATGGGTAAATATACTTGTCACATTTCTGTCTTCATAGCAATGAAGTGGGAATTTCTAGCTAAAGACATGTTATAAAATTCCATGCATAAACAGAAAGGTGAGTAAATTTTGGCTGCTCTAGTGCTGTGTGTAAGGTTGGGGAAATCTTTATCAAACTACGGAATCAGCTGTCAAGAAAGAGCAATATATACCTTACTGGTATAGATATTATTTGAGAAGCCTCAAGACAGGAATGACAGTAAGTGGATTTTTGGAGGGTGAGAAAGAAAGGAAGATAGACAGAACAAGCCCCATAGCCAAGTTAAGCAAGACAAATCCCCAATTTTATTTTTAGTAAGATAAAGCAGTCGTAGGGAACAGAGCAATATGCTATAAATGAAGAGTGCTGACAAAGCATATGTTGTTAAAATCTGAGAAAGGGTAATGAAATAGGACAGAGAAGGCTGAAATTTTGTCAGCATTTCATAATGCAAATGAAAAGAAGCCATTACAGTTGATCTTTCTTGAGGAAGTTAAAATCAAAAAAGGAGATTTTGTTAAATCAGAAAAAGAGATTAAATGCTTCTGTTAAAAAAAAATAATAATTTTCTGTTTAATTTTTTTGTAAGTATCTGGTAAAACTACATTGAAAGTATGAGAGGAGATGAAATGGAGTTTTATTCTCAGTTTTGGTGTAGAATTAAGAGAGGTTCTTTTTGGGAAAGGGAAAAAGCAGATGATCATGTAGGGAGGACCGGAGAAACTGGTATTAGGAAAGTTTGTTCTAATTTAATATAGAGTTGATTTAGGATTCCTGTGACAAATTCATTTTTGTTTTAAAGGCTAAATTTAGTAAAATATGTCTCTGAAAGGATCCTAGACACTAATTTTTAGTCTAGATTTTCAGTACACCTAAAATTGCTTTTCTTCTCTGCTGCTACCTTTGTGAGCCCATAAAAATGAGGAGAGTTCCCTCACTGGTTAAATAATAAGAGTGTAAATCAGTGCTCAGGGGTGTGCAGAGCTCATCCTCAAGGCAGCCATGCTATTCCTATATAGATATTTTTAACTGCCTCATTGTTTAGTGTGCATTACTCTAACTTCAGGGCAGTCAGGATAATAAAACAAGAACATGAGTAAACCCCAGACTAAAATATCATGTAAACCTAAAGTTAATATTGGTTCAATATTCCACAATACCCATATGCTTTACATAGTGGCAGTATTATTTGTTTTTTAAGAACTCTGTCCTTTGGTTTATGATCTCATTTTGGGATGAGGGGGAAATTGTTGACTATAATCTAAGGCAAGTTTTAATTTGTGCTGTGCTAGAAGTGTGAGGAAGGCTTGAAATCTTCCATTGGAAGCAGATTTCTGACTTTCCAAATCTTCTCTCTTAAAGGAGATTCTTTTGAACATCAGAAACACAAAGGACCTTCTCATAAATTAGCCATAGGCTCAATCAACTGCATCTCTAGCTGCTATTGCACAAATATTTCATTGAAAGCAAAATTATTATTTAATTTTTTGACATTTTTCCTTCTACTGATATAAAAATCTGGCGTAATTCACCATCAGTGCAATTCAAACTCAACATGCTTGGGCCTGGGATCCCTGCAGCCCCTGACCCAGGCTGGCCAGCTGAACAAAAGGAAGCCTTAATTAAATGATTACATAAAATTCCCTCTGGAGAAGCTGAATAAAATTCATTACATGTAGGATTTCCAGCTCTGAGCAGATGTGAAAGGAAATCTGGAAGCCTCATGAACTGGCAGAGAAATCCCAAATCTGAGCTATTGAAAAACGACAGGATGAGAGATGATTATTTTTGAAAGAAGCGCATCCCCCTTTCGAGGCTCTCTTGTTATTTCTCAGGCTGGCTCGTGTCTGGGAGGTTTGTTTGGAGTTGATTAAATACTTTGTGCTGGTGACTGACAGCGTGCCTGGTGCCAGAGAGGGGAGGTGGAGGTTTGCTGCACACTGTACACACTTGTCAGAAGGGAAGCAGGCAAACATCTGTTTCTCTGACATGACAAGGTGCTGGTGAACAGCAAATATTACATGTAGAGCTTGTTGGCTTTGTACAGCCAAAATATTTTGCAGGGATCTGTCAGTTTGATGTTTTGGGTGAAGAGGGGAAGGGGAAGAAGGACTTTCCAAAACACTGTGTCAGAATTGTGCTGAAATCATCTAAAATGACTGTGTTTGAATGTTCTGAGCATGGAGAGCAGAACCTTGGGCAGGGGCTGTGATGGGCTTTATGTTCCTTTCAAATTCCATCCTGAACATCAATGTGGAAAGGAAGGAGTGTGAGTATAACTTTGAAAATAATATTTCAACCTGCCAGTTCTGGGTTGTAAGAGCTTAAATGAGGGATGCAGGATTCCAGGGACTCTCCAAAATGCAGTTTATTCCATCCAAGAGGTTACAGCAGCCCAGGGTGGTGGGTGACAGAGCCTGTGCCCACAGCTGTCAGCTCCAGCTGCAGGCAGGCCTGGAGACCCTTTGGTTTTGGTTACAATGCATTATAAACTTTTATTTTGGTTACAATGCATTATTGACTTTTCTTTTGGTTACAATGCATTATATACTTTTCTTTGCTGAGAATCTTAATGCAGTAGAATCAATCTACACCTTAACTTTTATCTGCAGCCTATCATAACTACTATAATGACCATATTCGGGTTACTATTCTCCAATCACTAAAAGTCAGTACATTACAGTTTAAGCTAGAAGTTGTTTTTCAGTTTTCTTGCAGTGGAAAATTCTGAGACCTTTTTTCTCCTTGCCACATTTGCTGAGTTGTCTGCCTGTGCTCTCTTTATGCTTGGTAAAAACATCTTCTTGTTTGGGGTGGGTTCTAACTAACACACCCTTTGCCTCCTTGGTTATCTAGTGAGACTGGCTCAGCAATTCTTTTCTTCTATATCAAAACTTGCTTCCATTTCTATTCCTTCATCAGAGTCTACATTTAAAAATCTTTCTGCTAAGCATCCATATCTGTAGACTTTCTTGTCAAACTTTCATCCTTCCCAACACTGGGTAACTATTCAGTACACTTAATTTTTCTCAATTTAGACCAACCATAGGTTTTGAAATACTGAAATGTTATGGTAAAGTATTGGCACAGCCTTGCAAGGGTTTCATTGCCTGCCTGTGTTGGTGGTTTTTGCCCAAAAAAAAACCTATTAAAAAATGGATTTAAAAGATTATTGTTCAGTCTGGTGTCCGATGGCTTGTCATAATAGAAGAGTCATAAAGAACCTGACATGGTTCTTTAACAACAGCACATTCTCCCATTTCTCCTGTGCTTTCCTAATGCCACCACACAGGAAGCAGACCTGCTTACTGACCAATTCAATTGTTTTTCTGTAGCTGGACATGTTGCTAATGGTAATCCATTAGAATCTCCTTGTACTGCTGGCAGGTCTTTATTTATCCATGGGACTGAAAGCATTTTAAATCTCTCTGGGAAAAAAGATATTTGTAGAGAGAAGTGAACAGTCCTCTGAAAAGATGAGGAGAAGTCTTGATTTTCCTCTTTAGTAAGGACTTTTTAATGGAAATAAGATGTTATGGAACTATTGGCTCTTGTTTCATGCTGAATAACAATGTTGATGATGATGATAAAAACAGATTGAATCAGACTGTTTGCATATGGTTCCTGCAGCAGCATTTTCTGTTGTTTCCTTTATTTCCATCACTTCAAATCTACCCATGAGCAGTGAGCCATGATGGGAGCTGATCTGTCTGCAGCCTGTGCTTTTCCTCCATCAGTTGGGATAACTCTGGTGTTGGGAGCTGCTCTGTGCTGTTCCATCAGTTGGGATAACTCTGGTGTTGGGATCTGATCTGTCTGCAGCCTGTGCTTTTCCTCCATCAGCTGGGATAACTCTGGTGTTGGGAGCTGATCTGTCTGCAAATTGTGGTTTTCCATCAGCTGGGATAACTCTGGTGTTGGGAGCTGCTCTGTCTGCAGATTGTGGTTTTCCATCAGCTGTGATAACTCTGGTGTTGGGAGCTGCTCTGTCTGCAGATTGTGGTTTTCCATCAGCTGGGATAACTCTGGTGTTCAGAGCTGCTCTGTGCAGCCTGTGCTGTTCCATCAGTTGGGATAATTTTGGCACTCTCCAGCTTTCTGTGCAGGCTGGGATGCCACAAGTGCCAGTGCTGGCACAGAGGAGGAGGCCAGCCAAGCCTGGGGAGCAGAGGCAGAGCAGGAGCAGATATTTTAAGCTGCAGCCCCAGTGTATTTTCTGAGTCCTGCGTGCCTTGAATGGCAGCAATTTAGCAATTTGCTGGGTAAATTGTTGTTTTAGAGAAAAAATTCAGATATTACTGTCCACTGACTCAGACAGAATCTCTGCCTGTTTATTCCAGTCCTTGACCTTTGCCATGGAGTTGTCTTTCAATTTCTGCAGTACAGCAAATTTCCAACCAATTTTCAGCTCTGGGTTAGCTAATAGTTCTGTGTGAGGAGGTTCACACTGGTTTAAATGCTGTCTGGCTGTTTAAATAACTTCTGTTTTTTGGAAAGCTGTGAGAATGCAAGCACAAAAATAAATGGAAAATAAGGAAGGGAAAAAAATACTTGGAAATAACTTTGTAATGAACTGTTTTAAAGAGGTATCTTGAATCTCAACTAGATAACTTCTATCCAATAATAGTAAAATAAAATATCCAAATAAAACATCCAATAAAATAGTGGCTAAATCAAAATTTAATTGGATCAGGTGTGCATTAACAATAAATAAGCTTAAGGATTCAGAAACATAAAAACTTCTAAGATGGAGAATCCAGGGGCCCAACCAATTCAATGAAGTCTTTTGGGAAGTGGCCAGTAGGGAAACATAAAGCATCCAGGACATAGGGAGACTTATCCAACCTTGGGATACTTCACAGATTTTAACTGAGAAGTTAAGGACCAAGAAAAATCCCTCCTGAGCCGGGGTTTGTATCTGCACCATCCTGACTGGTTGGCGATGACAGATTTTGCCCTGACCTGTTTTTTGAACACATCGACTGAAATAAAATCCTCAATACTGTTGCAAAACTATGATTTCAAATGGTACTTCTACAGGATTCTGTTTAAATTTATTTTCTTTTATTTCTTTGAAACACATGATTTTTTTTTAAATCTCCTCATATGATTTGGTATTTTATATTTCTGATTTTGTTTCTGGTTTTTTTTTTTTGCCTTGAAAAATTTTGCTCTACTCATAATTTTCTTTTTTTTCCCGTTCCATTACATGTGTATTTTTTTTTCCTATTTAGAAACGTCTATAAATTATATTTATTTATTTATTTGATTTCTTTTTATTTCATGGTTCTGCCTTAGGGCTTTCTTGAGGTGAGATGCCTGGGATTGCATAGAAAATTCCAGATGGGGATCATGAATTTACACAATGGCGTGATGATGGGTTTGACATATTCTTAATAGTTTTCTATTTGCCTTTTTGAGAGCTGACTGAGCTTCAAGCTGACACTTTTAGGGAACTGTCTGACATGACACCTGATGTCTTGTATGAGTGGCAATGTCTTATCTGGGGTTTATTATTGCTCTGGGTAGGGTTATTTTTACTTCTGTGCTGCCACTTAGATGGATCTGCCATTTTATCACCACTCTGTGTTGTCTGTGCCTTTTCCATCAAAATTATGTACAAACCTTCCAACTTGCCACATGATTTAGTTAAATGTTGAATGGCACAGCTCTGAGCCTGATCCTTGAAGTAACCTACATTTATTACAGGGGGGAAAATAAAAATTCTGCCATATGCTTTTAATCTTTTAGAGACTCTTGAATTCACAGGATGACCTTCTCTCTTACCTCATGGTGGTACAGTTATTTTAAGATATTTAGGTAAGGGACAATAGTAAAACGGGTTATCATATAGATATGACTTATATTCACTATTCTTTTCCCGAAGCTTCTCACCTTCTTAATAAACTTATGTAAACTTGAGAGACACTTTATTTCTATTTCAATTCTATGTCTTTTTTAGCTTCCTCTTTGTATCTTATTCATTATCTTATGTTTGTTAGTTCTTTTTTTTTTAATATATATACAATTTCCACCTGTTTTCTATGATTGGAAGTCTCATTTTGTCTCTACCAACTTCTGCCTTATGTAAATACTAATAACCCACTAATTGCTGTAATACTGCCCCTACTTCTAAGGGATGTGGGTAAGATCTATCACATGTAGGTTGTTCATTAGTCCTGGAAAAGAAAAGACATTGAGAGAAATGCTTTAATTTTTGTAGTGCATTGCATTGATTTTACTTTGGGGGATGTTTGGATTGTGGTTATTTGTTTACATAAAGAGGGAAAAAAAAGAGGTTCCCTTAGCTATTTTTTTTAATCTGGGTTTTTACTGAGCTCACATTATGATAATGACTTGCCTCTGAAGAATTGTTCTATATAAATTTAGCCTTCGTGATTAAATTTAGAATATAGTGAAACAGAATTTTAACTCACTTAGAAATTCTCAATCCATCTCTAAATGAAGTTTTCCATAATCAACTTATATGGGGGGAAAGAAAATTAAGAAAATTCAATATTTAACAGTTAAAATGTGACATTGTGCAGACCCCAAGACAGCAGGAAGAACAAAGTCCTGCTAGACTTTACTTGAAGGAACATTTCCCATTGCTGTCTAGAAGCCAATTTTCTAAAATAATTTGCACTGTCTTTTGAACAGCAAAATTTGATTTTTTTCTCTAGGAAACTTACTCAGTTTAGCCCCCCCCCCAAAAAAAAAAAAACAAAAAAAAAAAAAAAAGAAAAGAAAAGATGTTTTGATACATTGTCTTTCTCAGATAAATTCCCAGCACTGAGAAATTGCAAATGAGTGTCAAATCATGATTCTCTGTCACTGAAATGTGTTCTAGCCCAGCAGCTCTCACAACACAGAGCTGTCTGGAATGGTGTTATGTAGAGCCAGTGTGTTTTGTGGAACTATTTAACATTCTTATTTCCACATTACTTATTCAGAAGAAATTTCTATAATTTCTATTAACAGAGCATTGGACTCACAAGGCAATTAACTCCCTCCCCTCTCGTGGATCCTCCTTCAGATGCTCTGACATGCTCTGCAGAACAAAGGATTTGATCTTTGGGGAAAACAATCTGCTGGAATGTTTTTCTTTCCCTTTTTTCTTTTCTTTTTTCTCATTTGCTTATCACAGTGTTAACATGTGAGGGAAAACAATGAGTTACTTGGCTGCTGTCTGTGAAGACACAGATCAGGAGGATGCATTTACACCTACATCCACTTCAGAATGGTTTTCCATCTAATGTTCAGGGCATCCAGCACGATTGTCTTTTCTTCCTTACAGCCTGCTTTGCCCTTGTCTCCCTGGGAAAAAGCAGAAATGGAGTGCACAGCTTGTGAATTCCACATTTAGTTTGGTACCTGATGGAGATACAAAACACAGATGATGGCTCCTCTCAAAAAGTACAAGTGTAGCTAGCTCAGGTCTCAGGGATATCATTAGCAGGAAAATGCATCCTTTCCCATTTCCAGGAGGTTCAGGAGGCAGTTCTGGGGTGGTGGATGCCTCTGTGCAAGATGGTTTGTTTCTACATACTCTATTAAATGCTGCAATGCTGAAGTAATGCACATTTTAATTATTCTAAAACATAATTTATACATTAGTTTCCATAGTAACTTGTCATTGCTGTGACATGGTTGGAGCTAGTGACATTTGTGAGTCAATTAAGCAATGATTTGCAGTGGTTTATTTCTCAAGTGGTTTTTTTTTGTTGTTTTTTTTTTTTGTTATAGCCAGCTACTTTTATATTGAAATTGTTATCCATTCCATAGTTATATGCTAGATGGAAAATTAGTCAATGAGGTAACTGTATTTTAAGCATGAAAGAAGTGTAATTGAAATCTGTTTCTGCAGAAGGTTGTATTTTCAAAAATACACTACTTTGACACATGGGAATATTGTTTCTTCAGGGCTTGCTCCACTATTAAATAAAGATTTAAGTGTTTGGCTCTGAAGGAATCATCACTTTCAACCAGGGACAATTCACTGCGCCAATAAAAAGGTTGTGTACAATTTAGAAAGGACCAGAAAACAATGTTCTTGGCTCTAATTAGTTTTCTTGATATATAAGGTAATATATTTCTCAGAAGGATATAAATGATACTAACACTTTTATTTTGACATAATAAGCCTTCTAAGGAATTACTGAGTTTAAATGAAAAATACATACACTACTAGCAGCTCCTGTTTCCCATTGGTACTCCCACAGTCATAGCTGCAAATGTCTGTACCTGGAGGAAAATCAGGGACCAAATTGTTGTGAAATTGTTGTTGCAAACTGATTTTTAATGTGGATCTTCACTAGATTGTGGCCATCTGCAGCAGTGGAACATGCTGGAGAAGATCCAGCTCACCCCACAGTGGGTTTGTTGGTGTGGGACAGAAGCCGCACACAAATTTTGTCTCCACTAACTGGATTTCAAATATTCCAGAGCACATATCAGGAAGAAATTCCTCACTGTGAGTGTGGCAGGGGGCCTGGCACAGGTGCCTCAGTGAGGTTGTGTTGGAACCCAGGACATCCCTCTGGGGGCCCTGGATGGCTCGAGCCCCTGCCAGGGGGCATGAAGCCAAAGACACCTGTGCCTTTGATTTTAACCCATGGAAACAATTCCCAACCTTATGTGAGGATTCTCAAGCCACGAGAGTTTAAGTAGAATGACAGCTAGTTTGTTACAAGATAGAAAAGTAGAATTTTGAGTTTTTAGAATGGGGTTCAGAAGCCAAGATGGAGGGATTTGAGTGTGCCTTGTCCTTATTCTTTCTTCTTCTTAGCTTCCATCTTCTGGGTGATGTTGGCACTTTTGGATTGGTTTAGAGTAGAAAGAGACTGTCTGACATAGGTGATAGGTATTGGAAAATTATTGTAAATAATGTACATGCAGTTTTTAGTATAAAAAGATAACACTGCCTCAGGAGTGGTCAGTGTGCCATGAACCAACCTGCCAGACAGACCTCAGCAGGTCAGGAAAATAATGTTTTAGATAACAAAGAATAAACAGCCTTGAAAAGCACAGCTGAGGAATCCTGACTCCTTCTTCGATCTCGGGGCTGGGAAAAGGAGACTTTCCAACACCTCGGGGTCATCTCGACCACAGAGACGCCGAGAAGGTTGGAAGTGTCCAAGGCCAGGTTGCTCAGGGCTGGGACAGCCTGGGCTGGTGGAAGGTGTCCCTGCCCATGGGATGATCTTTAGGGTCCTTTCTAACCCAAACCATTCTGTGATGTTGGTTACAGACTCTGAAAGCTGCAAATCCACAATTGCAGAAGAGTGGTCTGAGAAAGGCGCCACAGGTGGCTGAGCTTAGAATGCCAAATACCCGTGATCTGATGGAGAAAACTTCCTTTTGTTTATAGATTCACTAGACTACATGGGATGAAAACCTGGGTATATTTAAACTATACCTTCATGCCTGAAGGTATTTTTAATTATAGTGTCAGATTTAGAACATAGGTGAGTAGGTACTCAGTTGGAGGAAATGTTTTCATTAGTGCAAAACACAACTTTGCAGGAATAGCAGCAAAGACTATATGGGATAAAAACTTGGATATATTTAAACAGTACCTTCATGCATGAAGGCTTTGGTTTTTTTTTTCTTATAATGTCAGTTTTTAGAATATAGGTAAGTTAGAGAAAATGTTTTCATTAGTGCAAAACACAACTTTGCAGGGATGTCAGCCATAGGTGGGCACAAGGGTGGAGTCCCTGATCACAGCCCCACCTCTGATTGGGATCAAACCCTCTCAGCTGGCAGTAACAGCACCAGGGTGGTGCCCTCTGTCACGGGGGTACAGCCAGGGAAAAGGTGCCAAACTTGGGGGAGCTTCATTTCAGCTCATCAGTAAATTACTGCCTGAGTAGGAGCAGGAGTGTTGCAGTGGTAACTGTGCCAGCTCACAAACAGGTGTTGGAAAGGACAGGGTGGGAAATAGGGATGGAGCCCAGCAGGAAATTCCTGCTCTCCTCTCCTGCCTGCCCCAGAAATTCTCATTGTCCATCACATCCATTGTTCCCATTCTCAGTGGATGACAAAGGAATCAGAAATAGGTTTGTTCTATGAGGTCAGTTGGAATGCTGATGGAGAAATAAATTGAGATTATTTCCTTCAGAAACTTTCTCAGGCATTTGAGTAAGGCTTGGCTTTTTCATTCTTTCCCTCCACCTCCCCAGTCCACAGAAATAACAGGCCAATGGAAATGTTAGAGACTGATGGACTGGCACTGCCTAGAAATTCATCTGCATTTTTATATTTACCCATTCTGAGCATTTCCAGCTACTGATGGAGACAGTAAAAGGTTGTGCATAGCATTACAAAAGTCTGCTGCAAATAACAATTGGGGTTGGGAGGGATAAAATATATGAATAAAATTGGAAAACAATAAAAGTCATATCAGTGAAGCTTCTCTAATACCAGACATGCTAAATGTTAGTAAAATTTCTTAATAGTTTTACTTCTCACAACAATCTACACACACATACATTACAATTATTGCAGTACTGAAAAGATCATTAAAAATTGTTTAAAAAAGGCAAAGTGTGGAAGATTTTTGAAGCCTGGCTGTAAATGGAGGCAGTGTGGAAATAGCAGGGGGAGATTTGAGATGAAGAACCAGAAGTTTTGTCTGTCACCATTGTTTCAGCTGTTTTATCTGTAAAATGAGGACATGACACTCTGTTGGGTGGGTTGGTCAGAACACGGTCACGTACACAAATTGCAATAGTTCAGGAAGTTACTGCTTATCAAAGGAGCAGCAAAAACAGTGTGAATATTCCATCATTTCTGAGTGTAAAATGTGCAAGCTCAACCCATGTGCATTATCCTTGGGAAATGAAGTGTGTTTTGCCTGCACCCAGATACGCACACACACACAGAGGAGTGACTGTGATGTGATAGATAAACTGTAATTTAGCTGTCAGCACATGAACGTGGCCAGTGACTCGTGAGCAGAAGCAGCTTTTGAATCCATGTTTTCCAAATATCCAGTGTCCTGGAGGAGGAGAGCACTCAGGCTGCACTACACACTGTTGGTAGTTAGCAGGTTTCATGCACATGCCTTTTTATGCAGTGTTAGGAGTGCTGCTGTTAAAATTGCAGCTTTTTATCTAAGTGACTGAAATGTTGTCAGTGTGGCCACTTGCTTGAGATGTGTGATTCCTTCACTTCTCTTTCCTTAACCCTAATGGAATCCAAATGCTTTTAATGAGCTGGTATTTAGGGTGTTGTCTCTCTTCATCTGTGGGGCAAGGACAATGAGGATTTCCTCTAGGTTCTCATCATTTCTTATCCACAGTTGCAGTAATCTTAGTTCAGGGTCGAATTCTGGATTGTTTAGGTTTGGAATTCTTAAAATCTGGATTATGTTTTCATTTCAGTGAACTGCATTACCATCTGTACAATTTTGCTATATAACTCGTCCCCATTTCTGTATAAACAAAATGTTCTTCCATTTATTTCTGAAAGGATTATCAAAAGCATCCATTTGGTGACTGAAAGATTTGGGTATTTTAGCCCTATTTTTAGAAATTAATGAAGTACAGCATGTGAATTGCTGCACTATATAACCCTCATGGTCACCGGGCACCTTATAGAAGTTTGCAAAATATTTCTATTTCAGCTAATTATAGTCTTGTGAGTCTACAGAGTTATCTGAGAAAAAAAGAAACAATGAAAGAGTTTTCATTTAGCAAAGTATTTATTACACTATGATCATTAAGATGAAAAGAATTTTAATGCATGTTTAGATTTCCATTGCAAAACTGAGCAGCTTTGATCTGTGTGCACTGCTAGGTCTCCATTCTTTTCCATGACACCTATACACATCAAAAACGTGTAGTAGTGAAAATCTGTCAATTTTCACCATATATATCTTTAGACTGCCACGTTGCTGCATCATTTTTTCACTAGGAAAAGTGGCATGTGTAATTAGAGGGAAGGCACAACTACAAATTGCATGCAATTACAGGCAAACAAGTAAACAAAATAAAACTACATTCAGTGAGCTAAGGAGTAGCTGAAAGCCTTTTAATGGGGATGCCAAAGATGAGCTTTTGCAGCTCTACAATTTACCAGTCAAATTATTGTTATTTAGGAGAACTTTCCCACAGCAGCTCACAGTAGAGTAAATGATTGGCAAATTGTCTTTTGAAATTGGTATATACTCTTCTGATTGGCTTCCCCCCTTATTCCTTTACAAGATCTTAATATTTTCAAAGTTGAGACATGGAGTATGCTTTCTTTAGATCTGAACTTTCATATTCTACTTGTCTTATGAAATGTGACACATTAACTGAGAGGCACATCTCAGGAAATCAGTAACATTTTGAAGGTGTGCTCATAATAAAAAAAAAATATGAGTTTTTGAAAAGGTGGCACAAAAGAGAATAAATACTGTGCCTGCATTGTTCAGAAGTTTATCACTGAAATAAGTCCTATCTTCTGGATCTAAATCAATGGGAGAAGTAAACAAAGCTGCAGAGATAAAGTTGCCACTAGAGATGGGTCCTACTCTAAAGAAATTTAATTCTGGTTGTAACCAACTGCTGAGAATTGAAGTTCTCTTGTGGACAGTGGAGCTGTGGTGCAATTACAGCTGGGCACAAAGGTTAAACAGATCTTTTCTCTTACCTCTTCTACCCCAGTAGGACTGCGTCCCATAGAAGATTTTTGGAGGTTTTTGGGATTTTTTTCTATTTCTAAGATTAAAAGTTATGTTGAAATTTGGATAAAAGGAAGAGTTGGCATAGGGATTCCTTTAGATTCATTTTAACAAAAAAGAATATTAAAAAAGTGCTCCTCAGCCTACCCAGACACAGATTATTTTATGATAATGCAGAATGTGTTTGGCAGCTGCATCCTCTTGACAAATAACCCTCCCTCTCCCCCAGCAGCATACTTCAAGATAATTGGCTGAAATGTTCTTAGCAAATAATTATTTGACCAATTAATGCTGTTAGTCGGCAGAGTAATGAACTGTGAATAGTTTTGATTCCTGTGAAATCCCACACTTTCACCAATGGAGGGAAGATAAAGAGCATCTTAAAGTTGTTGAACAAATAATTTTTTTAGAAAACACTGAAAAGATGCAAAAGTTTTGTTTTTTCTTTCTGCAAACACTTGTGGAAACCAAATGCTACTCAGATTGATGTTTGAGAGAAAAAAAAGCTGTAAAATGAGAGATGAATACTGTCAGATGCAATTTTTAGAGTTTCTTCAGGACAGGTTTTTGAATCCTTTTTGAGTTTATTCACCCAGACTCATAGAGTGAATGATTATCACATACATCAAGGGCCTACCTGTGAAGAATTTTCTATTTAGCCTTTAGTATATTTTAGCTAAATTTAATATGGACTTTGTAACTGTGCAGGAATAGTCTTGAAATATGTTCCTCAATACAAGCTGAGTGGTCCAGTTACTGCCAGAACTTGGGTTAACATTCTGATGTGGAAAGTAAGGGGAAAAAAATAAGAAGCAAGAGGATTATGGAGAGAAAACCTGCTTGGTCATATATTAAAGAAAGTAGATAGCAGGAGGGGGAAAAACAAAAACAAAAAAACCCAACAAAAAAACAAAAACAAAAACAAACAAAAAAAACCCACCAAAAAAAACCCCAAAAACCCACATCAAAACTAAAAACAGAGAACCAAACTAGGAGAATCTGAGAAATACTGGGGGTGAAGGAATATTAACAAAAGCAACAGGAATTAAACACTAAAGCCAAAGCAGAGGAGTGGAAAAAGGAGCTGGGAAGAGAACGTTTATCAGGCTGAAACAATGGCACTTCCACACCATTCTGTTCTGAAGTAATTTGCCTGTAGGACAGAAAAATATCTTGTTTTGAAATCAGATGGAAATTAAAATGCAGCACTGTCTCCCAGGTTCTTTTTTTAGGAAAGCTTTTTGACAGCTACCAATGTCAGAAAAAGCTTCCTGTCTCAGTGTCTCTAACTTGAATTAAGAAAAATAAGCAAGAAGTAGGACTTTGATGAATGTTGTGTCACTGTGTACTTGGATAGAAATTTGAGTTATCTCTTACTTTCTGGATACTCTACAGAGAACTTTCTTAGATTTCAGTGGAATGAACTGTATTTAAAAGTGGTTAAACAAATTGTATGAGAAAGTATAGTCTGAAAATCAGGATTCACTTGAAAATATCATTAGGAAATATCACCTTGCTACTTTTGCTTATTGTCTCATTAAACAGATGAGGTTACATTTTTTACTAAATGAAAAGAAAAAAAAAGGTTTGTGGTGCAGTTCCTAGGTAAATAAAAGAGATCTTCCAATACCCTGGAAGTTCACCATATAAATATGTTTAGCAGTTTTTCAGAACTAGTTCTTTCTATTCTGGCAATTTTGGATCCTTCCCTTCTGCATTCATTTAAATAGAGATTATGTTGAATTGGTACCAATTTTCATAGTTCCCTAATTTCCTAATATTTTGTGATTATCATATAGAAGAGGTTTTACAAAATTTGGGAGGAAGGGCAGTGGAGGTGCAAGGAGGATAGAGTTTTTTGGATTTTTTTTTTTTTTTTTTTTTTTTTTTTTTTTTTTTTGTTTTTTGTATTTTTAAATTTCTTCTTGTTAATCTGAATTAAAGTGAACAGAATCCTGCTTCAGGCAAGGGTGGATGTTGGGCTGCTTATTCCACTTGTGGAGCTACAGAATGAACGGCCAAGAGCCCAAGGAAGTTTGAAGGAATTCTTTCACCCAGTAGGTGCTTGGAGACTGCAGCTTCAATTACTGCAAATAACCTTGATTTGATCTTTAGTTTAAGTAAAAATGTCATGTTATATCAGCAATTAGAGCAGAGCAAATACTGCAAAAAGTTTTTTGCTGGTCCAAGTTGCAAGAAATTCTCTTGAGTTTTTTGTTTATTGCATTTTCTCCTTTTGCATTTTTTTTTTTCAGTGTGCCACAATAAGAATATCATGCTTTTATTCACAAATTTGTGCAAAGGGAAAGGCAGGAACACCCCTGTTACCTGATATTCATAGGTGGTTTGATTGAGGAGAGATCAGATGAGGGCAGGAATGTCGCTGGAATTGAGGAAATAATTGTGCAGCACCTTGGGATGCATAAATAGTCCAATGGCCAGTAAGAGGTGTGTGCTGGCAAGTGCATTGTATTAATGATCAATCTGATTTTGAGTAATGACTAACTATGATCATTACAGCCAGGTGAATGGTTCCATATTTCTGGGATACTTTGCTCCTGGGAAATAGTCATCCATCAACTCTTCCTACTTGAAAAGCAGCCTTGATGAGCCCCAGTTTTAATGGTGTAGGTCATCTTTACCTGCATCTATTTTATAGCCCTATAATTGCCTTGATTTCTGTCAACTTGCTGGTGATTTATGTTGCTATAAATAAATAAAGAACAAATATTAACTAATACAGCCACACAATCTCCATGCAATTATATAGATGTGAGCTGGATTAGCCTCTCAGCATCCCACTTAAAAGTCTGGATTAAAGAACATCAGTTGTTTTACAGGAAGGTTGGAGAATATTAATAGCCCTAAACAGAAGAAAAAATTCAATTATGAGCCTAATAAACAAATTACCCAAAGTTGTGTTGTGTGTGCTCTTAGCATGCAGTTAATTATGGATGTTCTAGCAGGCATTTTTTTGCTTTTCCTCTATATTTGATTACTTGAATTTAATAATTTACGTACTCTCCATCAACACACCCTTGGGAACCCTCATCTGATGTTTCCCAAATTAAAGCCTCATTGGTTATGTTAAATGAAGCTAAATATATAATTCAGAAAAATGAGAAGGACCAATCAATATTGACAACTCCTCCTGGAATTCAGGGTCTGGAATAAAACTCATGTTGAAACCTCCATCAACATTTTGTTGGAAGATTTTATCAAAATCAAACTTTCACATTTTTCCATTAATATTTCTGGGTGGTTTGTATAATTATATTAATTTCTGAAGGGAATTACAGGCTGTCATAGTACAGTAAACATTTTATTTGAAGCAAGGGCCAACTATGTGAGTATCATAAATGCGTTGAATCAGGTTGTCATTATTTCATGTGTGAGGTTAGTGTAGAAAGGTTCTGTTCCATAAGAAGTAAAATAAAGTTAACTTATATACCTTTAGTAGCAACACTTAATTTAAAGGTAAGTGTGCTGTGGTTGTGCAGGTGTTCATATCTGGTCTGTGTGTTCCATGGGGATGTGAATGATTTGTCCAGCAGTTGTGTATGTTGTTTCAAACTGAGAAGTTGTCATTTTGAACTTCTTTTAAATAGTTTTGAATAAGTAGAATAATTAATCAGGCCATCACAGAGGTATTTTGTTGTTGTGTCTTCTACTTGCTGCTTCACTCTGGCTTTTTTGGATATCTGTTGGTATTTTTATTATTGTTTTTCTCCCAGCTCATGGCTTTTGTCATTTGATTACATTGCTTGTTCAGATTAAAGATTGTTTTCTGCCAAGAACCCTGATCAGGTGTGTCTCTACAAAAGTATTAGAAAATAATCAGTTACAAACACTCAAGGAGTGGCTTTTGCTGAGTGATTTAGTAACAGAAAAGATTTCTCTCACTAAAAGTTGGTAGCTTTTCATTAAAGGGTCAGCAGCACAAAAGCAGCTGTTGCTCTTACATCCACTGAAACACTTAGCAAACCCAGTGCTCTCAAGCTTTTTTATGTTCTAAATGTAAATACTGTTCTTCAACCTTCCTGTTCTTTCTGTCTTAAAAGGATCCCACATACATTATATTTTCACTGACATTTGCCTCTTCTCTTTTTGAAGTCCCTGTCAGTGTAAAATGCTGTTTTCACATGCTTTCTTCATGCCTTAGCTAATGCAGAAAGACAAAAAATCTTTGGTGGGGGTGTTTCTTTATCCACCCTGTGCTCTCCCTTCCTTTCCCAAGTAACCAAATATCCCAGCTGGACCTGCCTTTCTCCATCTGCCCACCAGTTTAACCAGTGAGGACAGGACTCATCCCAGCTCCTCAGGACCACTGAGACATCTTGCTCTGCACCGACATTTTGTATTCTGCAAGGATTAACATTTGCCTTGCTCATTTTCTGTCAGATGTACATTGGTTTTGATGAAATGAAAATGGGTTAATGAACTCAATAAAAATCAAATCTCATAGTCCTGTCAGAATCTGGAATAATTTTAACTCGCTAAGAAGTTTGATCAGATGCACCTTTATCTATAGAGTCCATTTGGCTTTTGTGTTGTCCTTTTCAGTTTGCTTTTATTACAGAGAACTTTCTTAGATTTCAGTGGCATGAACTGTATTTAAAAGTGGTTAAACAAATTGTTTAAATAATTTCTTTGTTGGTGAAAATGTGGGGTTTAGATGAGGGAAGGGCAAAAAGTTTTCAATGGGGAGCAATCGATTTTGCGCCTGCGTAAAAATTTGCCTGCCGTGGCATAACTGCCTCATGGAGAAAGGAGTATTTTTCTTTTCTTCAAAATTTTGAAAATTACTTAAAGCAAAAATAAGTTTTTCTGCTCTCTCTTTAGTTTTCTGTTTTTTTGTTTTTTTTTTTTTTTTTTTTTTTGGTGGTTATTTTTGTTTGGTTGGTTGTTTGTGGTTTTTTTTGTTTGTTTTGGGTTTTTTTGTTATTTTTTGTTTTGTTTTTTTGTTTTGTTTTGTTTTGGGTTTTTTTCCCTCCTCTTTACTATTTTTATTCAGGGTTATTTAGGCTTTAAACCAAGCCCCAAAACAGGTCAAAAGCCTGATTGTTTTGCTGGCCTAAGGAATAAATGTCAGAGCTGAGGGACTTGTTCTCCTGAGCCTGCGTGTGCTCAGCAGCTCAGTGAAGCTCCACCAATCCCAGTCAGGTGTGACAATCATTGGAATCTCTGTGCACGTCACCAGCTGTCCCCAGGTCACAGTGACAGGGACATCTCTGCCTGCATGGAAACTGATGTCAGGCCACCCAAGCAGTCTTCCCACTTGTTGAACATAGATAAGCTGTAAATCACTTTAGGTGAAGAGAAAAAAAAAAAACCAACCAAAAGCACTTTTGAGAGAGAGTACAGGGAGATCTAGGTGAAAAAGTGAGATAGGAGCTGGAAAAGCAGCTTGTAAAGGATTCAATTCCTTCACAGCATCAGTGACTGTAAAGAAATTCATATTTCTTACTTGAATTTTTGAAGCTTGTTGTGATGATACAGCCTTCAAACGAGAAGCCTTGCTTAAAAAGTTTTCATCTACAGGATGGAAGTGGTGATTACCAAAAAACTGGTGAATACAGCTTTGCCACCAAAAAAAAAAAAAAGGGGGGTTTGAAGGATGGCATGCTTGGCTGAGCTGGAGACACTTACCCGAATCAGAAGTGATAATCCATTTCTGTAACACGTGGGGCACTGGTGCCTTCCAGGATGAACAGCATCAAACTTTGCCATGCTTGAGGGATGGCTGAGATTGCCCTGACTGCACAGCATCCCCAGCACCACACTGCTGGGTTTTGCTCCTACCAATTTCCTGTTAAAAACCCAAAAAAACAAAAGCAAGCAAACAAATAAACACCAAAAACAAACAAACAAAAAAAACCCAAAAACCCCCCAAAAAAACCAGGGGAGGGAGGAGGAGTTCAATCAGCTACAGCTTTCTACTGGGAAACTCTGAGAAGACATAACAGGAACTGGGGAGAATTTGACTGCTCTGGGGGTGCAAACACACGACTGTGCTCTGGCTTTCCAACAGGCTGTGATTGGAAAAAAAAAAAAAAATTCCATTAAAAAAAAAAAACAAAAAAAACCACAACAACAAAAAACGCCCCAAAACCAACAAAAACAAAAACAAAAAAAAAAAAAAAAACCACCCAAAAAACCAAACCAACAAACAAAAAACCCCAAAAAACAACAACAAATCCAAAACTAAACAAAAAAGGAAAGAAAAACCAAAAACCAGCAAACAAAAAAAAAAACCAAACAAACAGCTGAGAGAGAGCAGAAAAACTTACTTTTGTTTTAAGCCATCTTCCAAAATTGGAAGAGAAAACAATACTCCCGTCTTCAAGAGGCAGTTTTGCCAAGGCAGGCAAATTTTTATGCAGGCATAAAATCAATTTCTCCCCATTGAAAACTGCTTTTCATTTCACTGAGTCCTAACATGTCCATGAGGAGCTGGGAACTGGAGTTGTCTGTCAAGGCTGGAATAACTCCTGGAGCATCACTTCTTCTTGGTCTGAAAGTTGCCTGCTTGATAACAGCACCTGCTCTTGTCAGAAGTGATGGGAGGTAAAAGGTTCTAAGCCCTTATGAAAATTGATTATTTGTTTTCTTAAGTTCATTTGATGCTGTACTAAAAAACCAAACAACCCCAAACAAACAAAAATCCCAAACAAACAAAATTCCCAAACTTTATTAAACTTAATACTTCATTAAAAGAGGATGATTTCCTGCAAGTGACAGTAAACATGGTTAGAAACCAGGAAAGACTTGCAGTGTAAATAAAGCAGAGCCAAAGGATGAATTAAGCAATAATAACCACATCTCTTTCTAAGAGTATTTATCTGTCTGTGGCATGTGTCCAGCACCAAGCAGATGGTGTCTGAAATGCTGAACAATTGAAGCTACAGGCTGAAGGAGTCTCAGCTTGCCCATTAGAAACAAAGCAAAACTGAATTATTTTAGTTGCTGGTCTCACCAGGGTTGTCCTAGAGCTGCAGTAATGAGCAGTGAAGGCACTTTGGGTACAGGCTCGCAAATATGAACTAGTGCAAGTGAGAAAATTACACTGGGATGTTGGAATATATGGACTTTGGTGAAGAGGAGCTGCTGAATTTTTAAGTAGTTACTGAGCATTGGAAATATCAGTTTTAATTAAATGTTATTGAGCAAATGATGAAATCAGAAAGCACGGAATAATCAAGTGACTGTTCATCAAAGATGTGGATAACTCAAGTTCATGTGTTTCTTCAGCTCCAGTTGAGACAGCTCAATTAGATTATAGCACTTCGTGGACAGTGTTAACAAAACCAAACAAAAAAAATCTTCCTTTTGCATTTCTACTTGGAAATAAAAAGTTATAACAAATTAATATATACAGCATATATATATATATATTATATATATACAGCTAATGACTTTTAGCAACAGAAAACCTAGGAAAATTCTCACTAAAAAAGGACAGGTTAAAAAAGCCATATAATTCTATAAATGACAAAAGGGAGCATTCCAAAGCGTGCCTACATTTTGTTACAAAAATCTCCTTTGCTTTTACTGAGCTCTGTTGGGAAATGTGCTTTTCTAGAAGATGAGGGAATGATGGTAAAATGCAGAGTCTCCCTGGAATTGCTGTGGCACAGGCACTAACTGAAGCTGGTGAAAACAAAGATGGAAAGTGTTCAGGAAAAAATGAAATCTTAGCAGTAAATAGAGTTTTAGAAGTGAGATGAAATAGGTCTGAAGGAAAATAAAAAAGGGCTATTAATAGTGTGTGGTTGGTGGACTAAGAAGACTGAGCCACCATTGTGAATACACATCAAGAGGAAAATTGTATTTAGTTAACATTTAGATTTCTTTCTTCACATATAAAAGGACACTAATTGTATAATTCACAGTTCATGTTCAGAAAAGGGAGAGATTTGCTCTGAATTAAAAGTCATGCTATGAAACAGCCGGGCAGGAGCGAAATTGGCAGCTCTGCACAATAGGCCAAGCATGAATTCCATTATCCCCACGGCACAGAAAGCAAAGCTCGCTGCACACTGCCCAAAACTGGGTAAAAGTCAAAGTGTGGAACAGGGAGGAGGATGTTCAGCACAGCAATCAGCCAGCAAGAAACATAACCCCCCAAAAAAGGAGCCCAGTGATGAATCAAAGTGTGCCCGTCTTGAAATCCACCTTTTAAACCAGTTCAAATCCTGGCAGTGGATGTACAGAATTCTAATAATCTGATGAACTAAATTTGAAGATGTAAAACTTAAACTTTGAATAATTTCTTGAGAACAATGGATTCTTTGGACTTCAGAATGCCTCAAGACTTTAAGTAGCTTAAAAATGGGTTTCTGCTTTGAGGCATTTAAGTCTAGGACTTTTTTTCTTTTTTCTCAGAAACCGTGGCAATTTCCCTAAAAGCTCAACTGGGAACTAAAGAAGTTCACTCAGAGCTCTGACTGAAAATCTTTCAGGTAATAGCTGGTTGTGTCTGCACACCAGTAAATACACAGGGAAACAATGTGAGCACTGACAGGGTGCTGGGACTTTTATGGAGCTCTACAAATCTCCCTCTTGTTTATCTTCCAACATATAAAGGTGCCTTCATGGAAGGGAATAAATGATCCATTTATCTATTTGTGGACATACAAATGCATCCATTGAATATATAGATATGTCAGACCTTATTTTTTCAGCTCATTTAAATTAGGAAAGAAACTTTTTTCCTACTCATCAATCAAAGCATTTCAGCAAGCACTGCAGGTCTTAAAAAAAAGTGCACAAAAATATTATAGCACATGAAGATCTTGAGGGGGTTGGCTTTGTTTTTATATTTTTTGCTCCATTTGCTGCATGTGTCTGTTGCCTAATTTCTTGTCTCTTAGTGGCATCGCTCCCCACAGCAGGAGGCTGGAACTAAATCATCTTTAAGGTCCTTTTCAACCCAAAACATTTTGTGATTTTTCTCTGCCTCTGATCCTGGGTTATGCTTCCAGTATTCCTTTCTCTATGCAGATATGTTCATAGTAGTTCCATTTTTCATTTTATTTTCTCCTTGATGTCTGTACTGACTGATGGATTCTGTGGCTGCTCTGCAGGCAGTGTGAGGGGGAGAAACTTTGTAAACCAATATTTACATGAGGCACTGCCTGGAGCAAGGAGCCTCACAAATGTTGTTTTATGAAAGAAAGCGGTAAAACCACTTCAGTTTAACTGCAGAATAAAAGCCTTGAAATGGATTTGGATACTGGCTCATAGCTTGGGAAGGTCACTCATTATTGTTCCTTTGACAAGAGAGTATTAGCTTGAGACAGGCAAAGTTGAGGAATAAGATCCCAAGAAGCAGATCTGAAAAGCAGGCAATATATTTGCTAGGAAAAAATGGGGCCAATTCTTTGATATTGTGATCTCAGCTTCAATACTTTTCTTTTAATGTATAAAATAAATGCACCAGGGTAAAGCGTGTGACTGCCAGGCAAAGGCATGCGAATAGCAGAACATGAGTCAGGACTAAAGAAATGCTTTAAAGTGGATTTTTTAAAATAAAACTCAAAAAACAAAGACCACCAGGAGGCAGAGATAACAAAAATGGGAGAAAGGTCCTCCAAACAGCATATTGGATATATATAAGACTTTTTTTTTTTTTTTTCCATAAAAGCATCCAAGGCACAAAAGCAGGGAGAAAGGGAAATATCACCTTTTAAATGTTTGTTGTAGTTATGAGGTCCAGAGACAGAGACCATTCCTCATGGTGTAGACTTCTCCTTTTTAATCATCTCTAGCATGGGAAAAAAAGGGAAAAAAGCATCTGTGAGAAAGGGCATGAATAAAAGATACATTTAAAATACTTCCATCCAACTCCATTGTTTACTTAAACTCTTTATAATTGAGACATCTGGGTCAGAGATCAGGAAGAAGAAGAAAAAAAATTCATACATTTTTTGGAAATTGAAACAAATTTCAATGGCTCTAGAATGAAACATAATTTTTGAACCAGCAAAAGCGGGATAAAATGTTATCCCAGCTACTGATGTTCTTAGAAGGACATCAGAGAAATCTCAGACAGAAGGGGAGACTCCAGCATCACTAATGGACAGTAAAACCAACTCAATTGATTTTGGTGTCTGCTTTTAGTCACAGGACAAATGCAGCTTTCACTATGGAGAGGCCCTGACATTTTTCCTTTTTTTCAGCAAGACTAGAAAGGTACAAAATGGGTATTTGGGCACAACACTGGATCCTTACAGGCTTTGTTTTTAAAAATGAGGCATTTTCACAGAGCAAACTGCTGTGGGGTGTTTGTGTAGCAGTGGGAGAGGTCTGGAAAAGGAAACTGTGGCAATGAACCTTCTCCATCTTCTTCAGTCAAACACTAAAGGACAGTACAAATTCTGCAATTCAGGTCTATGCCCAGCAAAAAAACAAACAATATTTAGTTTCCTCTTGGAGCAGGAAGAGCCAGCATTGATGTAGACACAGCCCTCAAAGCCCAGGTTGATCCCAGCTGGAATTAATGATAAAGGGAAATGAATTATTTCATAGGTAGTTTGTGGCTGCTGAGTTCTCATCTCCTCCATGATGCCCCTGTGTGTTGTGCAAACACCTCCCTTTCCAACTCTTCCAGGTGTTTCTGCATAGCAGTGCGTTGAACTGAAAGGGAATTTCACTCATGGAGTTTTGGAGACTTTTCCAGTCTTAACATTAAATTTAGTTGGCAAATTTCATCTAGTTTCACTCCATGTGCTCTGGATCTACACCCAGAACTTTTTGAAGGCATGAGAGGTAATAAACAGACAGAAAACTAGATATTTTCAAAATATTTTTTTTATTATTATTATTTTTAAATATCTGTGGACACCATTAACTGTTTTACTTAGGAAAGAAATAAACAACATTTATCTGTGACAAGCTGAATGTTAAAAAGATGTGAATGGGTGATAACTAAACATCTTGCTCTTGTGGAAGCTGCCTAAGGTTAGGAATTAAGCATGGATGAAAACTAAGCAGTGCCAAGAAAATTGTTCCCAATTCTGTTACTTTTTAGGTTCTAGCCCACAAGTATACAGCACAAAAGCAAACTGGGGAGATTAATGGGATAACATTGTCAGTGTAGCAGGCTCTAAATTGAATCCTTCAAATAGATATGTGCTAAAAGTGCTTAGGAATGTGTTCAGGTAAAACATGAATATTACAGTCTTTCCTTTCTGAGCTGCTCTCATCAGAATAAAGTGACTTTTGTGCTTCACCAAATGCCAGAGCACAGCAGATAGGTTCACTGAGCACAAAAGGAATTTCTTGAAATTATATTCAAGTAAATGAGTTACTTCTCCTAGAACCTGTCTGTAAAGGGTGTAAATGATTTTGGCAGCACTCAGACTCACCCATGTCTCTTCTGTAGTTATCAAATAGAGAATTTCTGTCATTATTTAGTCAACCACTGTAGACTTGAAAAAAACTCAAAAACCACCAGTACCCCACCAATATCTGTTTTGTGCTTTCACTTTCCTGGAAAATTTCTGCTTTCTATTTCAAGTGAACAATAAATGTCTCTACTCTAAAGATACTTAAATTGCAGCACTTATTCCCAGCTGCACCGAGCCTATGCATTTTTTTAGGCACTGCTGATTCTCAGCAAGAATTACTGAATACTGAGTCACTGGTAATATTTTGGAACCATGTCTTAAATTTTTTTGTAGGGCTTTTTTATATATAAAATAGAAAAATAATCAGTTTGATGTCATTCATGTCATTTCCTTTCCTGGAAGAGGAGGACTCATTACAAAGTTGGACTTGAAAATACCAAGTTCATACCAGAAATTTCATACCATCATCTCCTAGGTCTGTTTGCTACAGGTAAATGAGTGGGAAGGTTACTATCTCTCTATTCAATACTTATATATTCAATGAAAATAGAAAGGATTATATTTTTTTTTAAACATCATGAAATTATAAGGACAGTTATATGCTTTTTCTAAAATCTGATTGTTTTAAGCAGATTTGTATAAGAACTTTAGAATATTTCATAAATATAGGTCCGGATATAAGCCTAGGAATATTTTTTTCATATTGAACTTTAGCTCTTGAGTCACAGCATGTTAGTCAAAGACAGTAAAAAAAAGTTTTAGACAGAAACTCCGCTTTCATTTTGACAAAGCATCATGTTCTAAGGTTTAGAATATTATATATAAAAACCAGCATAATATATATCTTCTTTATAAACCATTTTGACACTTTCTTGGGTTTGATATTTGAAAACATTACAACTATTCACTTGAATATAGTTTTAAATCTCGAGTCTTGACAGTTAAAGCCCAATATTGGAGGAAATAGTCTTAACAGCAATCATCAGTCCAGCTCAGGGCACTCTGTTGCAATTATCTGGAAATCTTTCCACCACTGGTCCCATTGTGAACGAGAGGAAATGCTTTCCACAAACTGTCTTTTATCTCTTTTAAAAAGAGAAGCATATCTTCATTTCTATCTTCAACACACTAATGTTACCTCACAATTAGTTTATTACCATAAACTTCTAGTTCAGGTACATAAAATACTTTCTAAAAATATTTTATGTAGAACAAAAATGTTGTGTCTGTTCTATGTCTATTTTACTTGGTAATTTTACTGAGTAATATAATTACCATTGTAATTACCATTTCATAGATCTATATGGAAGAGGTTTGATTTTATTTCCTAATTTCATAACAAGTTTTGTTAGTTTTGTTTCTTCTTTTTGTTTGTTTGTTTGTTTATTTTTAATGGCAATTTAAGTTATACACAAGATTTTAATAAGGACTTGGATTCGTTTACAGATTGGGTTTCTTTAATAAACCAAGAGGATGTTTTCTCATCTTGGAGTGTAATTTTTGAAGATTGTTCTGTGACACACACACCTCTCTGCTAGACCTTGATGAGTACCAATAAAGGCTGCATTTCTTGGTAAACACTCTCTGAAGCTCCTCATGATGGAAGTGATTTCCTTAGTCGGAAATGATGAATCTCATGGCTAAGCAGAACTATTTTCTGAAGAGAGAAGAGGAGACAGAAGATTGAGATCATAGAATAGTTTTTTGGCATTATAAGTTGTAGAAAAAATGGTGCCAGATATGGTAAAAGATGGAAAGCTGAATGTAGCGTTGGTTATTGTCTTTCAGCATTTTGGCTGGAAGACAATAACCAAATTGGCTGGAAGACAATAGCCAATATTTTTCATTCATTTCCCTCTGTCTCTGTCAAAGTCCCTGCACTTCTGGGCTTCCTTTGCTCTTGAGTCCTCTGAAGTGTTCAGCTCTTCTAGGACATGGTGGAAAGCTTAAAATATCCTATAAACAGTGAATAAACAGTGAATATCTACAAACAGTAGATAAATAAACAGTGAATATCTACATGCTCAGCTCTGAGAAGCTGTGCTGTTGGTGAGGAGGGGGGAAAATGTCTGGTGAGCAGAACTCAACAGGGAAATAATAACTTTTGACCAAATATATTCTCTCTGATTTCCCATGAAATTGTTCTGCTTCTTCAGTCTTAATGCCCCAGTCCCTTTCACCTGGTGAGGATTCTGCTACAAATAATACTTTTAACCCCAATGTATTCTCTCTGTATTTCCCATGAAATTGTTCTGCTTCTTCAGCCTTAATGTCTCAGTCTCGTTCACCTGGTGAGGATTCTGCTGCAAGCCAGGCATGGGTTCCTGGAAATTCCAGTGTTCTGAACTATTCTGTTAGTGGTGAGACACCAATTTCTGTTTCAAACATACAGAATTGAACTGGGAAAGGACATTTTAAAGCTCAGACACACCCCGAGCACTCCAGCTCTTTGCAATTTGTGCTGCAGAGAGCTCCAGGAGCTGTGGGCAGGTGGGTGAGGATCAGGTCTGGAGATTCTCCTGCCTCGAATTCAGCAGAATCTTCTTCCAGATGTAATGCAGCAGGATGAGCTGGAGGTTTCCCCGCGAATTTCATTTTTGCTTGCCCAATAATGGGGGAAGATCTCCTTGAGAGGGCTGGAAAGCCCCGTGGCTGTGTCTGGCACAGCTCTGTGTGTGCCGCTGGCAGGAGGCACTTTGGGTTTTGTGCAGGGAAACCGGTACAGCCAGGGCTGAATCAACTGCAATAATGCCTCTGCAGAATTATTCTAAAAGCACTAAAATGAGCAGGGAAAGCTGTTTAATTTTTTTGCTGGTAAACATGTGAAACTGTTTTTCTCTCTGAATTGAGTTACCTGTAACTCTACAAAGCCTTTTAGAATCTCTAAGAACTATTAATCTCACATTTCCTGAAAGCAGCACAGCATTCTTTTGCCAGTTGTTCTAATTTGGTTTTGCCCATCTGAGGTGTTGTTCTCCTATTTTCATCACTAAGGAAAGGAAAACACATAGATATTGTGAGAGATGGAAATTTAACTGTGACATACACACCAACATATGCTGTTTTTTGCTCCAAATGAAAGAAATTCCAGGTCACTTTATAGTTATGGGCCAATAATCAAACAGGATCCTCAGTGTCTACACAACACAAAGCCCTGCCATTTGCATCTTTTTGACACACTGTAGACTTCAACAAAGCTGCTTAAATCTTTTATAGTGTTATATTTTGTACTTAGAGCAATTGAAATTGGTTCTCATCCTTTCAGTGCATGACTAGGTAAGAAAAATAAAACAAGTAAAACACTTTAATCGGATGCAATTTATATGTCTGTGTACAAAATAAAAATGAATAAGTTTATGATTGCAAAGTGCCTAGCTTGGTTTAAAAATGCATGAGAACTATTTCTAAGTTTCTGTGTTAAAGCTGAATTAAACATATAAAATAATCTTTAAAATGAATAAGTAATACAGATTTTTTTTTTTTTTTAAAGCTCAAATACTTAGACAGTGTTGGCCCTCAAAGCTAATTTTTCATGTGATTGTAGAACACAGCATTTTAATGGTAAATTTTTACCCCAAAATCATAAATAAAACATGCATGTTGATACTAACATCATCTGCTGAAAAGTCTTAAAGTATGGAAGATGAGATGAAAACTTTGTGTGTTGCTATTTAAAGTTAGGAGTTAAAGTATCAATGAATGTTTTAGCCCTGTCTTGTTTTGAACAAATGTCTTATGTTACAAATTTCATCCAACCCTGTGAAATTTCGTGTTATTTAGGGCTTGAGAACTGTTTGTGTGTTTGAATTCCAGTTGTGCTGTTGGAGAAGTGAGCTTGGTAAATTCCCCTTCAGTCCATAGACATTTCTGATGTTTGTGAGTGCATAAATGTCCATAAGATGCAGGCCTTGCGTTTCCATCAGAGCTTGGTATTGCTGTGATCCACTAAAAATCTTCTTCTAAGGGGATCTTATTTTTATACAATTTCTGTGTCTGATGAAGAGCGGAGCTGGAACTTGATGGACAGGTCTGTGCAGAGAGGGATGATGTGTGTACATGTGCCACACACACTTTTACAATGGCAAACATTTTAAAAATGCCTGTTTGGGGTGCTGCAGAGCTTTGGGTGGGTGGCTGCTGCATCCAGCTGTTCTATTGCACAATTTCACTGCTTTCCAAAGAACACTTACGAGTGCCATTTATACACTGTGGCTGTGTAAACATCTCTAAGGTGGGTGTTGATGTGTTACACTATTGCTGGTGTTGGGTTCTTTAATTGTTTGGGTAATTAACACTTCAGTTCACCTCTGCCATCTCCTCAGTGAGCCCCAGCAGCCGCACACAGACACCAAGGCATTACAGCAAAGCCCTGAGATGTGTGACACTAATTAAATCAAAATCTCCAAATTAAAAATAGGTTCCTTGTAACTAATGAGGAGTGACCATCTACATGAGACAATATTCATTTTTTACTTCATTGATCATAAATTATTGCGGTGGTGTGTTGTAGTAAATCACCAAAAAATCCATTAGCAAAGCTTTTTTGTCCCTGCAAGTACAAAGAATATTAATTATTTTTGCTTCCTGAGAACATGCATTTTTTTTCCTTTCTCCTCATCATTGACAAATGTTTGCAAAGCCATTCCTGAAAAATAACCAGGGAATATAAATTAGCAATGGCTTTGCCGATGTTGGTACATACAAGGACCTCCCTTTATATTCTGATGCATGCTACATGCAAGAGCTTAGTAAATGAGTGGATTAGGTTTTTAATTTTTAGGATCTGTGGCAAAGAGCACAAATTCTGTCATCTCCATGGGAAGTTTTGCCACTCAAGCTGAAGCTGTGCTCATTGAACAAGATATAAAATGCATTGATGCATAACTGTATTATGTTGGACCATTGTGATGGAAGATTGCAATGGCAAGAATTGTTTTATTGTTGTTTTTAATCAAAGAAAGGTACTGCCACACTGAGCTTTGCAAGACTAGACAGAGGTTTGATTTTTAAGAAAAAATCATGCTAGATGTGTCCTCTTGTTGGTTCTTTGTTCTTGCTTCCAAGCCCTAACCAATTTTCTCTACAGATGAATATCTTGGTTAGTGTTTCCTGACTGCATGGAGGGTTTTTTTTTTGTTAGCTTGTGTGAGATAATGCTTTATCTTCCATACCAGCCAATATTTCAAGACTACATCTTTTTATTTGAAGCAACTTTTCATGTGGATTTTTAGGCAAAATGTGAAATTTAGGAATATTTAAGCCGTATCAGAGGTGTAAATACTGTACATGTTCCTTATATCTATATTCACAATTTGAGGTTACTACAGAATGGGAATGGGAAAGGTGAGGTACCATATCAGCATGGTAGTAGGTCTTATGTGCATATGAAGCAGGAGAAATAAGGTTCTGATTTAAGCAAAATGGCAAAAATGAGGATATTTATCTTGACTTTAGTAAAGGCTGGATTTTTCTAACCTGTTCCATAGGAATGAAAATGTCAGTTTGCATAGAGGTGCAACCCTGCTGACAATAACAGTAGACATTCCAACCTCATCAATCCTTTGAATGGATAATTTTCACTGACATCAGAAAAAAAAAAATGCAAGCACAAACATATTTTGTACTTTAGGTCCTTGTCAGTTCCTCTATAAAGTAAAGTTAGGTGTTTGTGTTACTCTCTCCCCTGAACTTAATTTTCATTCTGGTATAGTGTTGTCGTGCTTGAGCACTATATTCATTTATTATTTATATTATTTATATTTATTGTTTATTATTTATTATTTATATTTATTATTATTTATATATTGATTTATTTATTCCATTGATCTCCTCACACTGAGGGAATGAATATTGCAACTCACCAGGCTACACTTGTCTTGGCTCTTCTCTTCTCTTTGCCATCACTTTGTTTATTTCTGTAATCAGAGCAGTGTGGGTGAGGTAAAGTTTGGTGTTCCAGTTGTGGCCATGGATTTCACTGATCACCCTGAATGTTGTTTCAAAAAAAACCAAAATCAACTCCAAACCTAAAGAACACCCCACTTTATTCAATGCAGAAATGGTTGCATTTAGAGCTGTTCAGTGAAAAAAAGTACCCCAGTCTTGTTGAACGGTAGCATTACCATTGGCTGAGGAAGAGATCTTTTCTCCCTTTGCTAGGTAAATTTTCAATTTTGAGATAATTTAGGGATGCAAAATGTCCAGCTTCATTCAGGAATATAGATGGACTTTGCTGTTAATGAGCTGATTTTACTGTTAAAAATCTGAATCCCTGCATGGCTTTTATAGCTTTAGTGGCACCATTAATGCCATGTGGAAACCACACGTAATTCAGCTCCCAGTTCTGGTGGCTGCTCTTGGCCTGACCCTCCCAAGGGCTCTGCTCTGCCTCCAGCCCCAGCCTGAGACTGCCCAGGGGCATTTTTGGATAATGATTCAGCGCTGAGCTGTTTCAGAAATGTTTCCTCCACCTCTTTTTTCCTCTCCATCAGCTTTTGTGCAACCTCCAGCACAGCTTTCCCCCTGTCTCCGGTGGCCATCAGCTCCATTACAGGAGGAAGGATGAGTCCTGTGGCTCAGTTAATTATTTACATCCGTGCAGTGAGGATGAGCAAGTGTCTGACACACAGAGAGCAGCGAGCAGGAAACAGAGCCAGAGGGGAAGTGTTTGCTGAAAAGCCAGCTCAAACAGAGCTGACAGAGCCCTTATTGTGGTTTGAAATGAAGTATTTCCAAAATCAAAGTTGTTGTGCAATATTAGATTTAGACTGGCTTGCTGTTTGCTTGTGTGGTGTGTACAAATCCACACAGAGGAGAAGGGGAGTGTAGAACATCACTGTGAAAGTGTGGTGCTCATGAAGCCAATATCCATATGCTGTGAACTGCACCTGTGAGTTCATTTGTGCACAATTTTCTGGTGCTAAGGGTGTCACAGGAGTCCAGCAATGGGAGTTTTGTGAGCCGCTGTGAGCCTTGTTAAGCTTTACAGCTAGATACATTTTGAACTGTGTTGAAGTGAGGGGAGAACGACCATCCTATAATGCATCGAACTCCGATTTATTGATTGATCAGTCAGTTTAAATAACAGTGTTAATTAACTTCATGCACATTCCAAAATCCAGGTTTATGATAGGCTAACAGAGAAAACTCTAACCACGCCTTTTGTTTTACAATACTGATAATTGTTTACACAAAACTAAACCAGTGTTCCCACTGTGATATGAAAGGTTCCCAAAACTTCCACATCTGTTCCCAGGGTGCCATCTTTTCCCAGAGAGGGTGTTACACTTGTTATGGGAAGACTGCCTGAGAACCTTATTGTTTATACAATGATGCCTGAGAGAGTCTAATTGTTTATAGAAGTCAGGCTGGGAACTGCTTTTGGAACTGCTTTGCAACTACCTTTTACTTTTCTCTCAATTGCATGGCTTCATGGCCTTTTTCTTTAAGCCATGCTTGAACTAAACTCCCGACAGAACTGTTTTCTTGCTGTAATGCACAGAATTGAGAATCATCCTTTGGAAGGGAATTTTAATGTGGATTTTTTTAAAATTATTTTTTATTATTATGTGTTATTGACTGACCAAATTATACATCACAGCATCATTTAGGTCTGAAAATCTTCCTAAGATTATTGACTCCAGCACCACTGTGTTCACCACTAAGCTAATGTTTCCAAGGGCCACATTGTCTCATTTTAAATATCTCCAGGGATGGTGACCCCACCACTGCCCTGGGCATCCTGTCCCAGTGCCTGATCACCCTTTTGAGGCAGAATTTTTTCCCAATATCCAAGCTAAACCTCCCCTTGTGCAAGTTGACTCCATTTCCTGTTGTCCTATCACTTTGGAGGAGTGACAGACCCAACCTGGCTGTGCCCTTCTCTCAAGAAGTTGTGCAGAGCCAGAAGGTCCCTCTTGAGCCTCCTTTTCTCCAGGCTGAGCCCCTTTCCCAGCTCCCTCAGCTTCTCCTGATGTTCAGCCCCTTCCCAGCTGCATTCCCTTCCCTGGACACGCCCCAGCCCCTCAAAATCTGTCAGGTATGAGGAGCACAACATTTAGCACAGGATTCAAGAGAAAGCTTAAGCTGATCCATGCAAGCCTTCGATGGGGTTGGGAATATTTGGCTGGAGTAGCTGTTTCGATGGGATTTGGGAATGTTTGTTTAAGGTAGCTATTTTTATTAGATTTGGGATGTTTGGCTGGGTTGGCTGTTTTGGTAGGATTTGGGATGTTTGGCTGGAGTAGATGTTTTTATTGAATTTGGGAATGTTTGGCTGGGGTAACTGGTTTGGTGGAATTACAAATCTTTGGTTGGGGTGGCTGTTCTGGTGGGATTTGGGAATGTTTGGTTAAGGTAGTTAGTTTTATTGGATTTGGGATATTTTACTGGGGTAGCTATTTTGATAGGGTTGGGAATGTTTGGCTGGGTAGCTGTTATGGCTGGATTTTGGAATGTTTGGTTGGGTTAGCTGTTTTGGTAGGATTTGGGAATATTTGGCTCAGGTAGCTATTTTGATGGGATTTTGGAATGTTTGGCTGGGGTAGCTGTTCTGATGGGATTTGGGAAGTTTGGTTAAGGTAGCTATTTTTATTGTATTTGGGATATTTGTCTGGGGTGGCTGTTTTGATTGGATTTTGGATGTTTGGCTGGGGTGGCTGTTCTGATGAGATTGGGAATGTTTGGCTGGCGTGGCTGTTCTGATGGAATTGGGTATGTTTTGGTGGCTTAGCTGTTTTGGTAGGATTTGGGAATGTTTGGCTGTTGTTTCTGCTGCCTGTGCAGAGCAGAAGGAGCTGTTGACACCCCCAGGTGAAGAGCAGATATTTGTCACCAGTGTGTGACAAGTGGAGCCAGCACAGATAACTGCTGGTCACACTGTGGTGACTCAAAGGCATCTCCTGATTTCTGAAGTTCTTCATTTTCTCTTTTTCTGTTTGTTTTGGTGTTGGTTTCTACACTCTTAACTCCTCTCTTAGCTTTGGTCATAAGCCATGACTTCTGTGTGCTGGAACTGCATTGGCCAACTCACAAAGCCACTGGTTGCCACTGCTTTTATTGTTTCTTTGAAATGTTACTTTGGAGAGAAATCCTGTGTCTGTGAGGTCACAGTTTGCAATTCTTGTGCTGTTCTACTCTGCTCTTTTCAGTTATCCACATCCTGCTGTAAATGTTTATTATTCTCCTTACATGGGCAGCTGAATACCTGATTTGATTGAAGGTGACTTCAAATTTATATTAATTATCAGTCTGCATGGTTGAATGAAGCATATGGATAAAAGTAACTATGGATAAGGGGTTACTTATGCAGCATAAATCCTAATTAAATATAAAATTCTTTCCTTGCATATAAGATAGCACAGAGCAAGGATTTTAAGTAATTTCCATACATTTATCCCAGAGTTTCAAAGTCTTGGTATTAGAAATGTGCCTCTAGTCTGTGTAAAAATTGATTTTATGAAGCAGTTGTGATACCATGAGATATCCTATGTGTTTAGTTTACATGAACTCATAAAGACAGAAATTAATACCTAGTATTCAACCTCTTGTAAGAGTTCAAATATTTAAGTTTATTTTAAAAAAAGCAAAAGCCAATACAAAATAATCTAATTTTACCATGAAAACAATGTCTTCATTAAGCTACAATATGTCTTGTCTTGGCAGGGGCAGAGACATTTCTTTAAGATGTTGTGATTATAAGTTTTCTAAAAGATAATCACTTTTGAAACCCTTGGTTTTTTGATGATGAACTGGGCAGAAAGTAAATCAAAAACCCCACCTGTGAGAAGACTACTCAAAATTGTATCAGATATTTTATCTTTGACCACATGTTGCAGGTTGTTTCTTGCTGCCAAGAGTGATTTCAAAGAATAAGATATTTTTTTTAAAGAACAAGATATTTTAAAGAATAAAGTTTTGAAATCAACTCTGCAGATTTAAATGTCATATTCCACACTCTGAGTCCTCAGTAGAAATGGTGCACCATCCAGTTTCCTTCCAGTGACTGTGACCTGGTGTGACCATATCAGAAATGGCTTTCCTGGGTGATTTGACACCCAAAGCAATCTGGATCTGAAACGAATCTCTCTCCTGTTTCCAGCCTGTCTATCTCTGGGCACAGGTTGTTTTCTGGAGATTCAGGGAAAGCAGCAATAATCTGTGCACCAGCCCATGGAACGTGCCTGACCTTGGTGCCCTCCCCAGCCCTGAGCATCACCCCCTGTCCCTGGGGAAGCACCCAGTGCCCAAACCCCCTCCCCTAGGGCTGGGACAGCCCTGCCTGCAGCCCTGGGGGCTCCTCAATAGCTCTGGGGGGTCCCCCATAGCCCTGGCTCAGCTTCTGCAGCTCAGCTCTTTCCCCATTCCTCAGCCATCTGTTCCCAGACAATTACTGACAGAAGCACTTGGATGTTCTGCTGCCTGAGCTGACTCTCTGGAGCTGCCTGCATCCTCTTTGCCCTCCAAGCAGCGTCCCAGGATGAATGTTTGAAACATGGAGATGTTGTATTACCATAATTGCAGCCAGTAGTTTTGACTATTTTCCCACCAACTGGCAAGGCTAGGAATTATTATGTCTTTGGAAGGGAAGAAAAGACACCATCAGTCTTTTATATTCTTAGCATTCTTGCACTGATGTAAAATACACCGAGATTATTTTGAAGAAGAACACTTTTAAATTCCTTTTCCCCAAGTTCACTTGATAACAGTGCCAGAAGTGGCTGTCTGTTAAAGGGAGAGTGAAGAGGAGTAAACAAGATAAAAAGCTACTCTTCTTTATTTGCATTAGACATTTCACAAAGTGCAGCAGCTGGGAAGGATTCAGTGGGAGAAGCAAGTGCTGCTTCAAAGGCTTCACAACATGCAGCTTGATTTGGCTTTTTAATTTTTTTTAGTTTTTTTCAATAGAGGTCACAGAAATTGTGGGTAGGGAGGCCTGCTGTCCTATTCTACTGGTGTTGATGGTTGAGACTTATTACTTATTATTATTTAGAGTTACTTTGCAGACAAAATAAGTCACAAAGCTTCTATAAAACAGGACTTTTTGGGACTGAAGCTCATCTTAATTTTTAAGTCAAGTTGCCCTCCAAACATGATGCTTGTAACAAATGAATTTATCACATGAATAAGGGAATCACTTCCAGTCTTCTCCTTTCACGAGTGGTGCACAAAGTTTCTCTCAAAACCAAAACAATTTGAGTAATGCCTCCTGGAATGATTTTCAATGTCCCATCCTGTGTTCCTAATCAAATAAATCTTAATTAGGAAGGTGCTCTATTAGTATTTTGAGTTAGAGAATATGTTTATAATTGAACAATGTTTGTGTCCTGGAGGAATGTTGTATTTTAGGAACAAGTAGAATCAAATCAAAAATGTGATAGAACGGAATGTGTCAGACTAGTCTATTAAAAGTTTAAAAGTTAATAAGAGATTCCTTTTTTCCCTCATGAAATTTAGGATATATGTAAATATGTTTTTATAGTTTTGGTCACAGGTCTGACATTTTCTGTTTGCTAAAGTATGAAAACCCTCTAGTGATCTAAAGTTTATAGTAATGTAGGTACCATGGTTCACATGCTTCACAGATCTAATTTTTTTTTTCAAAGAATGTTCTCTGTTTTAGAAGAAAAGACTTTTTCACTCCTCACATTCTATCACAGATGCTCTAACACAAAGAATAAGCAAGTCATTACTGTCAAATCAGAAATTTAGTTTGGTTTATTTACATGTCAGGTGCCTTCAAGTACTGATGCAGCTGAGATGGGAATAAAATTCAAACTGTTTTTTTATATGACCTACCTGGCACTGAGCTTTGGGCTGCTTTATTTATGCTCTTCCTTGATAGGTCTGCAGAGTCAAAGCAGTCCTGGAGGAGTCCTGGGGTTGCAGGTACTGTAGGTACATGGGATGCTTCATGGCATGAAATGTCCTGCCTGAATAAAAGCCTCAAACCCAAACTCTCTGGTTCTCTCTTTCTTATTACCATAGTCAGCACATCCAGGACAAATTTTGAAGTGTTGTTTTTAAGTTCTTCTTATATTTTACCAAAAAATGCAGGGAATATTTTTTTCTTTGTGCAACATTTAAATCCCTCTACATTTTAATTGCGTGTATTTAACCCGGAGAATGGTGAGGATGGTCTGTGTTTCATCCTGGGAGCACACAAATCCTTTGAGACAGGACACATTCATGCACACAAGCATTACCTTTCCATGCCTGGAGCCAGCCTGCTGTGTCCCTGTTCATCAGGAATTCCTCAAGGATGCCCTTGGTGTCCCTCAGGGGTACCAGGTGTGGAGCTGGAAGGTCAGAGGTGGAGCAGGGCACTGCATCCCTTTGTCCTGCACAGGGATGGACCCTGCCTGGGGCTCCTGCTTTGCTTGGGGAAGGAGAGCACTGCCCTGCGCTGTTGGAGGTTTTCTAATTGGGACAAATTTTGTATATTAGATTTTTTATTTAATGGTCTGTGCTGAGAGGCATCTCCATTTGTTGTAGAAGTTGTAGATTCCCCTCAAATGGTTTGTCCTGGTGACTCCAAGAGACAAGACCTGAGAAAGCTGAGATTTTCCAAGTTATTAATTAGAGAGCTTTCAGCTACTGCCAGTGATTTGTGTCCTTCCTCCTGGAGTTTGTGCCTCGAGGGAGGTGAAAGCATCTTGCACTTGAGCACTGTGCATCCAAGGATAGATTTCCCTAAAGGACTATTACAAACTGCACAGACCCAAGGCTCCAACATGAGAAATCAAAGAGGTTCAAGTTGCTTTCCTAAAAAATTTTGGTCTGCGAGTAGCTAATGATATACAATGTGTGAGTAGCTAATGATATACAATGTGTAAATTATGGTTCAACCTCTAACTGAGCCAAACCCTTCAGACCTCTAAATGTTCTTTGCTGTGTTCAAAATCTCAAAGACTTTATAGTGTGGAATTATGGAGGGAATTTTATCAGGCAGAACCATTTCTAAGAGATAAACAAAAGTGAATCTCAGGAGTCCCTAAGCTCCCTCAAAGCTCCCTGAACCAAACACTTGAGGGAAAAAGGGACAGAGGGAAGTGATTGCAGCTGGGGTGGTATCCCAAAGTGAGCAATCACAGCATCCTTATCCTCCCCTTCCATCCTGGACTCTGCAGTTTCTGAGGCAGTCTCCTGGGATGGAGAAACAGTTTCTGTCATCTAATGCAGCCACAAAGATGTGACATTTATATGCATTTTCATAAATATCTACAATTATCTGCATAGCACAACAGTGGAAGTAAATACGGGTTCCTGTTACTCCTCATATGATTCTTGATGGGATATTCACAGGTCAATTGAAAATCATAGAAAATAATCACTACTATTTTTAGTGTCTGCAAGGCTTATTTTAGCAACTACAAAAACACCTGTATTTTAGGAAATTATCCTCTGAGCCATTGATTTGTAATTGCACTAATTATTTCTTGATGACTTTATGTGTGATAACAAGGCCCTAAAGTCTACCAAATGGACAAATTCTTCAACATGAACTCATACACAGAGTGTCGCCCTTAGCTTTGAAAAGAAAACAAAGTGCAGAACTTTCTTTGCCACGTGTAAAATCATGTGTAAGAAATTTTAAACATGTGTAAGAAATGTTCCATCTGTTCTTTAGGTCCTGAGGAGCTGGATTTCAAGTGCAGCCTGAATTTCATCAGCTGCATTGGCACCAACAAATGCATCCACTTGTCCCAGCTCTGCAATGGGGTCTACGACTGCTCCGATGGCTACGACGAAGGAGTTCATTGCAGGGGTGAGTGAAAATTGCTTTAACATCAAATCTTCCACTGTATCTTCTTTTTTGGGTTCAGAGAAAACCAGAATTTACTCCTTGAGAATACGTATAGGTATATACGTGTGTGTGAATATGTGTAAAACATCCAAAAGCAAACCAATAGAAACGTATTTTAATGATAGATGCGTATTTTAATTTAAAGCCTGTTTCAAGTTAATTTAAAAAAATATTATATGTGAACCAAATGCAAGTAAAAAACACACAGAGATTTTTACACTTTTACTGCATTAATTTCTAAGTTTATATGATGGAAACTCTTCTATCAAAAGAAGGATGAGGAGACTTTACTGAGCAAAGTTGGGCAGCACAAAGAATGTTTGCCACAAAGAATTTTCTTTTCCTTATAAATTCTGCTTAAACCCCAAAAAGTCAAAAAAACCCACTGAAAACTATATCAAATTTGCTATGAGCATTATCAATATATATCAATAAATACATAAAATATAGCAAATTTGCTATGAACATTGTTTTGCATGGAGGGCTTTGTTTCAGGAGGGTTTTATGCAAATGATCTACTGTTTAATACTGTAGTCACCAAATTCTGACAATGAGAAATCTTAAATAGAAAAAAATTGGTGAAGGTCAACTATTTAATATCTCAGCTCAACTGAGATGACTTTTTGAGGTCTGCATTGGGGATAGCTTTAGGGCCAAATCTTGGCTACCTTGAACCAGTTATTTTTAATCAGCAGATTTCCAGATGAATGATTGTTGATGATGTTCAAGAGATCTGATGTTCCAAACCAGAAACCCAGAGACAGGTGCTGGGACTTGTGCTGCAATGTAAAATGACAATAGGCAGTGAAAGATACAATTAATGGTAGAGTTCAGAAAGTTAAATTAGAATTTAAAATTTCATGTGGACATATTTTCAGAGCTGTCAGAGTGAAATCTAAGCCCACACCAAAAATAAGCCACATTGAAAAAAGAAATTAAAATTAGAAAAAAAAAAAAAAAAAGCCATCTGGAATTAATCAGTGCAATACTGCTGACTTCACAAAACTACAAATAGTTATTTTTATCTAGCCAGGTGAGGATACAGGCTGTCATAAAATAGATGAAAATTCTTATTCACAGTGATAAGATTCATTTCTTCTCTTGAAGGCTCAACTGTTTTATAGTCCTTGTTCAATGAGCATTACACAAAATCAAAATTTGTGCCAGCATATTGGATTTAGCACTGGGCCCTGCATGCAAAAGAAACCCAAAAGTTAAACTGGCCAAAACACTTTTTGGCCTATACTGACACTTTCTGAAGTTGCAGGTGAGTGTTTTTCAGAGAATAGTATTTATTCATTAAGTTCTGTTTAAATTTGTGTTCCTCAATATTTCATGTTTTTTTCTGTAAATTACTCTGGATTAAATTACTGAGGATTAAAAATCTCCAGTGCTGAATAATTATTATCTTATAACTGTCTTATATTTTTATCGTATTTTAAGTCTTTAAACCACAAGATTAATGGAATCAGAAAAAAATATAGACTAAAAGTACAATCCTATGTTAGTGGCAATGGAATATGTTTGCTTTTCTTATTGTTCACGTGTCCTGTATTTTGGAATGTGATAGCACATAAAATACCCAATCTATATTCACATTCTTTTAATTTATTCTCAAATACACTTTGTAAGGTTCATGTTGATTCCCACTCCTTTCTTTATTATCATACATGAATATGAAAGCTTCCCAGTGGAAAAATTAGTGGCTGCTCTAATAAATCACCATAGAATTTGGTAAAACATTCTACATAAATATTTCTCCTAGATCACACATAACACCTACATAATGAAATGTCACTATCTAGGAAATGGTTAACAACTCATTAATATTGATTCTTCTGGCAGTTCCATATTTTTACTTGCTTAGTGGGGGCAGAATTGAAAATATTAGTGGAAATATTAGTGAAAATATCAGCCAAAGAATATAGACAACCATAATTTTACATTATGATCCTGTAGTTCCAAACAATGTCAATTAAAATGTCATTATGTTACATTCTTATATATCAAATATTTGGTATGAGTTCCTTATAGTTGTAATTATTGTCTCTCTCTATATATATAAATAAATAGATTTATATTTATATTTATATTTATATTTAGATTTAGATTTAGATTTAGATTTATGTTTATCAGAAAAATGTTTGGGTGACCTTTCATTACTTTCTGAGTCTTGAACACACAAGTCATATTTTGAACTCGTTTTTGTGGCCAAAAGTTGCAAAATTACTTCAGAAATCCAGCCAAACCATTAGCTTTTCCTTTCTATTACTCACAAGAGTGGCATTATCAATTGTGCTGTAATTAACAGTGGCCATGTGAAATTTGTGCTGGAGGAAGGCAACAGCAGTTTTCAATATTGGACTGCAAGGAGCCCAGCTGGTCACAGAGCTGTGTTAAAATCACCTCGTGCTGGGGACACTGCCAGTGCTGTGTAAATAAGTCACAGTCCAAGCACCAGGAAAATCAGTTGTGGTTTGAAATATGGGGGTGTCACCAGGGCAAAGCCCATTTCAGGGCACAGGTAACTCCAGTGGGTGAAATCTCTAAGAACTAATGGAGTATAAACATCCAGCAAGTGGAATTATTCTATTTTCTTTCTCTAAATTTACCATTCTCACATTAATTCATTATTACAATCTTTTAGAGTTGCACTCAGGCCTGCACCTTTCCCTGCCAAGGGGAAATATGGTCGTGGCTCCAGTGTGCAATGGTAATATATGGGAAATTTCAAGGGAATAGTAGTAAATACAACGACATTCCTGTACGATCATCTTTTATTTCAGGCACATATGCATTTTTGCAGGTGAATGTAATGCATAAATTCAGGAGAGGTTGTGGCAATATGAAATAAAAAATGTTTTATTGCGCATGGTTGTTTCACATTATGTATTCCAATGTCCTTCAGAGGAGAAAGGGGTGTGTAATTCACTGGATTTGTACCTCAGAGCATACAGTAATGACAAGACATCTGTATTTGGTCAGTTTGGACTTCTTTTCATTTTTTATCCAATTGAGGAAAGCTTTAGAGAGGCTGAATAAGGGAGAAATCATAATAGATATTAACCCTTGCCATAAAGAAAGGGTTATATATATATTTTATTTATATATATATATGTGTGTGTGTGTGTTTGTGTGTATATATATATATATGTGTGTGTGTGTATGTTTATATATATATTTATCTATCAAAATAATATATATATTGATATAAAATAATATATAATATGTAATGATATATGTAAATATATACAAAACATTTATATGTATAAATATATAAAATATCTAAAAATATATATAAATGTATCAAAATATATTTTGTATATATTTATCTATATAATTATATATTATTTATATATCATTATATATATTATTTATATAGATACATATATATGTATATATATACATACACACACACACATATATATACACACTATATAATATATATATATTTATATATATATATATACACACACATATATATTTATATATATATACACACACGCACACACACATATATATATCGTTATATATATTATTTATATAGATACATATATATATGTATATAGATACATACACACACACATATATATACACACTATATATATATACACACTATATATATATACACATTATATAATATATATAAAAATATATATAATAATATATATATAAATATATATATATAATATATATATTTTTATATATATATATACACACACACACATATATATATTTATATATATATACACACACACATGCACACACACACACACACACACACACACACATATATATATATATATATATATGTGGGGCTCTTGAGTTTTCTGAAAATCCCAACAATTCCAGCACAATCCAGCTCTGCTGAGCGGGATCTCAGGTCCTGGGAGAGTTTCTAAATCTCAGATAAAATTTACCAGTGCCAAACCTGGAGCCAAGCTTGAGTAGTTCTAGTAGAAGACTGCTCCAGATCTGCTCTTGGCAATTAAGCTCCTTTCTCTGACACACCTCTCCAGGCTTCTTTGGAGAGCCAGGCCTTTATTTCAGCTGCACTTGCAGCCACTTTTACTGCTCAGCTGAGCAATGAGCTGAGAACTCTCCTGCCCCAGGGAGCTGCCAAATTATTGCAAACTGAACTTTTTAGTTCCAAGTCTTTCCTTCACAGGGTTTATCCCAGTATGGGGCTGGGGCTGGCTCTGGTTAGTTAAAGATGGGCTCATGTGCCTGCAGCTTGTCCCAGTCTGGTTTTGAGGTTTTTTGAAGGCCAAAATACCTCTTCTTATTTGTTTTGTATTTTTTTTTTCCTCCTGAAAGTTTTAGGAATGGCTCAGGCAAATATCTCTCATGGGGTAGTTGGAATTACCTGGCCTTGGTTATGTAAACCATTAGATATAATTATTAAGATAATTTCTAGAGAATTACAGTCACAATCCCATGAATCTTAGTAAAGGTGTTTGTTTGTTTGGTTGGTTGTTTTTGTTTGTTTGTTTGGTTTTTTTTAATAGGTCTGCAGAGGTGAGCAGTACAGTTTTATAAATCAGTGCTTTATATACCTGTATATGGCGCACAATTGAAAGTGGTGTGCCAAAATTGGGGTTTGGTCTAAGTTAGAGCTATAGGAAACAAAAACTTGTATAGAATACGGTTTTCTCCTTTTTTAATTAACTAACTTATTATTTAGTAGCTCCTGGAATGCCTCTGCTAGTGTTTTAGCTTTCCAGCCAGAAAATGCTAAAAGAATACTGACAAAAAAAACCAGCGCAAATAGAATCCTTCCAAGTCTTCAGATTATTTGGGTCTTTATTATCTGTGATCTGAACCATAATCTCTGAAGTCTCTAATCAATAAAATACTCAAAGGCAAACTCTGGATCATTTTGCATTAAAAAATTGCTGAACACACATTGAGAAGTTTTGGCCAAAAGCTGTTCTGTTGTAGCAGCCTATAATCAGAGTATTGTTTTTCTGTTTAGGCTTTTTGAATGAATTGTTAACAGAAGATGAAGATAAATGCTGCTGTTACTCAATTGTGTTTTGTTCTGGTCTTTCTACAGCTGAAACAGGGGGAAATTTTAAGTAGTGTTTGCCAGAGGGGAAAATAAAAATTTCAGAATTTTACGGAAAATTCAGATCTTTCAAGAATGATGGAAATTTATAAAACTGAAAGATACGGACCTACATTTAGACCCTAGTCCTAAATTTTTTTTTTTTCTAGTGAAGTTGTGTAATAAGGTAACAATAAACCCCTGAAACAGTCAGGAGTTATAAATGTCCCTCCATTTCCTCATGAGAGTTTTTCTGGAAGTAATGCTCACCTGCATCAGAGTTCCCTGTGAACTCATTTGATTTATTCTGACAAGCTTTAAATCACTCATCCCTTAAGGCTGTGAGTACAAAGCCTCACAGGAGGTTACTGAATCCTGGAACCCCCAGGAAATCTCCCAGAGCTCCTGATGGACCAGTGGGGCTGCTGAAACCATCAGGTAACATTTGGAATGATTCCCACTGTGACCACCCTGCATTCTACATCAAGGTTTCCACTTGGATTATGAGGCAGAAAAGAGAAAAAAGTAGGGGTACTAAAATTAAAAAAAAACAAAAAAAAAAAAAAAAAAAAAAAAACAAAACAAAAAAAAAAAAAAAAACCACCAAAACTGAGTGGTTTTGCTTTGGAACAGAGTTGCTAGTAAAGTGCTCTATTTGTCTGGCTGAAGGCTCAATTTGCATAGTTCAGTATTATGATATCTCCTCATTTCAGCATCCAAACATCCAATTTCTTGCATATTACTGTCTTTCCTATATTTTTGCTTCAATACAGCATGATGTGGCTCATTCAAATTAGCCAAGGTCATTTAGTCTCTTCTGCTGTCAAGACAAAGGAGTCATGGGCTTGGTGATTTAATAACTTTCCATCACAAAATCCTTTTGCAGCAAAGCAAATTAGAGGAGGCTGGTGGGGGAATGAGCAGTGGAAGACATTTGAGTGATGTGATTTCATCTCACCTTGATGGGCTGCTGCTGAGGAGTTTTTAGGCTGGAATTCACAAAGGAAAGCTGTTGTGAAGGTATCAGCATTGTCTCTGTGGCAAATTAAATGTAGGGTTTAAATGTTTGGCCATTTATGATGACAATGTGTGACAGCAGATCATTAATTGGTTCATGGTTTGTAAAGAGGGTTCTGATCTTGTCCACTGGAGGAGCAAGGTATGGAAATGGAAATGGAAATGGAAATACTCCAGCCAGTGTTTCTATTTCAGTTGCAGTATCACTTTCTTGAGAGAAAATGTTGGCTACTGTTCCTTGCTGGTGATGAAATCAAGTGTTGGTCAGGTCTGGCCTCCCTAAATGCAAATTTTGATCAGTATTTTTAGCACACACATTTAAATTGACATGCTTTCTTCAGGGCACAGAAACCATGCTTGCAATAACAAATGCAGCTTTGGATGGTTAACCCATGGAGTTCTACATTATGAAAAGAGGAGTAAAGATTATAATTCAAATATTTCAGGTTTCCTATGATCCTGTTGCCCAATAAAATGCACAAAGTGCAGCAGAGATGTTAATTTATCATATTTGAGATGAGATGATGGTGGTTAAGAGGGCCAGTTAGTGTTTGTTAACTGGTTCATGGACAGGGCTGCAGAAACCCAAGGAAAGCAGCCACAGTCAGTAACTCAGGGGATGGCAAGGAATGAGCTGAGAAATCTTTATTCTGCTTGCCAGGGATTTAGGTTAAATGCCATTTATTGTTGTTGCCTGCTGTTGCTGTTTTGAGGCTGCCCTTTTTTGAGAAAACAAACATTTAAACTCATACAATGAGTATCTCCTTTTCAGTTTTCCTAGAGATGCTTTATTACCTTTCTGTCGATTAGTGTGCAGACTTACCTGGTAATTTGTCCCTGTTAACAAACAAATAATCTAATAAAATTCCTTGAGGAGTAAGAAATGCAGCAAGCTTTTTGTATGAATAAATCTCAAAGGATTTTTATGTAGATAAATACTCTGGGCATAATCTCTGTATCAGGAGTTCCAGACATATTTGCATGGCAAAAAAAACCCTGACACTCCTAAACTCAGCACGTCACACATCTGCTGCCTGGCTGCCATTAGATCACATCACAGAGTAAATCTTCAGTGTATTTTCAATATCCAGGCCTCAGGGACAGCTTTTCACCAAGCAGAGCCTGGGACCTGACGCCAAATGTGCAGCACTGGTAACCTTGAGGCGCAGGGAGAGCGACAGCACAGGGTCTGTCTTCAGCTGTCACCACCTGTATTTGAGGAGATGGGATAGCTTAGACATCCTGAAATCTTATTTAGAAGGAATAATGCTTTTTTTCGGTTTCCTTTTGGGCATTTTTTCCTATTTTTTTTTCATGATATACATAAACTATTACATTGAGAATTTAGTGTGAGAATTTAATTACTATTTCTTGCATTAACTAATAGTAAAATTATATCTGCTGCAGAAAAACACAGCTGAGGCATCTGCCCATCAATAAAACATGTCATTAAATTTCCATGTACTCTTTTTCCAGTGACATTATTTGCCTAGTCATTGCTTCATTCAACAGTGTTAAAATAATTGGTCAACCTGGTGTTTGAAGTGAGGGAAAAAAAAAAAAAGTGACAGGCATGTGTGCTGAAAAACGTGATTTTGGTCCTCCAAGAGCAATTTATAATGTCAGCCTAAATTTACAGAATGGTATCAAATTGGAGACAGAGAAGAAGAAAGAAAAGAGCAAATTCTGGGGCTAGCATCACACAATTTGTCACAAGTGCAGTTGTCAGTTTTCTGCCCTGGGAGCCCTCAGCCAAGCCACATTACAAGCCTTGGTTTCAAGTTCTTCCACTCCTTGCCTGGGGGGATCTGACTTCCCAGCTCCTGATCTTCCCAAGGTGAATAAACAAATAAGGAAACGACATCTGTTCTGTGAAGGGGATACTTTAGCTCCTCGGGGCTCTTTTCCAGGAGCCATAAACAGTTAAACATTTATTGTACAAATACTTGAAGCTGCAGGGGTGTTCATTTGCATTTGCAGAGTGAGTTCTGGTCTCCCACTCGTTCCCATCTCAGCAATTAGCTGTGTGTTGTTAAGCAGAGTGGTAAATTCTGGGAGCTGGGGTAGGAGTATTCCTACCTGGAATGCATCCACCTGCCTGACCACCTGTACGCAGAGCACAGCAGATTCTGCATTTTCTCCTTTTTCTACATAGCTGAAATAAGGAGAAACCATATTTTTTTCTTCCAGAGAAGGGCTTTGCTTCCCTATCATTCCCCACTTCTTACATTTTTCAATTTTAAGCTCATGGGAGTGTATAATCCAAAAGCCTAAGCCATTCTCAAACTGTGTAATATGGTTTAAAAATTAAAATTTGCCATTATTTCTGAGACTATGATAAACAAGTCAAGATGTCACCAGCAGTTTTAAGTGAGATTGATACTACTCAGTGGTGTGAAGTTTGCTTTGACACATTGAGAAATTACTCTTGCTCTTCCACTCAGAAGCAAGAACATGCACAGAGCGTACAAAAACTGATTTTCAGAATTCATTATACCCTCTCAGATTCCAGTCATCTTTTCTCCACAAAATTTGATGAAAGTGCAACTTAATCTTTAACTCACTGCAGTAATGCTCATGATTTTAGTTATATGACAAATGTACAGATTAAAATACTGTGAGATGAAACTGAGTAAGTTAAAAATTGTGGGCAACAGGGGAAAAAATACCTGGAAGCAATCAAGTAAAACAGAAAACTGGGGGAACACAGAGGCCAGTCAATAGCAAGGTTCAGTATGATATTTTATTTTAGAGATTGTCAGGCAGAACTACTTTAAATCAGTATTCTTTGGAACTATGTCCATCAAAGAATGGGAATGTGTTCCCAGTGCAATATGAAAATAATTATGCATATGAAAATAAATTTGAAAATAAACATGACTCCAATATGAAAATAAAGAGTTTTCCATGAGATTCCATAATCTAAAAATACTTTATCTCTTGTGAAAATGAGTGTGTTGCTGTGCATGGGTGACAGGACATGAGCTGTGTACAAGAAGGGGAAAAAAAAAATTAGTTATGATGAGACCTGAGTCCTACTGGAATGAATGGCATCATTTCCTTGGCTTTGGGCTTCTGGACTGGGAAATTTTTTTTTTTTTTTAATTCCTTTTATTCAGGTGCTGTAAGCATTTACATGTGGGGAAAAAAAATAAAAAGAAAAAAAAAAAGAAAAAAATCTCCAATTAACTGTTCCATCTGAGGAAGAATAAGCCATATTTAAAGCTTGAGATGAGACCATGACCCACTCTCTGCAAATCAACAATATTTTCTGACACTCAACTGTGGGAAAAGGCAACTGCAGTTGATTTGGCTGTTCTCTGTGTCTCTTTCTAAGGGTGGGATATCCTGGTAGAACAAATCCTATGAAATCAAACCTTTTGAGACTACATTTAACATATTTCTAAAACATTTTCCATCAATCTAGTCTTTCTGAAATCCATTAACATGCAGCAAAGTACCAAAAATGCAGTTTAGAAGTTGAAGTATCTTCTACATGGGATGGATTACTGGAACAAAGTGCCAGTGCCCACTTTCCCCAAGGAAGTGTTGGCCACTAGGATTGAAAATGAGGGAAAATTAGCAGCAGTCCAGATTATGATTCCAACAAAGCATTCATCCCGTGCACAGTGACACTTTTCTGACTTTTCAGCTTGGTTTTCACACTCATGAGAGAGAGATTCCACAGGAGTTGATGTCACATTCCCAGAGCAAGAGCAGTAAGGGAGAAAATGTCTGTGGTTTGCAATAAAAGAATCATTCATAGTGCTTCAATCCCCAACACATTTTTTAGCCCAACTATACAGAAGGTCAAAATCCTCACTCAGTAAGAACTAAATATGGTCTTTTTTAAACAAATGCCCTGTTTAATTACCAGCAGGCAATTCAGCACAATTAGTTGCTGTCTAAGGTACTTTTTTTCTTTTTTCTAATGGTCTTGCATATTTCATGGCCTCTTTCAAAACCATGCATCAGATGGAGGGCCTGCTACTTGTTTAATTGACTTTTTCCCTCTCTTAATGATGTGCATCTCCTGGAATTTTAGCAGAGATGAGCCCAGCTTACAAATAAAAAAGAAAAAGGAAGTTCACAATTCTGAAGTAGAAGAATATTTGGTTGTCTTTTAACAAACTGAGCTTTTTTAATCCACTGAAAGACAAGGAAGCAGAGCTACACAAAACATTGATGTGCAGGTAATTTTTAGGTTTCTACAGGAAAGACATGAGTATAGTTTTACATTCTCAGACTAATGGCACACAGTGGCATCAGGAGGATAAAAAAAATGAGAATAAGTTCTGTTCTGCAAAATGTTACATTAAATGAGCACAGTTACATTAAAACAAAATTATTCAGACATCCTGAAGACTCACATTTAAGGTACATGGACACTAAAAATGCTTCTGTGAGGCACAACTGTTCTGCTTTCTGCCATGGGCTGACACTTACAATTTATGTTGAAAAATAATCAATTAATTACTTATAAATTTAAGTGGACACAGTTTGGGGCCCATACTTCTGTTTTGAGGTAAACTTGAATGTCTTGTGTTAAAAAGAAATAAATTAAGTGAGCCCTTGAGGAAGATCTGGGAATGCATCCTGCCCTTCCCATAGGAGCTGGATGTTTTTATTTTTAGTGAATAGGAAAAATAACACAAACAAACCCAAACCAAATGGGATGTTGGTCACAATATCTGCTATTAAAAGATAAAGCACTGTCCTCTTCAGACTGTAATTTCTCTCTTGAGCTTAATGGAGGGGGGAAAAAACAGCTTTAAATAGCAGCATGGCTTTTAGTGACATGGCGTGGGTGACAGTTCAGCCGGAGGAAAATGGGGATCATGGGGGTCCCTCTCTGACTGAAAAGGTTGCTGGGTCCTACAAACGTGTCCTGTTTGGTTTTCCCAAGGAGAACCAGATGAAAGGCAATAAAAATGCCCTTACATGATTCCCATAAAGAATCAGCCTTTCTGCTGTTTGAAAACTCTTTATTTTGAAGTCCACCAATTTCTTGATGTTGTCTGGAAACTGCAGCAAGGACATGAATCATTCCAGTGCAAAACCAGTCAAGTTTTGGGATATAAATTTCATGTTAAATGCAGAAATTTGCAATCTCATGATTTATATATCTTAAGAAGTCAATTCATTACTGTAATATTTTTTTTCTGCCAGTCTGGGATTTTTTTTTTTTTCTTCTGATGCCAAAGGTATCTAGAGCTCAGAGGAGCCATTTGGAGAATGCCTCAGGTTTTTAAGACTCATCACCAAGTCAGAAAGAACCCTTGCTGTATGTAAAGGATATATATGTGCTCCATGTGATACATCCCTAAGGATTACACAAATCATACCAAGTTCCCACAGGCAGCTGGAGAGGGAAGCTGGGCAGGATGTGAAGGCACACAGGACAGGAATTGGCTGGGTTTGAACCCCAGCTCTGAAAACATCCCCTGAGAACAGGGACAGAGAGCTTTGCAAGGATTCATCCCTCCATGTGGAAAATCACTCACTCTGTGTTGGTCTTACAGCACCACTCCTGGTGTTCACCAAGGCACCCAGGAAGCTCTTTTCAATAGATGGACTGTAAATAACAGTAGGAATTGCTGCTGTGTTAGAATCTAACTGAAAGTGCTGTCAGTGAAATACAATTGTGGTTAAGGGTGCATCTGCAGGCCTTTGCTGCTGCCTTCAGCTGTGGAAGTGCTGCTCACACAGGGCTTGTTCCCCTAATGAAGGCACAGCTGTGCATTTAGGGATTGACAAAGAGTGTGATTAGGGATTCTAGACTTCCAGAATAGTTTATCTGCCTTCAAAGAGTTGTTGTAAGCAACTAATTCTTGGAGAGATTTGTTATTGTCTTGTGCTGAGGGCGTTTCTGGAGGTGGAAGCACACAAAAGCTGTGTCAGTTCAGTAAATCTTTGCATTGGCCAGAGTTTATATTCTGCTTCATTTGATGTTGGGGTCTGGATGAGCAAGTGAGACTGTGTAAAATCTGAAAACATTAGTTCAAATGGAAATTACTGGGTGTGGAAACCCAGGGCACCACAGGGAATATTTCTGTGTCTGCTCTGAGGTGCCCTGACCCCCAGGGCAGCACTGACTTTCACCTTTATTCATGGAGAAAGTTTCCCAGACTTCAAGATAAACTGGAATCCACAAAAGTGTGAAATAGATTATAGAGAGTAGTGTAGGTGTAGTGAGAAATTTAGGGTTTGAGATTTTTAGTATGTTGTGGATGGAAGCAAGATGGACGACACAGGGTGTCCTCCTGGGTTTCTTCTTCATGCTTCTTCCTCCTTCTCCGTGGGTTTGGGTGGCATTTTGTAATTGGGCAGAAAAGTCCCCATTGCAGCTCTGTGGGATCAGTTATTGGGTTAAAAGGGAAAATAATCCAGTTGTCAGCTCTTAATTGGATAGTTTAGTCTTAAAAGAACCTTAGAACAAGAGATTGTTGCCATTTTGGGCCTTCTAATGAAAAGCTGCCAAACTCACAGCAGTGAGACTGTTTGATAAGAAATAATAAACACCTGAGTCTGAACTTGAACTACTGTCTCAAGTGCCTTCAATCCAGACCCAGAAGAACCCACAACTGGGTGTTTTTTTGGTTTTGGTTGGAACGTTTTTGCCATTTCTTGTCTCACCCCTGGTAGTGGCGTTTTCCTCAAGGAGAGGTGGGCTCAGCTCAGCCATCCCGTGCTGATTCTGGGCACAGAACCTGCTGTGCAGTGACCTCCTTCAGCTCTAGTGCACATCCTTGACTGAATTTCTGCTCAGGAGCTCCCCTCCCTGCATGCAAGGATTATAAATGGAGACCATAATTTGTTTGGACTATGTAAAATATGTCTGAGGCTTCCAAGGAGCTGACAATGCTGATGTTCAGCACTGTGAGTTCTGCTGGCAGGTAGCTCGGAAATGTTGATTATAGTGCTAAGCATTGCTTGTACTTGCATCTGGATGTTAAAAAGGACATTTTTTGGGGGAAAAAATGTGTGTGGCAAAAATATAAAATGATAATTGATTTTTTTTTTCTTAATAGCCATTAGCCAACAAGATTTGTAGTTTTTAATACAAATTAATCTAGATTGTTTTAATATTATTGTGTACAGAAGGCTAGAATATTTGTAAATTTAAAAAATCAAACATGAATTTTAAAAACAATTTGATATTATGTCTTTAGCAAAACACCACAGACTCTGCCTGATTTAATTATAAGTGTAGGTTCTGTTGTGTTCCCATGCTGATGTATTTTAAGAAGAGAATTGCAGAAACCTACACTAAACCCATGCTCTACATAGAGGAGTTTACTTTAGAAAAGGTCAGACAATATATTATGGAATTAGAGTTTAAAATTTTGAAAAATTAGATTTTATTGATTGTGATAAAAATCTAAAATAATGACCGGAAATTAAGAACAAATAATACTCGATTCTTTAAAAAAATAATTTAAAATTTTAAAAGTCCCAGCATTTGGATGAGAGGTTTCTTGTACCTTTGATATTATGATAGAAACTCCTGTGCAAAGCACAGGTAATTGATGAAATGGGGAAAACAAATTGATTAAGAACTTTCTGGATGTGGAGGAGGTGAAGGTGGTGCTGAGATGAAGAAGACCTGTGGATCCAGGCAGGAAAATGCCCAAGGGAGAAGGAAAGCACTGTGCTTCCTGAAATCACAGATTTCAAATACAGAATTTTCTTTCTGGGTGTTCTTGTATGCTCTGGACAGATTTTCCAGCAGGCAGGAAATAACCTGGAGCTGGTGGATGAGTAGGGCTGGTCAGAAGCTCTGAAAGCACTAATGTTGTCTGAAATAGACAGCCAGGCCATTATAAAGCAGCATGAAAATTGTTTTTACCTCAATCCTTTTTTTAAAAAGAGATGTGTGTCGCCAGCTGCAGTGCAATTTACTTTCAGAACATCATGCAAAAACTTCTCTAGTCTCCTCAGAGGGTCATCTAAATATGGATGTTTTCAAGGAAGAAAAGATGATCAATCCAAAACTTGCAGGATAAAGCTTTTATAAGTGTTTTGAAGTTCTTTTAGAATTCACAATCTTAACTCATGTCTTGTCCAAAAAATTTTTCAAAAAATTATGTTTGTGTTAAAAATTGTGGATACTTGATACCTTTAAACTCAGGGATGTTCTGGAAACATGGAAAGGTCTAAGGTGAAATGGAGTCCTTGGCACATGATGCAGTTGCCTCTTGTACTGTCCACGGTATTGGCTGTTAAACCCTGATTTCCCTCCTTAATTACCTGGATAGCTGGCTGCTGAAGGATTGCAAGTTCCCTGTGACAGAGGAATGCCTCACTTGATTGAGGGGATCTGGTTGTGTAGTTTGAACTCCTGGGCACTGAGGTAATAATAATTACCTTATAATAATTCTGGCTAATCACCCCAGAGACAATTATCACTCACTGAGGTGTGTGCAGAAGGGAACACCCGTGGTTGTTCCATGAGCTGGGATCAATGAGCCTGTAAGAGACCTTAGGGTGGAATGCAAACACCCTGGCTGGTCAGAACACTCAACTGCCCCTTCAGTGACAAAATACATCACCAAGAGTGAGGGAAAATTCTGCCTCCTGTGCCTCAGTGAAAAACAAAATAATTTCTAAGAGTTTTGATTGATCTGCAAAATGAAAGAAAGTGCAAGGGGGAAAACGTAGCACAGACTGCACAAAAATGTTAACAGTGCTCAGCACTTCAGTGAGAAGAAGCAGAAGTTAAGGAAGAGATTTAAAAGAATGGTTTAAATGTTTGCTTTTTCTCCTTGCTTTAGCAGTTTGTGTAATAAGAATCAATGGCTATTTGCCTTTTAAGTCCCCATAATCTCTTAGTGGAATGAAAATTTGAGAATATGTTTCCCTGGCACAGTCAAATGCTTTGTGGATTTATATTGATGAAGATCTGGAGCCTCTTTGCAGTGGTGATATGTGCTTTTAATCCATCCATCTTTCAGTGGTGACAAAAAGCGCCTGCTCTCGTTTTAATCATAAAGTTAACTTCAAAAAGGAGATGTCAGTAAGTAAAATAAAGTGATTTTCATCTTTTAATATCACTACAAACCCATTTTTTATTGATAGGTGCCAGAAAAGGTTGCAGTCATTCTTCATGGCTTTAAAGCCAAAGGACTTTAGTCTGAGCACATTAAATCTGCACCAGTGGCTTTAAGGAGGTGGCAATTTCCATGTGGCTTTTGTTCCTCACAGCCAGAGAATGATCAAGTCCATAAGTACAGATTCAGGTGTTTTAATCATCACCAGGAATACTTAAATCTATTAATCATTGTGTTGTTGTTTGACTAATGTTCTGTCGTTGGGCTTGATTTGCCAATGCATTCATTTGTTGCTTGTTATTTTGTCATTGAGTTATAATTTCATTATTCTCTGACCTTCTTTGTCCTCTGCTCGTGCAATTGCAGTGTAAGGGTGGTTGGTGCCATTAGGACAGAATAAAAAACAATCCAAACTTTTGTTTTCCAATGAAGATGCACAGAGCATAAATCCCAGATAGGTTCAGCTGATTTTCTGCTGTGGTTGCACCATGACTGCTGGCAAAGGACCAAACAATGAGACAATCCAACCTGGAGGGTGTCTGGGTAGGCAATGAGCACAATGAGTTAGGCATCTCCTTCATCAGAAATTCACCCAAATTGCAGTTTGGATTGTTTTAAAACTGAAAAGCCAGATGTGTTGTATACATGCATATTTTTATATTTGTAATATTGCATCAGAAGTTATTCACAGCAGAATGAATTGGCTTCTCTTTAACTGCAAAATGTCTGCTGCACCTTTCCTCTCCTAATTTGGTGCTACAGATTGAAAATTTAAGATTACTTTTATTTTAGAGCACTTCAAAACTAATACTGTAGAATAGTTATTCATAGGGTGAGGGAGAACCTTTTTGTGCCCTAGTTCCTACTACGTAGTAAAAAGCTGATGAAACATTTTGAAAACAGGAATTTAATGCACTTCAAAGTGTTTGAATTCCAGTATTCTGAATAGTTCATGGTTACTCTGGTGCATTGATATAATTTTCACCCACTATTCATATTTTACACTTCTGTGAAGCCAGACATGCTGTAAAGTCTGCCTCAGAGGGCTTCCACTTCAGCTGCAAATTAAATATTCTGAGCATTCCTATATTATCATGTGTATCTAAACCTAGACCAAACTATTCAATCCTTCTACCCACAACTAACATTATAATAAAGACAATTAAGAAGACAATGGATGTAACATTGTGTGATAAACTTTTCTTTGGGATAATGGAACTGTGTAGAAAAAAAGAAAAAAAGAAATGTCAAAACCTTTCACCTCTGAGGGATTTTGTATCATTCCTGTTGGAATCACAGGAGACATGAGGAGATGAGAGAGACTGTCCTTCCCTGCCCTGATGCCTCCAAGATGACACATTTTTATGATTAGAGATCTCACCTGCTCACCAAGGTTAATAGTGGTTTCAAACAGCGGCTTCTCTTTGGTGTGTGTCCTGCACTGCAGCAGGATAATAACCTGTTAATAAACACTTCTGCCTGGCAGCTCTGCCTGGGCTCAGAGGCTTAAAGAGAGCCTCCAACCCCAACAGGAACAGAGGTTGTGCCTCTCCTACACTGAGCTCTCACTAATGGCCAGGGCATTGACTCCGTGCCTTAAAAGCTCACTAAAGATCTGGATCCAGCCCTGGGCCTGTCATGGAGGATGATTATTATCATTGTTAGCTAACTGCCTTCTCCATCTGTGCATGAAAACAAGAACAAATGTGGCAGCTGCATGGGCATTTCAAGGAGCTGTGTCCTACATAGGTAGGGTTTTGTGTGTGCTGCTCAGTGCTCTGCAAAATACACCATCACTGAGACCCTCTCCTGGCTCAGGGGGCATTGGGAATGTGATCTGTAAAAGAGAAAATTAACAGCACAATGAAAGAGGAATGTTTGCTTTTAGCAGCTCTTCTTTTGTCTTCTTTGCAGGGCTTCAAAGTTTTTGCTTTATTTCATTCATGTAATGGCAGAAATAGGAATGTTGACAGTCCAAAGCAGATCCAAAAGTAGGTAGTCTAGGAACACTCCAGTTATTGATACAGTGGCAGCTTTAGTCTGATTCAGTCATGTTTCACAATTTGGTTCCTAAAGCTGTGTGCAGGGTGTTCTGTGCACATGGAGGGCACTTTGGTACCTGGCATCAATGGCTTTGGTGCTGAAAGGGCACCAAAAAATTCCTGTTCCTGAGTGGCACTGGGCTAAGGGTGAGATGCATAAGGTGAGCCGCCAGGAGGGAGAGGGGAAATGGAGAGGGATGGTCATGCCAGAGGCTTTGGAGAACCAGGGGCTGGGCCTGGTGCTGCTCTGCCTGTCTCACAAGGCCTCTGGATGTGTCCACAACAGAACCAGAGCTCCATGGCTCAGGTTAGGGAAGCTCTTGGCTCCTGTAGTGTTTTATCCCAAAGTCCCAGTGTGCTGCTTTCATTATCTTGGCTACACAGGCCTTGTTCTGTGAGGACTGCACAGACTGAACTGTTATTAACTGCCCTATTTTACTTTATCCTGAGCTGCTACTGCGAGCACCAGGGCTGCTGTAACAAATCCCCTTCCTTCCATCCCAGACATGGATGCATTTCAGTTTGAGGATGACTCTCAGATAGCTCACAATTACTTTATGATCCTTTTGCGTGGAAGATTATTACTGTTCAGCACTGACCTGAATATTTTTCATATGTGTTAATACAACTGCTTGGCACTTTGAAGCAAAATTGAGGAATAAAAAAGCATAACCTCCCACACCACGGAGCTGTAGTGTGAAGTGGCTTTAGGAAACAGTTGTGAAATCCTAATGTGCTGCTCATAACTTTTGATGTTTAGGAGGCTGCTGCATTGCTCCTGTGCCCAGACATAAGATTTGTGTCATGTAGGAGCTGCTTTCTCCTCCTGGCAGCCTTTGGCACACACAGGAGGGAGGAAAGCTCAGCATAAAGGACTCTCAGGTTGCTGCACCTTACCTTCAATGGTTTCTGAAGAGTCTCTTCAATCCTCATGTATTTCGCCAAAACACATTTAAATCTTATTCATGGAAATCAAATAGAAAAGAAATTACTTTCATTTTGTTGGTTTTATTTGTTTTTCTGACTTAGCCTAATGCTGAGGATTATTATAGCTAAAATAAATTGCACATTAGAAGCAGTACAACAAAGGTGTGTACAGTTTCAGTGGAAAGAAGTTTATATCAGCAAAAGTGCATAAATATGAGAGAAGCCCAACTGTGCATATTAGGAAGACAATAAATGAAAGTACACCATTTTTACAGTTTTTAAACAAAATTGTTGTTCATTACTGCACTGTCTGTGCTTTTGTCCCTTTGCATTCTCCACCTCCTACTTGGTATTGATTTGGGGGATAACAATAATAATAATCCACAAAAGAGGGATTTGTAGGTAGTGATAACAATTCTCATGCTTGCCTAAAGAAACTGCTCCCTTCTAGAGTCCAACTACCCAGCCTAAAGGTGGAAACAGACTTCTTGATCTTGCCCTGTGTTGAGCTGTGTAATGAAGGTAGCAGAGAGCAGCCAGGGCATTGAAAACAGCCACCATCCACTCCACATTCAGATTTCCTGCCTTTTTTATCCCTTTTTTTACAGCAGTGCTCACAAATTATCAAACGTATTGTTGTAAACATCAGCGCATTATTGCCGAGGACAAGGTGTACTGAAAAATCTATATTTCATGGAGTCTAAATCGTGCTGAATATCCAAAGACATTCAGCAGCTACTTCAACACTTCCTGCTGGGTTTTTTATGTACTTCAGGGAAGTTGTTTGGGATGCTTGAGTCACCAAAATTTAAGGTGACAAGACAACCCAGAAAAGCATTTCAGTCTCCCAGAGACACTTGTGTGCCATAAGAAGAGCAGTTAAACAACTGAGAATCTCCGTGTTGATTTTTTTCAATCTTCCTGACTGTTTGCTTCCATGAAAAGAACTTGACAATTCCGTATTTCACACTCTTTGCCCCTGAATGACCAGCACAGGCACAGTTGGCAGTGCAGCAGTGGGACCAGCAGGAAGCCACCGTCTGTCCTGAGCAGGAGGGGTGGCCTTGGGGGTGACCCCTGCAGCACAAAGGGGAGGAGAAATGGAGAATGTGCTGCTCCAATATTCCACACTGCTCAGAATTAGAATCCATTTTAATGATGTTCCTTCTTTCTTTGTGTCCAGCCCGACACTTGCTCATCATATCAGGTGTGCTCTCTTTAAGGCCAAGCTGCAGGGTCATTTTCTTACAGTCAAGTTCTGACAGTTTTTACTACAAAGCTGGAACTCTAGAAGGGAAATCAAACCTGTTTCAGTTTTCCTTCTACGTGGAAAATCTTGCAATCTGCTGCTCATGCTAAGGGAAGCTCCTGGGAGCAAGGGCACAGGACTGAAGTGCACTATCAAGAGCTCTCCTCGGAACATGCCCGTGTTCTTGAGCAGAGAGCTCTGCTATGACTGGAGTGCCTATGAATTTGTTTAATAAAAAAAGGAGGTTTTTCCAGTCCATGACCTCTAGCTTGAGCTGGACATGATCCAGGTTTTGCTTTCACACTTCCAGGCTGTGCCTACTGGGTGCCAACTGTCCAGTCATTCTCATTTGGAGTTTCTTGGCCGTGCTGCCAAATCTTGGTGAATACTACATTTACAAGGAAAATTACTTTGTAAACATCATGGTTTCTGTTTTCCAGTTGATTGCAAAGCAGATTTGCCTGTTTGGATCACCAGCAAATGCCAGTCCATCCCTGACCATCCATTTGATCTGTTTCTTGTCCTGTTCAGGAGTGAACTTTAGAAGTAGCTTTAGCCAGGAATTTTGCATGTTCAGAAGTAAATCCTCTACACAGAGCTGGTTTTAAGGGGAGGTTTTGGGTTTTTTTCCACAGCACTGCCCAGCAGCACTTAGTATTATAAAGATCCCACAAGTATTCTGTCCATGAAAATAAATTTCTGAGAATGGAAGCTGACAAGAGGCAGTAATAGCAGTTAATTATTGTAAGGAAGGCAGCAAATATGTATTTAACATAGATTTCATATTAAAAATCAGGCTGGGTTTATGAACTTTGGTTGTGGTTGAAAGGCTGAGACACCTGCCATAATATTAATTTAAATTTGGTCTTCATTCCTGTTGGTCTGTAATAAAAAATATTACATAGGACAGTAAGCAAAGAATAAATGTCCGACATAAAAATGTTCCCTTTGAGCTTCTCAGGTTTTGGATTAGGGGATTTTTGGGTTTTTTTGCTTTTATTTTTTGTTTTGTATGTATGGTTTTTATGTATGGTTTCCCCCTAAATGACAATTACAGGTATATAAACTAAATTTAGTTCATTTTCTGAGCTTTAGCAGATGCCACACTTTTGCCAAGTATTCTCTAGTCAAAAATTTGTGCATTTTAGTTATTTTAATGTCATTTAACTTCATTAGGATTTGAAGAAAAATAATAAAAAATATTTCCTTTGAATTAATAGATTAAAATAACATTCCGTCTTCTTTCCTTAGGCTTTTTTAGTTTAGCCATGCATTGATTTAAAAAAAAATATGCACAGGAAAATGCCATGGGACAAAACTGAAATCTGTAATGATCTCAATTATTTTATTTTTTAAACTTAAATTAAAAATATTGTAAATTGATGTAAATCAGTGAATTTCAGTGACATTATCATAGTTGGAGATTTATTACATCGTCTGTGTTTATTTCTGTAATATTCAGTTGATTGTATTTGACACTTTTCTTTGGACTCTTGACAGAATTCCAAATGTAGGTGGAACAAATTGTTGAAGCAAATCCAAGTTTATGAAGAAGGAAATACACTTTTTTCCCTAAAGCATGTCTGCATTTAAAATAAAAAAGAGAAAGCAGGTTCCACAATGCAAAAGTTATGAAGATAATGCTATTTATTTACTAATTGGATTGTCTAGAGACATCGACAGTGCACAAGGTCCTGCTAATGTTCTGAGGATGCTTTTTGAAATTTCAAAATGTTTCTGCTTTGTGTTAGAATGGCTTTGAGACTCTCAGTTTTTCCTCTCCTCCAAACCTTAGTGATACCCTAAAACATGCAAAAGCTGAATGGATCCTTCTCGGTGGTACCACCACTGATGGACAGAGATGACAGCCAGACCTCAGCTTCAAGCCACAGCTGAAAGGGCATCAGACAATATTTTTATTTGGATTTTACAGATAAAGATGGAAACCAAAAGAGTTTTAGTGGTTTTTCATGAAGTCTGCTGCTTCACAAGGAAATAAACTGAAATTTCAAAGCACCTAAATCATGCAGGTCCTTCCTCTCCCTTATGATTATGGCACTGTAAAAGTAGTGTATTTGCTGACTTTCTCTTCAATTGGTGCCAATGAAATTAATCACTGGGTTAATTCTAACCCCAGTTTGGCTGACTTGCCCAAACTGTGCTGTCATATATTATTACAGCAATTTATACAGCCTGACAGTTTTATACTCCCGAGGTCGAAATTTTAAAAATGCGATATTATTTATAGGAACGTGTTAAGTGACAAGAGAATTCACTAAATATTAAAGCATGGGCCAAAACTCCTCAGAGCTATCCCTGCCTAAGTGACCAGCTAGTGAGATTTTATGTGTCGTTTCAGCCAGTTAGACAACTTGTCTCTGTAAATCTCCTCAGCATCCAGCCAGGTGATAAAATTTGTGTCAGACACGACTGTGCTGTTTATCATTTCATGTGCAAGTTTGTACACAGTCCCACTCCTCCCCACTGCTGTTAGATCTAAGCAGACAGGTATGATCGATGTATCCTGTGCAAGAGTGCTGATCAATAGATCTTCCCTTGCTAGAAAATAAAGATTTCACGTTAACAAGTTGGTGGAATTCCACTGATCCTCATTGTTGGGAAGATTGTGAATTTCCCCAGAGGACAGAGTAATATTTGGGAGTTATTAGTATGGTTTTCCCTGCTGAATAAAGTATCAATTAATATAAAGCATTGCCAAGAAGTTTCTCTCGAAGTGTGTTCTCCTCTTTTTACAAAAGGCTCCATGGACACTCCAGAAAATTTTTTTGGATTTCTATGTATGAACAAAAATAGAAGGAAACATTTGTTAGGAAATAGGAGAAGTCTCCCTATCTCCTCTTTCCATGGAGAATTGTAGTTTTCCCCTTCTTGACACACAGATATCAAAACTTTGTGGATTGTTTCCAAATGGGGAGGGGAAGCAAAAAAAAAAAAGGCTCTGCATATCTAGAGCTTCATGCTGTTTGTGTAATTAGTATTTTTACACTACTTGTGTTGGCCTTGGAAACAAAGAGCCAGAAGCATCCCACATGGAGCTGCCTCTCATTGCAGAAGTGAAGCCAGAGCTCTCAGGTGATTGTTCCCTCTCTGTTATTGACTCTAAATAGACAAATCAAGATGAACAGAAAACTTATTAATTAATTGTCAGAGATTTACCTCGAGTGTCCCTAAAGCGACATGAAAGCATTTTCTTTAAGACTAAAGCGTTGCTCATATTAAAAAAAAAAAAAATTAAAAAAAAATAGAATAAATCTTTATCTGTTGAATCTTGGAATGTTTAACAGTGCCATCTGGTGACCTCTGCCATAACGACAGCGGTGTCACTTGGAGCCTCCTGCTTGGGAGGCTCTGCACAAACACCTGCGTGCTCCCAAACCATGCTGAGGGACAGCCTCAGGCATTTGGTATTTGTGTTTGTCTTCCTCCACTCTGCAGCTTCCTCTACTGAAATAAGCTTGCATGCAGTCTTTTTTTTTTTTTTTCTTAATAATTATAACATCACTTTGGAATAATATCCATGTGGTGTTTTATGGTTATACATCTACCTGTAGGAAGGCAGGTGTGATTACAGCTGGGTAACCAGACACTGGCACAATTAATAGTTCCTTTTTGAAAGATTCCTATGAACTTGCATCATCTAAAGGCAAATCCCTTAAATCACTGTTGAGGACCCCATTTACAGAGATGGACCTGAACCATGACATTTTCCCTTCTTTTCTTATCCAAAGTGATTTTTATGAATATTGTTTATAGTAAAACTCATACACTTATTTATAACAAAAGTCTTAACCTCTCCTCAGTGACATGATGGACATAATGTATATTCTTAATCCTTCCATGTTTTGTGCATTGGCATTTGAAACATTTTGGGACAGGGACTCTAAGAATGAGTTGTGGGGATCTCACTGTTGATCTCTGGAAAGTACTTGCAGTAAAACAAGCTGTTAGAAGTATTTTTTTTTTTAATTTTGCTTTAAAAAATAAATTTGCATTCAAATGAACACTTTGAAAAGGTTTTTGGAAGAGAAGCAAAATAAAATTTTATTGAATGGAGATTTTTTCTTCATGGCTACAAAATCAGTGCAAGAATACTCCTCCCTGTAGAACAAGGAGGACGAAAATGAAGTATTTCATGCAGTTTAGATATTTTTCCTAAAGCATCTTCTACGAATGACACAAGGAAGCTCTTCATTGACTACAGGGGCGGTGGGAGTACCTTAGGACAAACATGGAACACCCCCTGAGCTCTGGGACACCCAGCATCCATTTGCACCCACATGGAATAGATACAGGGAAATGAACAGAAATAGAAAACCCACAAACAGCTTTAAACTTCTACACATGTCTTCTGCCCCATAAAGAGGCATTTGTTGTGTGTTGTTAACCCAATTAAAGGAAAAGAGAAAAATGGACAGCCAGACCCAAGAAATGGGGGACATTTGTGTCCATCCAAAGCCATTTTATCCCATCTCTTCTGGTGATAATATTTCTTCATATGCCACTTGACTCATCCCTCAGTAATGATTCCATATCCTGATCACTCATTTCTTTGTCACACATTATTCCAAACTCAACTTTGGCAAACCATTCCTTTTCTGAGCACCAGATGAGATGTGTTGTTCAGAGATTGTGGCTGTGTATGTTTTACTTGGCTGCTGCCCTGCAAAGTGCTTTGTGTGAAAACATTGTGGTTTACAAACTGAGGTTTGTAAAGCTCTAAAGCATTGTAGGGATGCATCTGCTGTGTTGATCTGAATTTAAAAAAAATAGTATATTCTTTCCTGGAAAGCAGAGATTGGTAACAGACTAGGACTCAATGAATGGTTTTGGTGATTTTCAATTAAAATTCCATGTTTTACTGGGTAATTTAAAAGTGATGGTGAATTTTAATCACATTTTCAGAACATCTTGTTCTGAGATGCACAGAATTTTGGAAGATGACCCCCTTCTTTAATTTTTGTGTTCAAACCATTTCATCAGGAATGATGAGACACTATTTCAAACTCTGCTTGAGTCAATGTGAACTTTTCCCTGAATTTCTTAACACAGTTGACTAGACCATACTGGACAATACTTCCCATTCTGGGAAGTATTTTCCTCTCAAAATATTTTGCTCTCCCTCATACTGGGAAGTATTTTAGCTCTCAATCTCCATTTGTGGTGATTTATTCTAAAATACTTTAATACGAGATATCCTTCAGTGACAAACTGGAGCCTAGGTTTGTGCCTCTGGAGGATAAGTACCGACTTCTAGAGAAATTATCTTTTTATCTTTTGGTTAAGACATATATTTGACTTGTAAAGAAGAAAATCCTAGCCAAGACCTGTCCTGGTGAGATGTAATTCCGAGTCAGGCAAGTGGGATCTCTGTTTTCATCTCCCACAAAGTGGATATCAAGGAAAGCAGTTGGGGAATGAAAGATTGCTTCTCCCACTCTGCAAAATGGGAGAAATGAGTGTAGGGCAGCAAGTTTTATTGAACAAGGATGGTGGAGTTCTGTGTTTTTAGGGTTAGTAGAGCAAGCTACCATGTCCATGTTGGAATATTTCAGGGATCTGAAATGAGTTGGAGGGATAGGGATTATTGCTGTGTGTCTTTTAAATTACAAAATTTACAGGGCATCAGTCAAGCCTGATGGGTGACAGGTTTCAGACCAATCACAAGTATTTCTTCAACACATTGGATAAGGAGCCTTTAAAATTCCTCTCCAAAGAATGTTGTAAATGAGAGTTTTAATGGGTGCAAGGACAAACTGGGTGTGGAGAATGGCTGAAGAATTCTCAGAAGGTTGTGGGATATAAACCAGCAAATGCAGAAAAATCGCTGACATGAATATATTTAGAGTGTGACAGGCTGCAAAGGGGAAGTGTCACTCACATGGCCACTTCTTGGTCTTCCCTGGATGTCAGACAGGGCCACTCTTAGCAACCAAGCTAGATCCACCACTGGCCAAATGCCTTATTAATTCTGAACTAGAAAATAGCTGGAGAAAAGGTGGTTCTGCCAAAAATAAATAAATCAATACCTGAGAATACACATTTTTTACTTACCTAGACATTTTTATAATTCCTTTGTTTTCCGTTTGCTTGGGGGATTTGGTGAAAAAAATAAAATTAATATTATATAGTAGCAGTGGCTTCATTTAAATGTATATACAGGCTTATAGGTTTCACATGCAGATGTGTATTCATGAATAAATAAGGCATATTGTTTAGGAAAAAGATACACAATTTGAGATGTGTTTCCTTTTAAGAGTGGTCAGATCAAAGCCTTTTTTAAATGCTATAATTATTATTTTTTTGTTGGTTTTTTGGGGGTTTTGTTGGGTTTTTTTCAGGTTTTTTTTTGTTTGTTTGTGGGGTTGGTTTTTTGGGTTTTTTTTTTGGTTTTTTTTTTTTTTTTTCAGTTGATGTTATCATGCTTCTTTTCTCCTTGGATTAGCAATGAATTACATTTATAGAATAAAATAGACTCTAACATGTGTCAGTCCTGAAGCTCAGAGAGGAGAGATCCCTGGGCTTTGAAGCTCCCAAGGCTGAGCTGCAGCAGGGGCAGAGTTTGATCCATAGCACAGCAGCAATTATCCGGTCCCGCAGGATCCTCAGCCTGTGCTAGCACTGATGCCTTGTTTTGTACACAGGTCATGAATGCTCTAATGACCACAATTCATGTTGCCATTTAGAGACCAGGAGAGCACGCTGTGCTCCCCCTTGCTCTTACAAGGCTGCCTGACACAAACAATCAGGTCAAAATCACAGGATATATGAAGCTGCTTTTATCATATCGGCTCGGCTAACGAGGCAACAATAAATGTGTGTAAGCACTTCCATTATACTCACAAGCTTGGCATTTGAAATCTGGGCTGTTGAAACATTCCAGAAGATGAAACACAGTGTTTTTTAGCTTATTAAAAATACAAAAAAATATTTAAAAATCTATTGGAATAATATTCTTCATGCTCGTCAAGCATTCTTTTTAATGAGAGAATGACAAATTTTAGAAGTGCTAGGCTGCCTGGTCAGTGATTTTAAATGGTGATACACTGCTTTATGTAGTGCAATAAGTTGCGTTCAAACACGAAAGCAAACCTGGGGAATCAGTCAGTTCAAGTTAAGCCAGGGAGGAGCAGCAATGTGCCGTGCACAGAATTTACCTACAGCGTTCTCTGCAGGGGTGAGAAGGGCAGGGAGCTCCCTGTGTGCCTTCCAAGGGTCACTCTGCCCCCCGGGTGGGGATGGAGTTATTTACACACAGATGTGGGATCTCAGCGTGCTCAGGGGATGTGGATTTGGACCAGCTCAGGGTCTGTGGGATGTCCAGTCCCACCCCTGCAGCTCCCACTGCTTGTCCCAATGTTCTGATATTAGGGAAGCTCCTAGACATGAATCCAACACAATACTCAGTAGTAGGTTGTACATCAATTTATGTCTTACTCTTTTTCCCCCCCTATTTCCTGCAATAACTATATTATTTACAAAATTAGTGCAGAACTTGATGCTTGTTTCAGATTTTCTCATTATAATATTTTTATCCCAACCTGGAGCACTGGGACTGTAATTGAGTAATTCCACATTCTTCCTTCTTACTCATTCAAGCAGGAGCCCACCTCTGCTGAGTGTGTAGCTGCATTAATTACTAGAGGGGATTACATGGGACTCTTGTTAACAACTTAGAAATCAGCACATATTAAAGAGCTCTGTGAGCTGGTCATCATGAAGTGTCTTTTCCAGGCAGTAACATTTATGTAAATGGGAAGAAAAACCCCAAACAAAAACAACAACAAAAAAATGGTCTTGGAAAGCTTTGGTAAATGCAAAGCAAAACATTAATTGGTGAATGCATCAAGGGTAGAACCAGGAGAGACTTCAGTGGATAAAGATATTGATGACAGATGGGTTTTTTAAAGCAAGTCAGTGACTAAAAGGGTGCCTTCAGACAATGAGGGGGGTTTTTTTGTATTTTAATTCCAAGGAGAACAATGCAGTAACATGATAAAGTTTGCTAATGACATTAAGCAGTTGGGAGAAGCCAGTTCAAAGGAAATTTCAATGTTTCAAATTACACAGTGAGATTAAGGGAATACACAGAGATGTAATCAAGATGCAGTATAAATGAATTCTGAAAATAAAAAAGGATTGGAACTACAGCAGGGCTGCAGAGTCATCATGTAAATATCTGCATTCTGGAGCATCAAATTGGTGAGCCTGCGTGATTTGTTGGCTTCTTTGTTCTTCCCCATGCTCCTTCAGAAACAGAATAACCCCAGATATTTAAAACACTGAGACAGAAAGGCCAAAACCAGAGACCTTGACATTGTTTCTGCAGCTCTGAAAGATTTGCTCTAAAAATGTCCCCTTGATCCAAGAGTGTTGGCTTCTTCATGCTTTTAAGTTACTGGTGAAGTGTTTCAGCTTCAGTTCTAGAATCAGCCCAGGCTGGGGAGCAACCCCAGCTCAGGTATTGACTGGAAATGAAAGTGCAGGAGCTGAGCCATCGGTGCTAAAGAAACTAAATGGAAATAAAAACTCTGTCAAAGCACAAGCTAGGGAAGAACAGACAATTTTTTCTTACCTATAAGCTATTTATTTATCCCTATGGATTACTGCAGGAAATACAGACTAGGATTTTTTAAAAAGAATTAGTAAAAAGGGCACAGTTTATTGTGCGCAGAGAGTTAAAGAGAACTCTACCAAGTTAGCTTTTTTCCTTTCTATTTAAATATATACATGTCATTTCCTATGAAGGAATGAACCTAAAGAAAATTGAATACCAGGTGCCAGCACAAGTTATTGGAATTACTAGAACATACATGCCTTGGCTGGCTTCTGATTTTGGCAGATAAAGGATGAAGATTAATTCTTTTGCTCTGTGGTGTTCCTTAAAACGTTTAACAAAAAACCCCTGCTTTGTAGTGACCACACCTGTTAATATTTTATTGTCCCATTATATTTTTTTTGTCACAATACATGGCACACATGCATCATAGATCTCCCAGTTGATATATGTCCACATCCATCTGCTGTGCCACATTAATCTCCTCAGATAGTGATAATGATATAATATTTTAAAGAACTGACAGAACCAGTTCATCCAGAATTGTTGGGGGTTTGTTTTGTTTTGTTTTGTTTTGTTTTGGGGTTGTTTTGGGGCTTTTTTGGGTTTTTCTTGGGCTCTTTTTTTTTTTTTTTTTTGGTTTGTTTGTTTTTTAGGGCTTTTTTTTTGTTTGTTTGTTAGTTTTTGTTTTTGTTTTTGTTGAGGCAATTCAGTGAAAATAAGAGTGGAAAGTTTGTTGGCAGGTCAAAATTTTATGGTTTTTTAAGTGGACAAAATGGTGCAAGCTATTGATAACCCTGCATATAATTGACCTTGACATTAAAATCATTGCATGTGGATAATCTGTCAATGGAAGCAATAGAGAAAGACATGCTCACAGTGCTGGAACAGAAATTGTGCTCAACCTGAAACATCTCAGGGCAAACAAAATGAGAATCAAATATATTGTATTCTAGAGAGCACTGTGTGAGGAAGCTGAAGGGAACACACAGCCTGAAGATTTCTGAGGCACCTGATGAAATACCAAGCCAGACCTTTGAGCAGAGAATAAGAAGCCTCAGACAGCTCCTCTCTCCACCTCTGAATGCAGAAATTTTCCAGGCTAATGACTTGACCTTTATGTTGTGTACGAGGAGCCCATAATTTTTCAGGAGTGCACAATAGAAATGAAATGTGATCTTCTTTACAAAGTAGTATTTAGTCACCAGAACTCTCCTGAGAGCTTTTCTGTATTAAAAACATATTCCAGGGGAAATACAGTTAAACTCTGTGTGTGGATGTGTAGGAGGTTAAGAATTTTGTTCCCTTTATTCCAGTGGCACATGCCCATTGGATTTTAATGCTTTCAACAGTTAGCACTTTACCTGCTGAATTATGCATGCATTGCAAGTGCTCACTGGATTTCAATTCTAGCAGGGTCCACTGTGTCCTCCAAGAGAAAAAAAATATATATATATATTCTGTGTTTACCTGTAAAAAATTTTCATCTCTACTATTTTTTTGGTTTTTTTTTCATTTCTCCTTTTATTTGCATTTCAAATACCCAACACCTTTGCCTGTTTTAAGATTCCAGCCTTTCTTAATTGACCTTTTCACCATGTTTGGATTTGGCAGGTTTATACTGCTCACACTCCTAGCAGTGCTGGGAATTTCAGTGCACTCAGCCATTGCTGTGTATTTCTTAGAATTATCAAATATGGACTTTTTGGAAAAAAGGTTGGAAATTCATCACCTTGCTGAATAACTCATGAAAATAGTTAAAATAACTAATTTACTTGTAGTGCCACCAACCAGGTGATACAGCAGAATTCCTTCCCAGTGTAAAGCTACAAGAGATCTTCAAATTTGATGAGATTTCGGAGAAGATAATCAGATCTCAGCTAAAATAATTCAGCTGACTTCATCATTCACTGAAAAATATCTAGAGAATTTGTCTTAACTGTGGAGTTTCAAAATATTGCACTCTTGTTGTGCTTTGCTCCACTGGGAGTTCTGATTTTGAAAATAGCTTTATATATTTTCATGGCAGGTTTTGTCACAATGCCAAAACTTTGCAAACTTTAAAACACAGTGCATGTAGCGAATATTTTATCTGAACCAAGAGAGCAATAAATTAACGTTTTTTTGTTGTTTTTAAGAGTAGAGTCACCCCTGTGCAGCTGGTGTCTGGCCACAGACAGTTCCACAGCATCTGTGTTTTCATTGACTGAGAGGGAATTCTCACTCACAGCTTCAGCTCACAGCCAGCTCAGGGCTTTGCCAGATTATTCACACATCTTTCAGACATTCCAAAGGTTTTAGCATGCAACAGAAGACTAATCTATGGGCTAATATAACAAACAAAGTGATGAGGCAGGTCATGCACTGTCACCAGCATTAGCCTGCTAAGTGTGGCCAGGTTCAAAAGCCATGACTTTAAATTACAGGGCCTTGGCTCTCTCTGCAAGGATCTCTCCCTCTCCTTCAGATCCCCTTCCAGCTGCCAATACTGTCCTTTAATGTGGGGAGGAATAAATGATTGGACTTGCTGTTCCATCCAGGATGTTTGTGACTTAAGAATCCTTTAAAAGGCTGTTGACCCTGTTGAGGTTTTTAACTTTGCAGAAATTCAAGCAGAGCAATTTAGATGCCTGAGGAAGGTGGTTAATTAGAAGTTTTTCCTGCCTGACCTAAGTGGATCGAACTGTGGGAATGCTGATATAAACAAGTTACAGGATAACCCACAAAGGTTATTTAAATTGTTGCTCAGGGAATAAAGCAAGGGTAAGAAAATATGCAAGGTAGAAATACATGCAGCGTTGATACTGAGTGGCATAAATAGAAATTAATCATTTGGATGCCAAATAAAGATTAGACTCCTTTGTACATCAGTAATTATAGGTCAGAAATATTAGATATATAAAATTACTGAGATCAACATGCATTGCCTGCTTTCTTGGAGTGTATATTGAATGAAGTTTGGGGGATTTTAGTTTGGGGTGAAAACTTCTAAAATCCAAGGCTCACTCACCCATTTGTTAAATGGGCAATCAGCCTGAGAGTTTTCTTCTGTCTTTACTATACACTCAAATAGAGTCTCACATACATTTTTTTCAGTTTCAGTGTTTGGCTGGACCAGTATAGTTTTGATTATTGTAGAGTACAAAGGCTGTCCCAAACTGGAAGGGCAGACCTGCCCATTTGTAGAGAAATGCCACCTTTTTGCACTTTCTTCTCTCTCAAAGGCTTCTACTCCAGGTTTGCTGCAGTATTTCCTTGTGTACCATTTCCTGCCAGTTAAAATGTTCAGCAGGCAGTGATGGGTAGGTACAACATTTGTCCCCCAGATCCACAGGAACTTTAGCAGCTAATACTCCCCTGGGCTGTCTCAGCATGTCAGGTCTGATAACTATTACATTTCAGCAAATATCTACCATCCCTGTACATAATTGCATTACTAACATTATTATTACTTGGCAGTAAGCAAAGAAAACAGAGGTGCAGAGGTAAACAGCACTTACAGACTGCTGCCTGCCTCCAAGTTGTGCTGCCTCTTGTTCTCACCACAGGAAAGTGACTTTCAGCCCATGTTTGCTTTGTATTTGGTGCTGGATCTGCTGTGTAACTGGATTTGTTAATAGTTATGGTGCATGGGGTTTTGTGGCTATTCTTTTAATATGTTTTTTACTCAGGATATGGCTAAATTATCCCTACAATTTAAAGGAAAAATAATAATAATAAAAAAAGGGAATAATCACATTCTCGGTAACACTATTGATCAGTAGCTGGCACAGCCATCAGCTGGAGATGTTCCCTGGCCTCTGGCTGTCAGCTCCTGGGAAGATAAACCAGAGGAAAGATGACTCTGAGCATGTCTTGTTGGTAGTATATTTTCCTAAGAATTTGCTCCTGGCAATTTTCAGGAAGAGGACACAGCCCTGATAGATTTTGTGACTGTGCCAATATGGGACTACATACATCTCCCCCAGCCACTTTCCTCTGGTTTTTTTCACTACTTTTTGTTTCTCTTATTTTACAAACTGATGATATTTGTTCAGGAGTGTCCTGGAGCAGATGAGAACCCTCTATCCTATGGACATCTCAGACATCAGGATGTATGGGGCACTATTGGGAAAAGCTTTTTCCCTGCCCTGGTAGGTTCTGCCTCTCCTGGTTATCACTGCAAGTTCCATGACAGATTTCACAGGAGCTATAAACCAGGTCATTTCTGGTTTATGCCAGAAGTAATTTTAAGCTGTTATGCCAAGGAGGCAACTTTCCCAAGGTCCTTTATCAGCCTGGATAGAGTTTCTTCTTTCTATCTTTCTTTAGCTTTCAACTGTGCCTTACCTGTCCCTGGCAAATGACTGGAATGAAACCTTGTAAAAATACCAGGCTCTAAACTGGGAAAAATGAGCAACATAACTGATAGAAGTTTGAAGTCCTTGGCACTTTTGGTTGGTTGCTGGAGCTAGAGTTGGGCTGTATTTTTTCTGTCAGTATCCCAAACACTACCAAATAGTCTCTGCAGGGTTTTCAGCCCTCTCCCAGGTGCTGAAGCCCTTGCTGCAGCTCTTTTCCATTAAGAGTATCCTTTAACTTCTCTACCTTTTTACAATGAAAAATATTTTTGTCAGTAGTAATTGCATTACTAGTCACTTTGTCCTGATTTGTCTGACCATTGTGAGACAAATGGACTTCATAATCTGTCTAGACAGTCTGGTTGTTACTTTAACAGATGCTTCATCTCCAAAAGCAAGACATCCCTCTGCTGTTTTCTAGAAACCTTTCAGACACAGCTTTCATTCATTTTTATGTGTCCAGCCTTTGTTTTAAATCATATTTTTCATTTTTTTCTGAGACATCTGTGAGCTATGAAAGTACCTGCGCTGTTTGTTCCATCATGGATCATCAGGAGGACCAATTCCTTGCTGCTTCCCTTGGAAACTCAATTCCACTGCAACATTTACATTCCACCTTTTTCTTTGAAGTTGTTAACTGGATCCAGAATCTCTAAAGATTTTTTTTTTCCCAGTAGGAATGTAAAAAATGATGCAGTAAGCTCTAATTTTTTTTTTTTGTTTTGATTGTGTGTTTTGGGCTTGTTGGGGTTTTTTTGTTAGTTTGTACTTTGGTTTTAACTCAATCCTATTTAGTCACAGAGAACATCCAAAGCTCTTTTCCCTCAGCCAGGAATTGCAACACAGATGATGTCTCTGGCTCTCCAGCACTCAGCCCAGCAGCTTTCCTACTTAACTTTGTTGGTTTTTTTTTTTTTTTTTTTTTTTTTGTTTTTGTTTTTTGTTTTTTGTTTTTTGTTTTTTGTTTTTTTTTTTTTTTTTTAAGGGCAGAGCTTCCAAACCTCCTTGGCTGTGCCTCAGGTTATTTGCAGCTTTTTGGTTTTTGTTTTTTTTTTTTTTTTTGGTCTCTGCTTTACCAGTCTTTCTACTTCTTTCCCAATAATAGAAAAACAATCCCAAAATAATGCTCAGTGAATCTCCTGTTCCCAATGCCCTGTCCATGCCCTATCAGGCTGAATAGTGGCAGCTATCAGACTTTTAAGGAAGTATCAGTTTTTTTTCAGCTACTTTGTTCCACAAAGGAGCTTTCCAGATTTTTACCAGACTTTGTAATGAATTCACAGCTAATTCTAAGACCTATTGTGCACTCAAGGAGCGGAGCACAGAAATCTTATAACCAAAGCAGTTCACCTTTGGATTATTTGGCATTTAGCTCCACTAGAAATAGTGGAGTTAACCCAGAAGCAGAAATAGAAATAGTTAAACCTAGAAATAGGCTGCAGACAAGGAATTCTTCAAAGAAATTAGAGAGAAAGATTCAAAACAAGATATTTATTTTAAGTGTTGGAATGAGTTTCATTCTTGTTGTATATTTACAACAGATTTTTTCCCCCATCTAATTTTAGCTGTAAGGGCAAAAAAATCCTTGTCTTAGAAGAGACAAACAAACATTTTGCTGAGGTTTCCTTTCTTAACACTGTTTGTTCTCCAGAAGGATTTCACTGTTTTTTTTTCTTTGATGTGTTAGTACATCTTTTTATTTCTTGGTATTTTTCCCCATGAAAAAAAAATGTCCACCTCCACATTTCTTTAGCAGGAGCTGTGTATGTGAATATCTTCCTAATTATTTTGATGAGTGAATGGTTTTGCACAATTTCAGTTATCTAGACATATTAAAACCATGTTCTGTTAGTAGGTAAATATATATATTTTTAGTATATTAGGATAAGTTCAGTATTGTGGAATTTGTAATTACACAGTTTGGAAAGAAGGATGGTTTTCAGGCACCTGGTTTTTTATAGTTTTGGAGATTTAATAATGAAAAATAGAGCTAAGTAAGTATGGGTTAAATCCATTGATAGTTCATGCTGTACAAGTTGAGAGCTCTCTGAATTTATATATATTCATTTTTTCTAACCTATATATGCCTGAATAACAATATCTTTATTTCCCTTTTGTTTTCTGTGGTTTCTGGACAGACTAAATACTTGTGAGAAATATAAAACCAGGAAGAATAACATCTGCAGCAGAGAGGGGCATGTTTTATTGATAGAGAGAGCTGTTTAGGTCTGGAACTAAACCATTAAATATTCCATACATTGTTATCAGGGGATGCTGGCTTTCATTCCTTGTCAGTTCCATATCTTTTTCTGTTCTTAACACAGCTCCTTGTTCTTCCCTACCTATCCCAGCTCTGGTTTCTTGCCTATTGAGATCTTCCCCTTTTTTCTTTCATTCAGACTCCAGATCTGAGCCTGGTGTTTGCCTCTCTTGCCCCTGAGTACCAGAATAGAAGGAACCCTCAGTGAATGCAGTGATGGATCTGTTTCATATCCTGCTCTCCAATGACATTGCAGAAAGATTGCAAACCACTCTCACACACATAATTCCAGTAGTTCTGGTGAACATGGGGGTGTTCTCAAGGCCATCTTGAGTTTTAGCTACAAGAATGCTTGTAGAAATTCAGTTGTTGAAATAAAATTTCATGATTTAATATTCAGGAAATAATTACAGTTACTGCAGTCACGCAAAAACATGGTAGAAACATAATATGGGATCTGTGGTTTCAGACAATTATCTCAGCCTGTAAGCGCTGAGTAACAAATCCCCTAGAGAAACTCAAACACAACTAGAAACTGCACACAAAGAATTATTTACAGAAATAGTTCACAGGGTGTTTCCAAAGGCAATAATAAAAATATTTCAAAAAAACACAAACCTCTGCAATCTTGTTACGAGTAAAAATTAGATATTAAATCATCTGGTAAATTGTTAATTATTTATCCCTCTTTTCTTGGGAGTTCAAATGAGTGTAATTGGTTGGTCCCTAATGAGATTTAGTGAGGATTTACATTTTTTCCTGACAAGAATCAAATGAGGAGAGTCTCTGATTATGTCTGTACAAGGTGTGTATGCAGATGGGCTAATTCCAGTGCTGCTGGGAAAGGTCTGGAAGGGCAGAGTGGAAAGGAAGGTGGAAGCAGAAGGATGAACTGAATTGGTGGAGGTTTTCTTCTTTTTCTGTTTTGATAAAATGAAGATTAGACACTTACTGTTTTCTCTCTAAATAGACCAAGTGCCACTGATGTGAGGCTTTCCAGTTTTCCAAAGTATCACCAAGAAGGAAAACGCAAATAAAACTAGATGAAATATTCTGTGTAACAGGAAATGCAAAGGCACACTTCTACAGAAAAATCAAATGCTGCATGACATGGGAGATTATCTATGTGCTGAGCTATAGGAAAAACACCCAACCCAACCAACAACTAGAGTTTGAAGTACCTCAGATTTTGCTTTTCCACTACATTTGTATGATTATCATTGAAACAAAATAGTGCTGTTTTAATGAATTTAAAAGCATAAACTGATGGGGACTCATGTCTTTCATATTTTGAGCTATATGCCTCACAAGTGACAGTCAATAGGTGAGTGTTACCTGTGTGTTTCCTGTACCTTTTTTCATTGCTTTTATTGTCCTCAGCTTTTACAGCTCAATTCAGTGGTCATTACAGCCACAGTAACTCAGAAGTCTTCTGCAATTCTTTCCAATTTCCAGTTTGTACAATAACCACATCTTCATTTCAAATGGGTATTAAGACAAGACACATATTTCCAAAAAGGCACTGCTGGAAAGTGCAGTGCTTGGGTTGTGCTTGTCAGTGAGGAGGGAGGGCTGGCCATGCCCTCAAAATACCTTAGAAAAGAGACATTCACAAAACCCAACAGGTGTGATAAATGGTGTGATGAATGGCTCATGGTGAGCAGAGAGCCAAAGCCTTTCTGCTGTTTGGTGCTTTTGCTGTTCACAAGGGCTGCTCTCCATGTCCTGGTTGGCTGCTGGTAGCCTGGGGTGACTTCCCCACAGTCCTTGTTTTGGAACAGGGACTAGTGCCCCATTGCAATGTATTTGCAAGGGTTAGAACATAGTGTGCACCACCCAGCCTGCTTCCAAGTTTGTCATCAAAGCCTCAGGAATTCATCAAGGCTATTGGAACATAAATTGTGCTAAATTAAGAAAGAAGAGGCTGAGAAACCAAATACCAACACTGCAAGAACTAGATAACAGAGGACTGTGGAACACCTGGACTGTAACAAACCTTTAACTCTGAGAAATGCAGGCAGAAAAGGCACCAGTCAAGAAGTTTGTAAAATCTATAAACATGTGTGTAATGTAAACCATAAATGGCTTGTTTAATCATATTGGTCAGTTGTACAGGAGTCTAGGATTTTCCACATGCGCATTGAGCTGCACCCAAAGCAGAGCCAACAGGAGCAGCAGACCTCCTTTAGCCCCACTATAGCTGTCTGCAGCAAACCTTGAAAATGCTGACATCTCTGTGTTTGTAACATGATTATTTAGATTTTAGTGCAAACAGCACGTGCTAGCTCAATTCTCTAGTCTGAACCCCCAGGCATCACATTTCTAGGGTGAGTTCAAATGTCACGTCAGAGCTTTTGATGTTTGCCCTGGGAGCTGCCAGATGTAGGAGATTAAAACTCCTCTTGTGCCATTGTCAAGAATCAGATTCTCCACCCTGGAAGGCATCTGCCCCAAATGCTGGATCTCAGCACACCTGGTGCACATCTGATGAGGAGAGCCCTGGCAAGGGGCTAAGCCAGGCCAGATTGTTGTGAGCACACTCAGTTGAAAATCTGAGTGCTGAGTACAATTGCAGAAGTTATTTTAGTTACACATCTAAAAGCTGTTCTTGAAAATTCCATTCTCAAAAGGCATTTTGAAGCATTGACAGCAAACAATGAGGACTTTGATTTCACATTGTTTCAGGGAAATGGTTTTGGTCAGGTTATTTTGAGGTGGGAATGGTTAGTATTGTATTTAAAAATGTAACTGGCACATAAATGCTTTGACATGTACAGCTTCATTCAGTAAGCACATCAAAACATCAAAATATAAAACAGGAGAGCATTTTTTTGTTCCATTATTATGGTAGAAATCCAAAGAATTAATCTTGATTTAGATCAACATAAATTAATATAATTTGACCCAAAGTTACTCTTTTATTACAGCATTTGTTATTTTGTCCTTGATAAATGCATCAGGAGACATTTCTTACTATGAAAGCTCTACTATAATTAGTGTCAAGTCCAAGTAAATAAAAGATTGTAGTTGACTGACAATAATAAGATTATTTAGTTTGCTGTGGCCTTGAATGCTGTATTGGCTACACCTTTTAGAAACACAGCAATCAGACCTGTTGCATGTGAGAAAGATCACAGTTCACCTCACACATTTCTTTTAACAAGTACATAAAAATAAACCAGTCATCAGAGAATAAAATAATTGGATTTGGATGTGTGGAACACTTGTCATTAAGTTTTATTCTTTAATACAAATAGTTTTTAAAGGAGGTAAGAATAGAGAGCAAATGATCATGTTTCCTTCTGTAGCTTCTCCTAGAACAAGGTCTATTTCTTACATGTTGAACATAAAAATGACAACAGTTCCTTCAGCTTTGTGTAATTTGGCTGACTATACCCTTGGTTAAGAAAATCAGTTATATCTGGGCATTGTTAAAATGTTCAATTAAAATCCCAATGTAACTTCCTGCTTCATAGCATCTTTTCCTACTGTTTGTTATTGCACTGTTTGCTGTAGCATCAAAAGTGCTGGAAATTGAGGCTTCAGGTACTCTTAAGGAGGAATGTGTGGTAACTTCCCCAAGAATTTTATGTCAAAGTGGTCAAATCCTGCACAACAGGAGCTGTAACTTCCACTGAAAGCAACTGGAAGGGCAAAGGGGACTTTGGTGAATTTTGTGGGTGTGCTGCCAAGGCCTTTCAAGGGAGCTCTGATAGACTGAGGCTGCCTGGATGATCTTAAACAAAAAAGGGAAATGGTTACCATGAAGCTCTTTCTCATCTGGTAAAGCCAGTGAAAGGTTCACTTTTTTCCTCAATGTTCAAGAGAACTTCATTCCAACCAGTGAAGAAAAAAATATCACTCCATTTTGTTCCATTTTAACAATCTAGTAAAAATCCAATAGAAGATCCCTCTTACTCAGGACTTCATTTTTTTTTTCTTTAAAACTACCTTACTCTGATATTTTTTTTCTAATGACAGAGCAGTTTTAACAGTCAGTATGTAAAATACCACTTTTTAAAGTGGTAGTAAAAATATTCAGCTATGAGTGTTATTACCCTGTGACTGCAAGATCCACTGCCTGCAGCCTCTTTCTTCTTTCTCCCAGCCAATCCCATTTTGATATCTTTATTCCTTCCTTTCCTTTGGCACTTAGGCACTTTCATCAACTACCTTAATAGTGGAATCAAACTAATTTTCATCAAATTATGGGGTTTTTGGAAATATCGCTCAATAGTTCATCCAATAATAGTTCGTCCATATAAAAAATGTTCTTGACCCTGCTCTGTATCAGATCTGGGATGCTTAATGCTGCAGATGGGAACATTATTGCCTCACTCCTGTAACCCCCATTGGAAGTTCAACCCTTTGAGCTTCCAGAGGCACCAGGCTACTGTCCATCTGTCAAGGCAGAAGCTTACTTAGCTAAAAATGTGTAAGATCAGAGCAACCCAATCATAATTAACCCATCAATTAGGCATTCCTTTGATCAGCTGGCCCTGCAGGCATGGGTGGTCATGGTGTCTGTCCCTGCAGCAGCTTTTCCCTGCAGTGCACACGGATCTTGTCATGAATTCCTTGGGATGGAAACCTCTGTGCCTCCTTGGATGATGGGAGGATCTCTCTCAGCTATTGATGACAACTTTGTCTGTAATTTTGCTAAATATACACTCAAACATAGGCTGGAGCAGTCTGATTGCTAAATTCAAACAAAGCAAAAGGGCTTCTTATTGCATCCCTTGATTGCCATAATAATAGAAGTGAGCAGAACCTGGGCTGCTTTCCTATTTCTCCCTTGGCTAAAGGCTTTTTCAGACACTTTCACTGGCTGGATGTAAGACTGTACATCACCTAGATCGAGATTCAGGCCTACATTCAACATCTGTATAACATCTCTTTGGAATAAAACTCTTTCCTTGCTTCAGTTCAGCAGGTTTCTGCTGATCTGCCTTCTGATATCTGGTATGCAGTGAGGCTGAAATCTGGAATTGTCCTGAATGCATCAGAGGGAGATTTATATTGGCTTGTAGTTGTTTATGAAAGATCAGAAATATGGGTAATTTGGAAAAGGAAATTTGGTTGGGCACAGCCATCAGTATTTGGAATGTTTTTTTTATAATTTATGACTCTGTTTCATCTTCTTACTTTATGTTTTAAACTATCATGGTTGGCCAAAATGCTACATTGTGTAGCTTTAACTGCCATAATAATATCCCCCACATTTAAGGCTCGGTGAGTTAATTAATACATTAATTATCAAATTGGAAACCACTGCAGAGTCACAACAGCTCAACTGTTTATTCTTCATTGCTTAAGGACCCAGAATACTGTCAATTGTAAAAGAAGACATGTTTAAACAAGAATTGGACTAACAATAAGCACACAGGTGTAAATGGCAGAGGGATTATTCTGTTTGGTGATGGAAGTATAAGATTCTTTCCTTGATGTGGTTTTGGATGCTCAGAACTGATCAGAAACTGTCAGCTCTGAGGGAAGGGCTGTGTTTCAAAAGCTCCTCAGAGAGGAAAGCTGTTGGTTCTTACAGCTGGCGGTGCTGAGGCTGGATGGCCACCAGGACAGGTTTAATACATTATCACAGAGTTTAAGAGGTGATGATACTTTTTTTAAAATACATCAGCATTCTAACAAGCCCTCCCCACACAAAACAACAATGTTCACAGCTCACCATAAATCATTGCTAGCAGTACAATGAGTTTTCCTGGGGTGTCCTGATGGGTGTCAGATCTCAGCAGAAAGCTTCATACATCTGAGAGAGAAAGACTTGACTACCAGATTCCTTCTTGTCTATGTCAAGTGATAAACAAAATGTAATATTGTTTTGGCCAGCTTCTGTTGTACAGAATTAATGTTGTGAGTTTCAGCTTAAAGGCCTGGGATTTGCATTTTAATTGTAAACAATATTTGCACTTTGTAGTCATTTCTAAGGATTTTTTTTCCTTGAAAAATACTGATAATAATCTGTCAGCACAATTACTTTTTTAATTTAATTGGGGTTTGGATTTGTGCAATACAACATAAGAGAGGGATAAGAATTAACAATTTTAAATAGGAAAAACAGAACCATTTACTAAGAAGATTTTGTTAAAAGGGAGCTAGTAGCTGGATAATAGACTATCACAAGGAAGATATGATTATAGCTCTTTTCTAAAAGAGAATCTATGGGAGAAATTACCAACAGCTGAGAAACAGGATTTTACCATAATTGTGACTGATTTTTATGATAGCAAGGTCAATTCTTAGCATTTAATTTTCAAACATTTTGCAAGCATTAATTGAGCTCCATCACATCCCGCTGGAGTATGTGCAAGTTAAAAGCTTGTGTGCTAAATCTGTGACATTCCTGATGTCGTCTGGGGCTGGGAAACAACACTTTCCCCTTCACAGCTTGTCTCTTCCTGGAAGCACAGAGCCATTACCCTCCTACAAACTTTGCCTCACCTGTGTAGCTCCTCCAGTTTGATTTGCAGTTAATCTTTCTGCTCTGCTTCTCATGCTCATGGTGGCAGAGGCAGCAAAGTGAGGTCTGTGCAAGCCTGGAGCCTGACAGTTGTAATGCAAACACAACAAACTGTCACTCCTTAATAGCACCAGCTCTATTACTACAATTGCAGCAGAGCCTGCTCATGAAACAAGCTGATATTCTTTATGTGCTCATGGTTAATACTGAGATATATGTGCTGTCAGCTGAAATACAGGTAATGTTTTTACTGCTTCTGAGGTTTTTTTATCATGCCACAGCAGTCTAGCGGCAGACATATAGATCCCTGAACAAAGGCACCTGTCAGAGACATCAAATACACATTTGCTTTTTGGTATAGAGGAGAAATATCTGATTCTAAGCCATTCAGGCTGAGGGGAATTGTATTCACTTTAACACCTCAAGACGTTTGTAAAATCGGCTGAAAATCAGCTGCAGGCCATTGAAGGAGTTTGATGGCAGGGAAAGTCCTGGAGGTGCCTGTAAACTGCTTTTGCACAAAGAGAGCAGGGGCACCGTGCCTTTCATGCTGCAGAGCAGAGGACAGAAATGAGAATAAGACACAGTGGAAGAGGCAGGGAAATGATGTGTCTGGTCTTTGCACAAATTGGGAAAACAGCTGAGATAGGAATTGAAGGAGATTGTGGGGCTAGAACTCTGAAAACCAGAGAGAGGAATGTAAGATGTGAATCAAGGCACTGTAGGAGGATTGGAGGGATTAAAGGCAAGAATCAGTAAGAAGAGATGCTGCTGTTCTCAAAGGCAAGAATGCAGCAGCCTTCTGGAAGGAGGGGAAAGAAGGATTCAACTACTGGAAACAGTGCAAAGACCAAGGAAATAGTGAATCATAAAATGAAAAGATCCTTATTCACCAAGAACCCAGTGAAAAAAGATAGTTCTTTCATAATCATAAAATATATTTAAAAACTGAATAGTATCTTGCATCTTCATCCACCCCCAGAAAAGAAAGCCATGTGGCTGTAAAGCCATGAGTGTCCCTTTCCCTTTCCTAAGGTAACTCAGATATTCCTTCCAGGCCTGACTCTGCTGCCATCCTTCCCTCCACAGTCTCCCTCCCTCCCTGCCTCCCTGCAGTGCCCCCCAAACCCTCCCTTGTCCCCCAGCCTTCACCCCAACCCTGTGTGAGGTTCCCTGGGGTTCATTGGCACAGCAGTGTGTGTGAGGTGATTGCCAAAGTCACTGGGACACACCAAGGAGAGAGATTTTTCACAGCTTCCCTGGTAATGGAGGCTGGAAATGAGTTTCTCACATGTGAAGCTCTTGATTTGCACAAACCTTGTCAGAGTATAATGTCTTTAAAAGTCAGCCTTTTGCTTAGTTGAAATAGTCCAACAGCTTCAAGAGCTGTAAACTGTCTGTTCAAGTGGAAAAACACACTTGAAAAGTGTAGCTGTGTTCTGAAGAGCAATACTCTTCTTTTTAACATTATTCCTAAATTCTTCATTACTGTGAGTGCCTAACTGCACACACAATGTGTTCCTTTCAGGTTGAATTCCCACTCTGAATTATACATGAACAAAAATGAATGTCCAGTGGCTTTGCCATGAAAAGATTGTCATGTCAAATACCAACATTTCCCTTGCATATTTTTCTAAATGCCTTGTGATTTTGGAGCTCATGAGACACACAACATTTGCTCTGGGAGCTGTGTTATTAAAGAGGACAGGAGCATCTCTGCAGGATTCAGGGACAGGAGCTTGACCTGGACATGTTAATGCAGGCAGGGCTGACTTTACACCCAGCAAGAGATCAGTGCAAGATACGTAACATAACCTCACAGAACACCTCTGGGCTCTTCAGTGTGTGTGTGAGCATGCAGCAGCTCAGTCCCATGGGACATTGCCCAGCTGAGCAGCACAACCAGAGCAGAGAAGCAGGCTGAAGTCTTCCCAACCTTTCTGCCCATTGACTGATTATTTTCAAGCCAGCCTCTGCACTCCCAGGGTTTGGATCCATGGATTATTGCTGCAGCTGCTGATGGGCTGTTCTGGTTCAGGGCAAATTTGGGAGAGAACTCCCAAAGGGGCTGCTCTAGGAAAGCAGATTCAATTGGTCTCTCCCCCTGTCCTGGTTTAGGGCTAATTTGGGAGAGAATCTCCAAAATGGAGATTCTCCAGAAAGCAAATCCACATGGCCCCTCTCCCCAACCGCTTTGGGAAGGATTCCTCAGAGAGAAGTGGAAAAACCTGTTTATTTAACAGGCACAGCAGCCCCCAGCACACAAAATGAATACCAGATTACACCACTCTTTCATCGCTCTGAAAAAGATGACAAATTCAGAAAGTCTCTCTGGGGGGTGGTCACTCTGTTATCGATCCGTCTGGCACTGGGGCAGCTGCTGCCCAGAGTAGGCCCCGCTGGGCCCCAAGGTGCAAACTCTCGGGGTTTGCCAGGCCCCAGCCCGGAGCAGGTTTGAGTAGGTCCAAAAAAAGGAAAGGAGAAACAGTCCAGGAAGAAATTTGGACTGTTTAGCTAAACTAGCTAATGAGCAGAAGCAAGCGGGAGAGCAAATACCAGTCATAAAGCAAAAGCAGCACTAGGTACTGTCCTGTCTGTGTGTCCTGCCAGCCGTGGGGGAGTGACTGATAAGAAGCCAAAACAAAACTTTCACTCTTCAGAGCCAGTCTTGAAGGCACAGAACATGATATCCAACATAAACAGCGCACACAAATGGGGATACAGGCATCATAACGTCACCCTAGGACACCACCAACCAGTCTGGGAGAAAATACTTCTTTGCAGAAAAGTGGAAAAAACATATTTATTAAACAACAAAACCTAAACAATATCAAACAATAAAACCCCTTGCTGCTCCAAAAGAGATGACAAACACAGAAAGTCCCTCCCCAGGCTATAGCTCAGCTCACTCAGTCTCTGATCAGTCCCTCAGTGCTGGAAATGTCGCAGGCCAGGCCCGGCCCAGTGGGCCTCAGGTGGAGCTGCCGGTGCTCTGCTGGTGTTCAGTCCAGAGCAGGTTTGAACAGGCCTAAAAAGAAAAAAAACCCACAGTGCGTGGAACTTCTCTTCCTCAGCTAGCTAAGACTAACTAAAACAATGGAGAGCTCTGTCCTGCTGTCTGTCCATCCACAGACAACACAATCTAGGAGCAGGAATATGGAGGAGTGAGTGCAGTGTCTGGAAACAAACTGCTGCTTCTTCTCTTCCCCCTTCACTCTCTGGAAAAAGTCTTAAAGGTGCAAAACTTATTATTCAGCATAAACAGAATGAGATGATTGGGGATAAAAGCATCATATAGTCAACCCAGGCAACAGGCACAGAGGAGCTGGGTGCCAGTTGTTGTGCCACACATAGTTATCCCTGTGGCTCCTGCATCCTTCATCAGTGCTGCTGCTGCTGCTGCTTTCTCCTGTGTCAGTGCCACCTGGCCCCATGGCAGGGTGATAGACAGGAACAGCCTGCCCGGGAGGAAAGGCAGGAGACAGAAGGTGAATATGAAAAAATGCGAGGAAAAAAAGCACAGTGAAAGGTAGACACACATTTATTTGCAGTCTTATTTGTGTTGCAGCCCCAAGGGGTGAGAGATCCACTTCCTCTCCTCTGCTGCTGCCCACTTCTCATGCAGTTTCCTGCACGTCTTTCAGAGCTGCTAAGAAGGACAGGAACAAGGTCACTTTTTCCTTGGCCAGGAGAAAAGCTGATGCACAGAGCTTCTGGCTGGCTCCCTCTCACTGCAGACAGAGCACTCCAAATCTGCAGTGCCTGCACTTTCCCCAGGGATAGGAACTTAACAACTGTTCTGCATTTGCAATCTATAATACAAGGCTTTAGTGAGATACACCCAGTGTGACAATTCCAGAGCGCTGAATTACACAAAGGAGTCTCAAGTCTGCATTCAGATCTGTGTGTTAATGGAATTACATACTGAAGTATTACTGCCTACCTGTTTCCTAACAGAATCACAATGAAAAAAAAAAAGTGCTGGAGTGCTACTGCTTTATCTCAGAAAACATTTTAAAACCTATTACTTTGAGTAGTCATTCCCATTCAGCTCTTAAAGAAAATGGATGGGCCTGGGCTTCCTTGCTGAAGGAATTATTCCCTTGGGTGTAGCTGTTGATACTGTACTTGTTTTGTGATGAGAGGAAAATAACCTCCAGCACCCAGATCAATTCTAAATTATAAATATGCAGGAGAAAATATTAAATTCTGCATAATTGTTGCACAAAAATATATAAAGCTTGTGTTGGTAACAACCTTTAGAGCCTTCTGATCAAAAAGGCTCAGAGGGGTTATGGCTTCAACCAAGGTTTTGGTTTTTTTTTTTATTTTTGAGGAGGATTATCATTGGCGCTCACACAGGATCAAAACTGAGCAGGAAACTGGAGAATTGCAGTGGTATTACTGTCCTAGTTCGAATGTCCTAAATGTTCTTCTGTTTTATTACCAAAAATAAAAAAAAAAAAAAGAAAAAAAGAAAAAAGGGGAAAAAAAAATAAAACCAAAGAAAACTGAAAGAAAATAAAAGAAAATAAACCAAAACAAGCCACAAAATCAACTCCCAGCTTCTGAAAGGCATTTTGCTGTTTAATGTAGTGAAATGGATTTTCACTTTTGCTGAATGCAGCATAGGTAACATTTGCTGCAGTTGAGCATCCTGGAATAAGCAATGGAAGAGGCTTTTCTTTCAACCCTTTGGTCCTGCCATTCAAATTTCTTCTCTTTCTTCCACACAACATGCCTTGTTTATTAAAAATCAAGTGGCATAGCTGTTCTGTTCCTCCTAATATCAACCCACAGCTACTTATGCATTTATGCTTATGTCCTTTTTTGGTTTTTATTCAGTCTTTCCAAGAACAAGCCTAATTATTCCTGTAAGGAGATAAACACAAAAAGCAGTTTGCAAATACTAACCCCATACCTATGGTAATCATTGTCATTGGGTTTTAATCCTCAGCACCATGAATTTCCTCCAGCACAGTCTGTGGTGATACTGCTGTGAATTAATTCCATACTGCTTACTAAATTGTTAGCAAAAATAGAGTTAGATGAGGCCCATTGAGCACCACTTACTATGGATGTGTGGTGGAATTTAAGAGACCAGAGTTAGGATAATTTTGGCTGGTTGCTAAGTTTTTTTAAGGGATGGCAACAACACAGTTCACATTCGTTAGAATACAAATTGCAGCTCGCTGATGACTTTTTCAAATCATCAATAAAATATTGTGCTTCCTCTCTGCTTCTCTGTCACACAAATATAAGTTATTTCAGTCTTTAGAAGCCACCTGGGAGAATTGCCTTTAGATGAAGGAATTAAAATAACCTCATATGTTAAGGTTTATAAGCCACAAGGCTCTTGTTAGGGAGCGTGCTGCCATGCCATGGTACTTGTACAACCCTGTGCAAAAAGAAATGTGGTTCCAAATCAGGCTGTAAACGTGCCCAGAGAGTAGGAGGGACAGCCATTTGTCACCCATGTGCCATTCTGTTGTCTTCCCCACCATCTGAATTTAGCCTAAATTCTTCTCAGTCATACATTGTAAGGGCACAGCAGGGAATTCCATGCACTACCATGGCTGACTGGTGCAAATTATCAGGTGCAGAAGAAATAATTTTGAATATAAACTGAGACTTCTGAAGCTCATTTAATGAATATAAGAATTATAATAGAAGAAGAAAAGACATATTTATCAATAAAACGGAAGGATTTCTTCTACATTCATGATTCTCTAAAAAAATGTGCCCAAGTGATTCAGATTTTAGGATTTCTTTTTCCCAAAAAAGTTCCATTTACTTAAGAGCAAAATAATTTTTTAAGTTGAAAATTTTAGAAGCATGAAAGAATGCTATTAAAAGAAGCATTTTAATAGCATCTTCACATATTGCAAGTATCCATTTTTTTGCTGAGTGAAGGATTACTCTCCCTTTCTTTCTTTTTTTTTTCTTAAGTGTTATGGTTGGCTTCTTTTCATCTAGCTACATCTGTTCCTTTTTATAAATAAGCCTTTTCTCCCCCTAAGGATCAAGCAGAACTTCTTCCAAGCCTTCTATTCTCAAGTGTAACTTCAGAAGAGCAGAAATAATAGCTTTAATACTTGGCCTTTATTGGCTAATTCAATAGCTTTATGTACTGTAACCGAGAAAGGTAAATGTAAGGGGGATTAGAAGGCAAGGGGAGAAACTTTTCCTTTTAATTCTGACCCCAAAATAACTTCTCTGCAAAGGTCCAGCTGGCCAAGGATCCAATCTCTGCCAGGAGCCAGGAGTCATTGTTTGGGGAATATATTAGAAAAAGAGCTGGTGGGGAGACAAGGAGTGTGTGCCCTTTGTTTTGGGAAGATAAGCATCTCCCACAGTGTTGCATCTGGATCTCTTTTCCCCATGTAATCCTATGAACTTCTTTCATCCATTTTGAGAAATTTTATGTTTTCACCTCTATAACCTCAACTTTATCCTCCATGGGCACACCATGGCCATGCTGTTTATTGTCTATTAGCTCCTAGTAATGCAATCAATAATTCTAACCAGGCCGGGCACAGAAGAGACCTACACTAAGTGCCCTGCACTTCTTCACAGCTGCAGGGTCCACAGCCTTCATCAGCTTTGTGTTTCAGGCTTGGACTGCACCACCTGACAGATGGAGCTGGGTCAGTGAGGTCAGGCCCTGCACTGGTGCCATCCCTCATCTCAGGGAGGATTTTTTGGAAATTCCAGAGGAGCTGAGACAGAGAAAAATCCTCCTCAGCCTCCTGCTCCTCCTTCTCCTCCTTGTCCTTTTGCCTTGCCTATGTTAAACTTGGTTTCCCTTGAGAATGAGTGAATTTTGGCAGCTCTCAGAAGGATTTAACTACAGCTTAGTGCTGCTGCCTAATTCAGGAGCTGACACAGGGTGGGCCTCATCCTTTCCAAGAAAGGAAGCAGCTTTTTTTACAAACAGCTGTATGATTTGCCATATTCTTGGGGAGTCTTGGCCACAATGAAAGTCTTCCTTCAATTAGATATAATTTATCTTGCAGAAAAGTACACAGTTTATTTGTTTTTACTTTCCACTTACTAACTACTTCCAAAGGCTGTAAATCTCAGCTTATTTAGTGGCACACATCTGGAGTGGATAATAGACAGCAGCATGAGTTCACTGGGGTTACACTGTGAGAAATCCTTTGGGAATGACTGCTGGTTATTATCAGTGACCTGAAGTGCATCAGGATTTCAAAAATAAAAGTGAAATCTAACAAAGCAATGATGTGCCAATAGGAGCCAATATATCCACATTCATTCCTCTCTCCAACGAGCACATTTGCTGAGTGCTGTTAAAGACATCCCCATAATGTAAAAGGTTTACTGTGAGGTCAGCAAAATTCATCCATCAAATTCAAGTCTTATTAACACAACATTCTGAAAGATCCAGGTTTTATTATTGGTTGTCAAAGCCACTTTTCTCTGACTTCAGATAAAGTAGTTCATTGAATTAAATGGCCTAAATCAGTTTTGAAAACATCTTATTGCTTTGGGATACTGTAGTACTTATACTATTTTTTTAATGTCTAGGAAATATCTTTTGAAATAGGAAGATAAATCAAAGAGGAAAATATTCCAAGGAAAATTGAATCTCCCACTCACCCTACATCTTTTTTTTTTTTTTTTTTTTTTGACTGCTGTCAAATATCTGTTTCTTGTGTGAGTAATATAATCCCAGATTTGGAATGTACTGGTGGGTGGCCAAATGCACAGCACCAGTGAGAGGGAATCCTGGTACTGCTCTGAACAAGAGTTCCTTGTCCTTTCTGGTCTTAATTACTTTCATTTCCTTCAAGATGGTGTGAGATGATGCTGATATCAAATAGGCATGAGCTTAGGAAAGGAAAAAAAGAAAAAAAAATGTTTTATTTTTATCTAACAGAAACTTGTGCAATCAGAGCTGTGGCTGCAAAATGAGAGTGATTGTGACACTTATAGCTATACAGATGTGTCCCTCTTCATTGAATTCTTCTGTGCACAAGAAGCCTCAGATCAATAAGGAAAAAATAATTTTACCACCTGTGGATGCATTCTAAGGACAAATCCACAGATTGGGAAGTTTTTCTGGATCTCATTATATACAAAGATTTAAAATCAAAGTGACAAAATGTTTTCAGTTTAGTTGGGTCAGTCAAGACAGCACCCATCACTGCCAGTGAAAACTGCATTATGTTTTCTGTGAATTGTGTAGGGGAAGGAAACTGTAAGGTGGATATTGTACATTAAAATGTATCCCTAAGGCTTTTAATATATGATAATATGTATCTTGATCTAAAAGATTTTAGAATAATTATCTTTCCGAAGTAAACCACAGCTTTGATTGCTACAGGTTCAGAAAAGTCTGGCTTTTTGAGGTTGTCTTTTATATTCCAAGTGAGTTCAAAAGGTGCCCATTTTATCATAGATTCTAAATTCTGTGCTTTGAAACTCTGCATGTACACCAAGCAACAGAAACAGCTACATACCCATGTTTGCATCCTTTATTAACAGGAGCTTGATGGAATTTCAGAGTGCCAAAATAAAAATGAAGAATTAATATGCATAGAAGTGTTAAATTTAATTAGCTGGTGTTATCAATTAAGCACACTCAGTAGAACTCCAGAAGGAATTTTGATTTAGTATATCTGCCAAAGAGTTAGACAAAATGCAAAATGAATATTCAATTAAAAAACTGAAAATTATCAAATATTCTGGTTTTTTTCATTCCATAATCTACTGGAACCATTACAGAGGTAAATATTTATTCACTCAAAGTGATAGTGACCATTTTTGAACAAGAAGGTTGAGATCCTGTAGTTCCCCACTAAATACTATTAAGGATAAATCTTAATTTCTGAGTTTTGATCTAAGGATAGAGAATTACTTTACTGGCTTATTATGGGCACGGCACTGCTGAGCTAATTGATAAAGAACTCTCAACAATTACTGTGATCAACTCTTAGAGCTATTTATCAATATTCAGAGAAATTAGAGATGAAATATTTATGTTGTATCTTCTGGTCATCCCACTTTTAGTTCAGGATTGCTCCCAGGAGTGCAAGTTTGATGATTCTTCCGCCATTTCCACTTGAAAATGAAATAGCCATTAATGGTATATTTAAAAATTCCCTTAGATTGTAAAATACTGGCATAAATTCTAGCAGATGGAAAAGTGAACTTGCTGAAGTGGCTTTACTTTTCACTGCTTATTATGAACCAAGTGAAAACCAAAGTGATATATAAATTTTTATATTTTTTAACAAAGTAAGGATTTCTTTTTTTCCCAATTATAATAGAAGACCTTTTTAAAAATTGTCCTTAGTCCTTTTAAAATGAAATTGAAATGCCTTCAACTTGCTCATTTGTCCCAAATTTAGACAGACTCACACCTCTGAAGTAACAAAGACCCTTTGCTTTGTTGCAATGACTTCTTTTAATGTCAGAACAGGTTTTTGTGTGAGTGGAAGAAAGAAGAGGAAAAATGTGCACTTTGTGTCCTTTCCTAATAGTTTTTATTCTGCTTGTCCTTCTTCCTGTTTTCCTCATTCATCTTCAGTCCCAACCATTTGGAGCTTGGGCCAAACTTCTCAGTTTCCAGGCTGCAAACACCAAACTAGAAAGGAACTTTTAATGCAAGTACCATTTCACAAAACAGAAGTAGGAAAAGGATAAGAAATTATGTTTTTTCACTGGATGTAAGCCGCTAATTAAGCTGCTATCAGACATGTAGTCAAGTAAAAGGGTAATTTTAAAGTGTAGCACAGTTTAATGTGGTACTGGCAAGCATGATCCAAGAATTATGTGAAAGTCATTTTCTTTATTGTTATGCTGCTAGAATATTTAGATTTCATTAGCATCACCTCTGTTAATTAACACTTCATACTTCAAGTTTTGGTAGATCCAATATGCCTCATCAGAGAGTACCAACTTCAAAAGGGAGTTTGTTATAAAATCCAAGTCTGTAAAAGAGGATCCTGATTATATTTTAAACCTGTCCCCTATCTACATTCAATACAGTCAAGAAAAAATACCTGACGCTTTTTTTTTTTTTAATAGAGGGGCATCTCTACTGTATTTTCAGCATAAGAGAACTTGAGTTATTCATGCATCAACAAGAACATGGATAAATTACAGTAAAAGGGATTTCTGCCCTGAGTTACTGGCAAAAAAATAATAATTTGTATAATAAGCTTATATCTATGTTGAGTAGCCACAGGGTAGCACACATTACACGTTTTAAAATATTTACTCCACAGAATTAATTTTTTTCAAAGTGTTCCTTGCCCAAAGAGAAACTAAAATTTAGAGAAATGCAGATAATAAGTTATAATATACTTTTATAGGAAAATATTTTTTGTGCTGTTGAGGCTCCTGCATAATTCACCCAGTATCTGAGCTCTTATTGCAAGGATCTCAACTTGTAGCCAGCATTATTATTGAAACTAAACCCAAAATACCATCTCAGAACAAAGGACTCTTGTCTTAGTAGATGACAATTATTTTAGTGACACCAGCTGGAAAAATATTTTACCACAAGGACAAATATAAGCAAAATATTATATAGTAAAAACAATTCTAATGTGATGTGATACAGAATAATAAAACCACTAATGCTGGAAAAGACTTCTAAGACTATCAAGTTCAATTTTTGGAAGTATTTATTAGTGGTTTAAAGAATATTTCTGTGTGGTTTTTAAACTTTGATACTAATTTAACACAAAGCTTTAAAACAAAGTTATCAAAATAAAATATAAAATTTTAACAAAATTATAATACTATTTAGTGATTTAGGCATCTTGGTTTGGAATCCTGTGACAAAGAGGAACTTGTAGAGGCAGCAGCTTTTCCTGGTAAAAGCTGTAAAAGCTGGGTCTTAGCACCCATCTAATCTCATCTCATCTTCTTGGGTAGGACAGGTATTTTTATTTGTTCCAGGATTTTGTGTCATGTGTGAAATATGGATGTTCATATTTAAGGAAATCTTGCTCTTCAGTAAATCAAATAAAAACTCAGTAAGTTGTTAGAAAAACAGGGCTTAAATCTAGCCTAGAGCCAGTTGCATCGTGAACCAAACGAAGAAACAAAGGGATGTGCAGGAAAATTTGTTGTCAGAGGCAGGAAAAGATTTGGCATTGGTATTCCTGAAATACCAGGGGGAAAAAAAAATAGCTTGGAATGGGGGCTGTCAGAGTTCTTATCAGGACAATCCCCAGGGAGGAACGGTCCCAGCCATTCTGCAGGAATGCTGGCTGGTGGCTATTACAGCGAACTGAGTGGGTCGCTGCTGGTGATAGACGGTGAATCTTGTATCTTGATCAGAAGGCTTGATTTATTAATATATGATATAATACATTATAGTTATACTAATAGAATATAGAGAGAAGTTTTTGCAGAGCTGCTAGCTAAGCTTAGAATAGATAGCAAAGAATCCACAACAAAGTTGTGTCCAGGGACTCAGTCCCCCAGCTTGCACTGATGATTGGCCCTTAATTATAAACATAGAAAATGAGCCAATCAAGGTGTTCCTGTTGCATTCCACAGCAGCTGATAATAATTGTTTACCTTCTCTTCGGGGGCCTCTGGCCTCCCGAAGACGCAGAAATCTGAAAGAAAGGATTTCTGTGGAGAAACGTCTGCGACAGGTGGCATTTGCTCCATGCAGCTCCAGCACCTGCCCCTGGCCCTGCCAGGCTGCTCCTGCTCAAGGGCTGCCTTTAGTGACCCTCCCAGAGGATCACAGCTGTCACACGGCACTGCCACTGTCCCACACTTCAAAATCCCAGGAATGGAGATTCTGGGAGGATTCTTGATGATGTGCTCATGTTATCAGGAGGCACTGGCAGATATCAGCACACCACAGGGCTCTGATTACATCTATGTATATAAACTGCCTCCTCTGCCTGCTGATTTTTTTTCTGACTATTAAAATTGTCCTTTTTTATCCTCTAAATCTCCTTGCTTTTCAGTCCTAACCCACCTCTGTCTCAACCTCTTTCCATAGGCTTGTCCAGCCCCTTTTTTAGGGTTATAAGAATATTCCAGCTGGATGGTCAATGTCATTTTTCCATTCCAGCCATGATGGACAGGGTATTCTGTGAGGGGAAAAAAAAATCACACTCAAATCTAAATCTTGATCTCCTGAAATGATATTGAAATGATAGATGTTTTGAAAATCTAGGGAGTCTGACTTGACTTTGAGTCTGTACCATGCAGAGCTCTCAAAATCAGTAAAAGTTCAGGAGCCTGCACACTTCCTAACAGAGAGAAGCTGCTGGCTGAGAAACTGTACTTTTTATACCTCTGATTTAGAAACTCAGTCCTACAGAGGTGTAGAAAAGCAGATTTATGACAACAAGAAACATTGCTTTAACAGTTAGTTTGCATGGGATTGGCTAAGAGTCACCAAACAGTAGATTTCTCACTAGAACTGAAATTGTGTCCTAGATCTTCCCAGACTGAGCAGTCTCTCTCTCCCTATCTCTGTTCCTATTTCAGGACCACAATTGTGTTTTCAACAATAATTACTATCCTTTGTAGCTCTTACAATGCGATCTAGAGTTCAATAAATGATGTTCAAGCAAGTGAACATATTCTCCATCTTTTAAAAGGATATTGAGACTTGCATCAGAAATTACATTATTTCTGCAGCTTCTCTTGTTTTTCACATTGGATTTCTGGAATTAATATTTTCCTGATTTTCTTTACTGCACATGCATTTTTTTCAGCATGATTCAGATGCAGTTAGAGCAAAAACCTATACAAAGCTAAAAAATATGGTTATATTAAGAAACTAAGAGTGATTCAGTATTCTTAAAGGTTTTTACAATAGTTTTATAACTATTTTTGAAAAATAAATGTTACATCATGCAACATTATATTATAGACTAGGGGGTTTACTTAATCTTTCTTTTTTCTTTTTTTTCTCTGATCTTAAGGAAGGAGTTGTTGCAAACGGTTTAGAGTTGGCAATTAAATATTGCAGCATGTCTTGGGAAGGGTGAAGGGTTTGGTTTTATTTTTTGCTCAAGGATGAAATATGGATTATAATAGTTCTGCTACCCAAGTGTTAGATAGAAGCACATTATCCCTGCCCAGGTACTTCAGCCCTCTCAATTTATTTTCTTTTTGTGGATGCCCAGTGGTTTTCCACTCAATTACTCATTCTGTTTTAATGTCTCATTTTCTTATTTCTTTTAAGTAGAATTTGCTCATCCAACACTCCTTTGGAATTCTTTGCCACATTAATTTTGCTTTAGTTTACTTCAAATCAAAAGTAAAAGTAGATTAATTCTGTAATTACTGTTATTTGCTTGACTTGTTGGCTCTTGGTGCTTTGCTTTGGGATGCACAGAACACAGTTGTAGATTTGTTAAGTGCAGCATATTCATTTGAAAAAGTATATAAAAATACATAGAATAAATTCTTTAAGAGCTAAGAAGATATGGTAGTGAAAGAGACTCAACAATAAATGACTCAGACAAAATCACAAGCAGACCCAGAAGTTCTGTTAGTAAGAGCAAAGCACGGAAGCTGTAAAAGTTAAGAAATAAATAAAATTATTTATTGGAAAGAAAACTTTCGAAAGAAAAAAGGAAATTAATTGCAAAGAGGAGTAAAAACTTCACAAATTTTCTTTATTAATTTTAAGGGGTGGGTGTGTGTGTGAGAGAGAAGATGGTTGACTAAGTGAATTTGAAAATCTTCTGGACAAAATTTTTATCTCCTTTTTTGTGATGGAGCAACCTAAGAACTAAATAATTCTGCTGGTCTCCCTTTTGTTCAGACTATGGGATGGAGAGGAGGGAGCAGGGCAGATGAAGAAGTGCAGCAGGATGTCAAACAGAGTTTTCAGAGACAGAAAGTGGTGTCAGTGAGGGCAGTGGGTGGGAGAGGGGCTGGATGGTGACTCTGGCATTTCAGACAGACCTTCCCTGGTGACATTGAGAACAAACTGGGAGGCATTTGGAAGTAATTCTCTCTATTGATTCTGTGCTCAGAGTGGAAATGATTATTGTGTTTGTGCAGCAGCTGCTAAACATGCTAAGCTGTTTTATCAGCATCTCTTGGTTTTAATATTCCCCACGATAACCTTTGGCCACCGCAGTCCCACACAGAGAAAGGAGTCCTAATCCCCCCTAGCACTTGAGTTGATTTTATTAACACATTTCCTCTCTGACGGACAGGCCCAGTCATTAAATTATGAAATCCAAATTAACCCCAGGCTCTGTGTTCTGTGTCATTCCTTGTCAGGGTCAAGGGAAAACAGCCCAAATTATCCATTGGCTTTTTTTTCCCCCCTTACATATTAGAGTATTTGAAACAGGGATAGAACTATATCTCTCATCTGTTCTGAAGAAAACTTTGATGATTCATTAGAAACAACTTTAAAAAGATCAAAATTCAGGTTTATTAGTACTGACTGTAGAATTATGAGTACTGACCAATTTGAGAAGAGCCCTGGATGTCCACACATTAGTTTCCTGCAGAAGATGTACCAAGTTCTTTTTTGCACAATAAACCCAATATGGCTCTGAAGAGCCACTGCAGCATTAGTCAGCCTATTTTGCAGCCATTTCTATTCACAAGAGGGAATAAAAAAAATCATCCAACTTCTAAATTCTCTAAATGAGGTCTACCTCCCTTTCTTTGAAAGAAAATAGAAAGCTTGTTGCCTGGTAGAGCTCAGCTGGGACCTGTTACCTCTGAGTGATTAAGAGAACACACTTTGTGCCCACTCTTCTCAGTCAGGGAGCACTTTTCTCCTTTGGGGGAAAAAAAAAAAAAAGAAAGATGGGACAAAGCTATTGTTACTGACCAGCATTTTTCAATCAGGTCATCTCATCTTTTTATAAAAACCTAAAGAATATTGCAACTGCTGCCAGTTGTTCTTCTTGAAGGGCTTTTGAATGGCATTTCATTAAAGGAAGAAAAAAAGATTGTATCGAGGGATACAGTAATTCTTGCAAGAAATGGGAGATCGTGGAAATACATTAGCTTTTTTATTTTTCAGCTGTAATTGTCACCTTGCTAGGTCTCTTAACATGGAATTTTTGGTGTTCTACTAGTTGTTTTTTTTCCAGTTTTCAGTTGCATTTCCACAGATTTTTATCAACACCAACCTTTTATATTTGCTGTCTCTGTGTCCAAAGAATGAAATAAAATAATTTTTCTGAAGGTAATTATTTTAAATATGGAATTAAATTGTAACTTTAGCTAATAAATACTTGCTTATCAATGGCTATACGTCCATTAATTGTGGAAAGTAAAAGCAGAGGTTATTTCTGTGATCATGGGAGGCATCAGTATCTTTAATATGGACTTAGACATTTATGGATTTTTTTTTCCAGTTTTGAGTCATGCTTTGGGTATGAATATCAGTATTTTTGTAGTATGTACGATCCCATAATCCATTTTATAAGTCCATTGACCTGCCTGACACAGCCACTCTTGTCCTGTCATTTTCTTCCAGTGTAAACAGGAATGCTGAGCTCAGTGTAGCCTTCCCCACATGGTTATGTGTTGAAGTGAGGGGGAGAACGACCATCCTATAATGCATTGAACTCCGAATTTATTGCTCGATCAGTCACTTTAAATAACAGTGTTAATTAACTTCATGCATATTCCAAAATCCAGGTTTACGATAGGCTAACAGAGAAAACTCTAACCACTCCTTTTGTTTTACAATACCGTTGATTGTTTACACAAAACTAAACCAGTGTTCCCACTGTGATATGAACGGTTCCCAAAACTTCCATAACTGTTCCCAGGGTGCCATCTTTTCCCAGAGAGGATGTTACATTTGTTATGGGAAGACTGCCTGAGAACTTTATTGTTTATACAATGATGCCTGAGAGAGACTAATTGTTTATAGAAGTCAGGCTGGGAAGTGCTTCACAGCTACCTGTTACTTTTCTCTCAATTGCATGGCTTCATGGCCTTTTTCTTTAAGCCATGCTTGAACTAAACTCCCGACAGTTATGCCTCTGTTGGTTAATTTATTTTGTGTGTGCTGGTTGTGGGCACAGTCAGTCACCTGGTGCTTGTGAGAGCCCTGCTTCCCCTCACCGAGCACCGCTGTCCTCGTGTCACCACCAGGAATTAATGGGAGCTGCTGTGCCCTGGAAGTTGGTAGCGAGCTCCTTGAGTTTCTCAGAAGCATTTTCAAGAGCAACCATAGATTTTCCATCTGCAGAAGGTAAAACAGGCAGCAGACAGCCACCCTGTAACAAATGGTGCCATCTGAAAACGCGGAGTTATGATTGTGGTGTTTTAAACCAGGCAGGTTTTATGCTGAACCGGGAGCTGCACAGGTTGGGTGGATGTGGGTGTGGGTGTGCCATATCTCAGGATCTTCATGGGAAGTGGTGGCACTTTGAAAGCTCCTTTAAGGCATCCTCCTGCTCCATTGCAGTGGCTCAGGGAGGCTGGAATAGCTGCAGAGACCTGGGTGGAGCACAGGAGCCATCCTGGGGTTTAACAGCAGAGCTTCCCTCTGCCAGACACGTTGCTACAACAAAGGCATTTGCATACTCCCCATTTTCCAAACAATCTTCCTTCTCCTGGCTTTCCCCACGTGTCTGGTGCTGCACAGCCCCGTGACCTCCCTGTGCTGCCTTGTGGGTGTTTGACAATCGGCTCTGAGTCCATCCGGCTGCCTCAATTGTGGAGCAGCAGCCGCCAAAGAGCAACTCGACGCAGCGGTATCAGCCTCATTAGCAGCAATAATGGGCTCTTAGTGCACTCTTGATTCTCCTATGATTTTAATGGCACAGCTTTCCCTGTAGGTTTTTTTTGTATGGAGGAAGCATGAAGTCAGAGCACTTTTGTCGCCGGTAAAATATGGAGGGGTTGCAGATACACATTTCTTATTCTCGAGGTGTCGTTCTCTTTGTTCCGAGGAGAGCACCATTGTCAATAAAATAAAAAAAAAAAAAAGAAAATGTTTGATGGGAGATTTTCATTAGAAAACTGAATTTGAAATATTCAGGTCAGGAAGAGCACACTGTGATAGTCAGCATTCGGTTTGAACTTCTGAATGTTGGAAGGGTTTTTGGAGGTGCTGCTTGAAAGAGGTAGATCTCTGATCTTGGATACTGTCTCAATTTATTAAAACCCTGAATGCACTAATAAAGGCACTTCAGAGAACATGATACATTGTAAAAAGTTAGGAAAAGTAATATGGGTCCCTTAGAAGTTCTCCATACGAATTTTTGGAAATAGTTTTGGATGTAGTTGTATTTTTCTTACAGCAGAGCCTGGTAGGCAGCCAGGGTCTACAGAACAATTGGATTTCTTACTGGTTGATGCATTGCTGGATTTTGCTGGTATGATTTTAATTGGGAGTCTTGTTCTCAGTCCTTTCATTCAAGTATAATCCCAGTTTTGTTCTCATTTATATTGGAATAAAGACCTGGGTTTGCTTTTAAAAGGTGAAGCGTGAATTTTGGCGTGTCTCTTGCTTGATACTCTACCTCATTCCTACAAGGAAATTGACTTTCCTTTTCATTTTTTTCCTTACTCCTAGGAGCTAAAATTACTATGATGATTAGCAATTTGTTTGAGTATTTTAGGGTAAATCCCAGAGGTCAGCCAAGTTCTCCTTCCTTACAACTGGGTGGATCACAATAGTGCAGTCACAGATGGTAGTAGCAATGTAGTGTAGGTGCATTAGGAGTAGTAGAGGGAGTGGTAAAGAGCATGTAATGCTTTACCCTCTATTTCCATGCCTGTGTAGCTGTCACGAGACTTGCTGTGCTTTTTAAATACAAGAATTGCTCTGCCAAGAGGAGAGAACCGTAGGAATGTGTTCCTTTTCAGTAAAATATTGTGGGAGCCCAAACCTTACTTGTCCTTCCAGGATCCTGATGGAGGAGAAGTGGTAGAGTTCTCCTGTGCTCATTTTGGCACAGGGGACAACTAATCACACCCACCCCAGGTGTGTAAAGCACATGAACTGTGCCAATCTGACCTCAGAGTGAACAGACATGGTTTTAATACTGCAGCACTTCAGCAGAGTATACAGATATATCCACTTGTCATAAGATGTAAAGATATTTCCCTTTGTCACTGCAGTGCCTGCATCCCCTCAGAACAATCTGTACATTTTGTTTGCAAACCAACCCTGTTAGAAAAAAAACACTTGATCATTGTTAATCTTATTTATCAGAATCAAGAGGATGTGTACGAATTCTGCTTGTAGGATTCACATCCTTAGATTGTGAATTTGGGGTTTTTTCCCCCAAAAGTAGCCTCTATTAAACACCCTAAACTTACATCAGTGTAGTTGTTACCTCATTTGATATAACAAACTTACATCATTTGATGTTGTCCATTTGTTTTTAATATTTCCTATCTCAAAACCCCCACCCCCAAAAATTTTGATTGAGGGGCACTTCTAGTAGGATCATAGTTTTATTTGAATAATGGAGCAAATTGTATTTGAAAGAAAGCTAAAATATCTGTTTCTTGACTAATGTTTTAAGCTTTAAAAGAAAAATGTTACTTTTCCTTAGTTGTACTAAAAGCTATTAAAAAATTGTATTTCTCCCCCTGCAAAAAGGGTAGGAGGTGGGATATGCTCATACTACCTTATTTACACAATTCCTTTTTTATTAATTTAACCATTCAGGGTTGTTTTTCCCCTCATATTTTATCGTAATGGTTGTGGATGTGAAATGAGTCTGAAGCATTGTAGTAAAACTGTAGAAATATTTCTTACACTAGCAGCTAATATCCTGCAGCTCATCTGCATCCTATACCTGAATCACCTACTGCAGTGACAAGTAGAGCAAGTGAAAGTGAAATAAAATATAAAATAAAAGAAGCTGCTCCCTGCAGTTGGAAATATGACCTAAAATTAGCATCACTTCTAGGTCCCACAACAGCCTTTATGTCACCTGAATAATAATGAGCATTTTTTATGTAAATATTCCATCAGATTTTACTTGTGGACAGATATTATTCCTGAAAATCTGAATCAGGTCTGGAGCCTCAGCTGAGCTGAGAAGGACAAGCCAATGCAGAAAAAAGTGGTCACTGTAGAGAAAAGTGATTTTTTGGGAAATATTACAATAAAAGTCATGCCATGGTGTTGATGCTTTCAAAATATGAAATTTTTTGCCCCAGTATTTTTGCTAAAATTTGTTCATTACTTTTTTCTTTTGAAGCTGTATGGGGAATGGTTTTATTTTTGGTTCTTTTATTAAATTATGGGGGATTTTTTTGGATTTGTTTTGTGGTTTGTGGGTGTTTTTTTTGTTGTTTTTCTTTTTTTTTTTTCTTATTTTTTTGTTGTTGCAATAGCAGTTTTCTTTGACTTGTAAATGTACAAGGTGGTCACTTGCTCTTTGGCTTCCAGATTCCTTCTTTTGGCTGAAACCCACTGTTCTGTAGATATATTCACATTCATATAATAATGAGGTTTTCCAAGTAAACCCCATGCATAACTTCATGTATTGAAAATAAGCTCCAAACCTAAAAACTTGCTGTAAAATTGGAGAAAGGATATCAAATAGGAAAAGGAAAATGTATGAAATACCTGTGCAGTAGAACTGTAAAGATGACTTATATACTCCTGAGCCTCTTGCTGCAACTTGTGACATCTTTTATAGAAGTGTCACCTTTAGGAGGCTATTTTTGGCCATGATGTTTCAGCATGGGATTGTAAGGGTAACAGTGGGTATTGGATATATCCTCCAGAGATCACCTTCACACTGTCTCAAATATTTCTAGGCACATGAAAAAAAGTGAGCAGTATAACTTGCTGAAGAGCTCTGCACACTTGTTTTATTCTTTCTCATAAAACCAGATTCAGTAAAAACTTGGCCTGAATCTGCTATAATTTTCATCAGGATCGAAAGCCATTACTTTCTCTGGATAAACAGCAGTCAGTACAAATCTTAAATATACATGTAGGGAAATATTCAGGCTCTGTACCATTTGTCACTTGCAGAACAGCTAAGGCAGCAGAAGAGAGGCACAGCCTGTGCTGGGGAGAAAAAAAAAAAAAAACCTTTATACCTAGCTAGTCTGGAATTAGCCAACTGTCACTTTCCTGAGCCAGGAATAGGTGGAAGAGGAGACAGTGATAAAACTTAACTGACTCTTAGTTTTTCTTCTTTCTTCAAAGAGTGTGAGGCTGTTCCGTGGCTCAGGAAGCCGCAGGTTCCGGAGGGCTCGCTGTGCACGAGCGTTTAAGGGAGCTCTGCAAACTCTGCTAGCAGAGGCTTTGACATTTCCAGGGCTTGTGGGGAAGTCAGTCATTACAGACAGGCTGCTAAATTATGGAGGCAATTTTTATCTGCCAGTTCTTTGCTTCCTGTAAGCTTCAGGAATGTTTGAGGGAAAAGTATTGGCGTACATGGTTGGCTGAGTGGCTCCCTGAGTTACTTACAGCCTTTCAATCCCAGGCTGTTCACAGATTTCTTATGTTGGCCTGGACCCTTTTTGGCCACTCCAGCAGGTAGGCTGATCTCCAGCTCATTTTACAGCCAGTTCTAGGAGAAAAGAAACCTTCTTTTGCTATTCCTCACGCGAAATCCGTTCTGAAGATTCCTTATGGAGCCCTGCTTCTGTCTTTGCAGTGTTCTCTGTGCACAGCCTCCAGTCATGGAGCAGATGAAAAATGGAGAGACAGAGAGAATTTTTAAGAAGGGGAGGCAAATACTGTGACTTTCTGCTTTGCTGCTTCCTTGGTACAGTCTCTGTCAGAATTTACCTTAGTAAATAACTCTATAACTTTATATTTAGAAAGGGAAGTGTTTTAGCAAGACACAAGAGTCAGCACAACAAAATCTGTTTAAATGCAGCATAATTGAAATGTCAACATAACCATGAAATGCCTCAAGGTGTTTCTGTGGTGAAGGCTGGGTATGACACAAAATAGATGCCTGAATACTGTGGTGAAGGAAAAACCTTTTTGTACTCAAGTCCAGTCTCGCGCTCACCTTATGGAATGTTTGCAAATGCTTGGCTGCTGCTGTGGCTCCTGCTCTTGCCTTCTCCCAGGGAACCTGACAGTTCAGAGAAGGTTTTGGGCTCAGAGGAGGGAAGAGCTCTTGAGCAGGGAGTTTTTCCTGCAGGGACTCCCAGCCTCAGCTTGGAGCTCGTACCCTGCCTGGCAGGACAGACCTTGTACCTGCTCAGTGAGCGCCCGGGCACTGGGGACATGTGTTGGGAATCTTGTTACTCCCAGGGTGAGGGCTGATTCTTCATTCAGATTCTGTTAGAGTGACTTGAAAGAAGACAGCACCATTGTACATGAGCTGCTCTCCTCCCCTCCCTGCTCCACAAAGAGCAGAGAATACAAAGTACCATTAAAACGGTTTTTTTCATCTCTCAGATTTTTGCAAAATTAAGCAGTGCTTGTGTTCTAGTCTTTCTTAGGTAAGTCCTCTACTTGGTAGCCCATAAATCATGCTCCTTGAAGCAAGCTGCTTTGCTGCCTCTCCCATGGCAATAAAACCTGCATGGTGAAGGGCACTCAGAAGCAGAAGTGTCCTCACAGCCTCCAGCTGGTGCTGCTGAACGAGGACGGGCCGTGGCACAGGGCGCAGTGTGGTTCTGGTTATTCCAGGTGTCATAGCTGTGTGTGTCCCAGTCAGCTCTCTGGCTCCAGCTCTCAGACTGCCTGTGTGACACATCTTTTTTTAGCAGCTGATAGACTGAGGAGAGCAATCCATGCGACTCTTGCTGTATGAGGCACCGCAGGTTTTTTCAAGAGGTTAAGTTCAGTTTGATCTTCAGCAGCAAACTGTGATTTCAGAAGGAAAATGAACTTGACAACTATTTCAACAACCTGAATGTTTATGTATATCTTCACTTAATGCCTAAAGTCAATATTTGTTAAGTTTGATTGATAAAAATATGTTCCTTTCATCAAGGTCAAATTAATTTGAGGAAATTTGCTTTTGCTTACCATGCTGCTTTTGCACAGAATCCCTTGTCAGGCTTTGCAAAAAACTGTGCAGGCATTTTCTCATTTGAATTATGATTAGCTTCACTATGAACTTCCCTGGGAACACCACCTCATTTGAATGTGTCTTTTTTTTAAAGGATGCCACAGATTGGATTCCAATTCAGACAGGTGATAAATTACCTGCCTTGACCTAATTCATTAACATTAATGGTATTTGAAGTCTTTATTTTATTCAGGATCCTCCAATAGACCTGTCTTGTAGACATCTTTATAATAATGTCCATTCATCAGCCACTTAAAGGGCATCACTTAAAATTGGATGTGACTGTGAGGATACAGACTCTTTTCTGGGTTGTGTTCTGCCTTAGGATTCTGTCACTGCCATATTTTCTGAAAAATCCCCTTGCCAGGATTTCTTATACTGGGAAGCTGAGAAGCCTCAGAGAAAAATGAAAACAATAATTATCTAATTTGCTTCTCCTGTTTTGCTGCTTTGGAATGTGGTTGGATGTGGTGGTGTTCTCAGGGGTACCAGGATGAGGGGAGAGATGAGAATCTCGACTCCATGTTTCAGAAGGCTGATTTATTATTTTATTATATATATTATATAAAAGAAAATTATATACCAAAACTATACTAAAGAATAGAAGAAAGGATTTCATCAGAAGGCTAGCAAAGAATAGAAAGGAATGGAATGATAATAAAATCCTGTGACTGCTCACAGCCTCGACACAGGTTGCTGTCACTGGTCATCAAGTAAAAACAATTTCACATGCTGGGTAAACAATTCTCCAAATCACATTCCAAAGCAGCAAAACATGGAGAAGCTGAAGCTTCTCAGCTTCTCAGGAGAAAAGATCCTAACAAAAGGATTTTTCATAAAATATGTCTGTGACAGTTGGAGATTATTTATCCAACATGTGAATTGTTTTGCCTTAATGACCAATCACTGTCCAGCTGTGTCAGGACTCAAAGCAGTCACGAGTTTTCATGTTTTCGTTGTCATTCTTTGTAACCTTCTGTCTGTATCCTTTCTCTATTCTTTAATATAGTTATGGTACAGCATTCTTTTATATAATATAAGTACATAAAATAATAAATTAATCTTCTAAGAACATGGAGTCACATTCCTCAATTCCTCCTGGGGACCCAGCAAATACCACAGCATTCCTTGGATGTTGCAGGCTGCATCAGGCTGACTTTGCATGAGTCAGTGAGGCTTGGGAAGGAGCTCTGGAGCTGTGTGTTAAATATGTATGGCTGGATTTATGTAAATTCAAAATTAATCTCATGAAAGTTGGAAGTGCTGCTTTCCCAGGGCACAGCCACATGGGAAAGCATGTGAGTTGTACCAGAGATGTGGGGTACAGAGGAGGGCTAATGATGGCATCATTTTGGAACAGCTCTTTGGGGAGTGGACAAAGGTGGAGGATTTTCTCCAGTTATTTAAAATATTACTTTAAGCTGCACTATTAAAACTATAAAAGTTGTGTTATGCCACAATGAGGTTAATTGTAGAAAGAAGAAAACAATCCTCTGTGGATTTGTGCCTGATGCAGATTCCTCCTGTGATCTCCTGTATTCTCTTAAAATGTGGGGCTCTTACCCAGTAATTCCCATTGTGTGCTGCTGAAAATGGATGAGTGTAGGAAAGGGAAACATGAGAGCTGAAAAAGCAAGTTAGCACTGAAACTGGAGTGACAAACCAGCAATTTTTACTTTCCAACCACCAGAACCAATTTTTTTTCTCATGTTAAAATAAATGTATGTACAACAACTACTAACACTACACCAAAGAAATCACCAAAGCTGCTTGTGAGCTGAAATCTAACCACTGAAGGCTACTGGATTTGTCCTTCTCCTTCTGAGTCTGGGGAGAGATGTGTGGAAGGACTGTGAAAAAGCTGTGGCAGGAAATGGGAATTGCTGTCTCCTCATCACTCTGAATTGCTACTGACACAAACACAAAAAAATCAGATGAAATTAATGAAAACTGTGGCATTTGCAAAGCTTCAGGTGATGGTAGGATGGAAGCCTTTGGTGGTAACCTGGCCTGATGGGATGTGGTCCCACAGGTGCCACAGGGAGGCCAGCAGCAGGTGTGGCTGGAGTTCACCACCGTACTCATTAAAGCATGAAACAAAAAAATTACATCAGATTTAATGCATGTTAAATAGTTTCAATTATTGTAAAGGTGCATTCAGGTAACAGTGAGGAGTTTTTAATAAGGAATTTTCTAATCTGACTTTTCCTACAACCTCATCAAAAAGACACAAGAAAGGAAAAATGCTGCAAAATAACAATTTTGCCTTCTGAAACCTCTCCTCTTTTAAACATGGCAGTGGAATTGTTTTTCACAGTTATGCAAGTATTGTGTATTTTTCTTTTAGTTAGATATGCCCTGTCTTTTAGCAGCGGTTGAAAGTAAAACCTTTTGTTTCTGGTGTCCTTTATTCTGTATGCTGGACTGAGAGCAGTGAAGAAGTTTGGGAGAAGTAGAAAATGCTGCTTTTTGGAGGGTAATTGAATGTGTTCAGAATGTTTGGTAGTGTGATGGAGAGAGGGACAATGCGGAGCATGGAGCAAAATAAAAAGCTTGGGAGATATCAAAAAGGCATGTCCAAACAGGGCAAAAAATAAATAAATTAAAAATAAATGCTAATAGACTTTGCAGAATAAAGCAAGACTTTTTTTTTTTTTCTAAATTTGAGTACAGTTATTATATTTTGGTTGTTAGAAAAAGTGAAGGTGAAGGGTACACATTTAAATTTTTGTGTTGCTACAAATGCCCTCTCAATTTAATTTTCTTTTTTTTTTCTTCATGAAGAATTTAATTGTCCTGAAACCATTCTTCTAACTCATTCCCTCTTCAACTGTTTTTGGGTGGGGTTTTTTTTGTTTTTTTGTTTTTTTGTTTTTTTGTTTTTTTTTTTTTTTAAACAGTAATCATCTATTCAGATTTTTGCTTTACAGATCAATCTGATATTCAGGTATTCAATGGCTTTTATTAAAAGTCAGTAAATAGATAAATAAATAAATAAATAAACACATGTAGCCCTTGTGTAAATACCTTGCAATTCCATATTTATTCTCAGGAGCTGGAATTAGGGCTGATCTTTGTGGTGCCTTTCAACCCCCAAAGCACATCGCCTGAGTCTCATTGTCTGTGTATCCTTTGCAGCCGTGCCTCCCATAATCTCAGGCTCTGGAATCCTGAAATTGGCACTGAGAACCATCATGTTTTATTAACTTTTCTCTCAGCTTTTTCTGTTTGTGGCCCAGAGGATGAAGCCAGGGGCAGGTTACAGGGATTACGTTTATTTACATTATCCCCACTAATAAAATGTGTAAATGACATCTCCTGTGAAAAACTGCATTTTTTTCTTTTCCTTTACATGCAGCTACATAAAAATGTAACTACACTTAATCATAAAAGCTACAGGTGGCTGAAATGATTAATCACTGGAGTTTTCTGTTCACCAGTTCTTTGATTTATAGGATGGGAAAAGGGAAGGGTTTTATTATGGGCTCTAGAGACCTAAAAAAAAAAAAAAAAAAAAAGAATCCTGAAACAACAGGTGGAGAACTTACAATGAAAAAATACAGAATGATGTTATCCTATGTAAAATATTCAGTAAAATTAAGGCTGCCTGCATATATTATGTGTGGCCATGGCAATAACATGCATGGGCAATAACGAAGCTCTGACTTGCAGCTGGAGGAAGAAATGAATGAAAAGCAGCTCTTGGCCTTCTGTTGCCCTCAAGCTCAGTGCCACCGAATCAGTCACACATTGCCAAGGCCCAAGGGCTCATTAGCTGGCTAAAATATCAGAAATGCAGCCAGGGAGATGGGTCATGGGGAAATGGCAGCAAATGTTGCCACGGTTTGCAGTGGTGCTGCTGATTGTGCTTGCAGCTGGTGCTCCAGGTTTGGTGCTTCCAGAAAAGCTGAGCAATCCCAGCTGGATGCCAGGGGAGATGACATCAAATCACCAAAGATGGAATGGTGTGTGTTCTCCCAAACACTAGGACAGCAGGTTTGAGTCACAGTGACTTCCTAGGCTTTGTGATTTGATGGTTTCCATTCCCTGGCTCTCTGGACACCTGACACACACTTGTGTGAGATGGTGACACCCATGGGTGAGAAATGCTCACTGCTAGCAGTGCCTTGAGAAGCGGCAATTGTGAGTGGTTCCAGGCACCAGCAGCAATATAAACCTAAAGCAGAATTTGTCGTGAATTGTTCACTTCCAATGGGACAAACTTCCCATTGTGACTTTTGGAGCGTTGACTTCCAACACTCCAAAAGTCAACTTGAATCCCACCCTGCTTGCTGCAGGGAAAAATTTAAATATTCAGCCTCTTTAGGCGACTGAACATCTGCTTGTGAGGGAGTGTGTCACTTATTGTAGCCCCTGCCAGAGTCCAGGAGTACACATGTCTGTCTCCTTGGAATAAAAACACTCAATAATTGCATAAGGATTTTATTTCTCTAGCATAATTTTTCCTTGCTACCTATTTTTAATTTTGCTTCTAACTTAAAGTCCTTTCTGCTATCCTTCACTGGGTTTAGTTTGCACATAAACAATGTCCACTTACTGAATCTCATGTTTGGTTCTCTGGAACCTGCTGCTATTTTTGTAATTGATTCCAAGTCCTTGGCTGAGTTTCCAGAAAGGCTCTGCCTCATGAGCCTGAGGTTTCTGCTTGGCAATTTTTTGAGGATTTTATCTGTCAAGTGTAGTTGTGTTCACGAAGAGAAGCAATTTCTGAGGTACTACTTCCATGAAGAGGCATGAAATTGGGCATTGGGAAAAGCTATTATAGGTGTCTTTTGTGATTTCAGGATGATTTAATTATGGTTTTCCACATACCTACAAACCGAGCAAAGTAAATAAAGTTGCCAGCTTTTTTTTTTGTTTTCCCTTTTTTTCAACCACTTCCCCCTCAAGTATCAGTAAAAGAAAAGTAATAATTTTTTGGCCTCTCTGTAATGTTTTATAAGTTCCACACCCTTCCCAGCTCTGTTGCACCATTATATCTATAGCACTAGATGAGGCAACACAACAAAGAGAGTCTAAACTTGTTATTTATCTCTAAAAATTGCTCCAGAAGAGGACTGAGGCTTCTTGGTGTGCCACATGAAGGGAACAGGGCATTGCCATGCTGGGCTGTATTCACTTGAGGCACATTATAGAGATTTTCAGCTGATTTTTGTGGGCTATTGGACTGGGCCATGGCCAGAAATCCACAAATGAAAACACACCCTGGGTTTTGGGTGAGCTCATGAGGGAGCGACACTGTTTTAAGAGAGACACTGAGCATTGATGATGCTGCACTGTGAGCTGCCTTCCCATAAATAAAGCTGTATAAAATAAATATCTTTCCATAAATAAAGAGGTATAAAACCACAGGAAGCCACACTTTTTCCACTTAGAAGTCCTTGCCATCCAGTGTCCAGATGAGCTGGGTGGAATTGTGTGCCCAGGTGAGGGGACAGCCCAGGAGAGACAATCAGGGACAGTTTCTCCAACTTTACTTCGATTTCCAGACCTCCCTGAGAGGCTTCTGAACATCCTTTGCTGCCACAAAACGTTCCTGAGCATTTTTCCCAGCAGAGCCTGCTCTGCTCCTGCCAGCAAATTGCTGCTCTGGTGTCCAGCATTCCTCAGGCTCTGAACTGCAATTTGCTTACAAGGCTGAGAAATTGTGAGCTAATTCTGGAAATGCATTTTATACAACTGAGTCCAGATTAAAAAGCCCCGGTGATCTGCTCCTGCTGACTTCTGGACCTCTCTGTAGTTTTCCCATTCTGCCATTCTCAGACTTTGTCACTCCCTGCTTTCATCTCTGGCCTTTTCACATGTGCAGTATTGTCAGGCTTCATATCTCATTAGACACCCATAAAGATTATTATCTGTACCTCATGAACATGTACTCAATACCATGAAAACTGGTATATTGAACAGCATTGAATATGCCTAAAACTATAAATGGGTTTATATAAATTTAAATTAATGTGTATTCTTCTCATAGCTATTCTTTTAAATTTATATCTCGTATCCAGGTTAAAAAAGCAGATAAATCACTCTCTTCAGCCATGAAATCATTTACCCAGTTTGTTTTTTCCCAGGTGAACTTTTCTTGAGCTTATGCTTGTGTATGGCAGCCAAGGTATAACTAAAACAGCAAAAGGTCAGGATAATGAGCCATTTCCATGGGTGAAGCCAATATTTCTCTACATGCCCCCTACCTGCTGATCTCATCTTTTAAAGTGTTGTGTGATGCTATGGTTGAAGAACACCACATAAAACAAATTGTTTTGAAGCTGTGCCAAATATTGTAGGTCAAGATTTTAGGCAGGCAGAAATTTCAATAGTACATCCTTGAAAAATAAATTTATCCATGAAGTGGGTAGGGAGATACTGTTCAGTGATGTTTTTAAGATAGTTATACTCTGAAAAGAACTGCTGAATGTTATGGAAACATATTATTTAACGGTTTTGTTTTGGTTTGGGTTTTTTGGTGTTTTGTGGGTTTTTTTTTTTTTTTTTTTTTTTGTTTTTTGTTTTGGTGGTTTTTTGTTTGTTTTTTTTTTTTTAATTTTGCTTTTTTGGTTTTTTCGTTTTTGGTTTTTTTCCTGCAACATTCCTTCTCTCTGGTATATTGGAAATGACTGCAGGAAAAAAAAAAAAAAATCTGTCTTTTGTAAATAATATCTTGTTACTCAGAAGCAGCCTGAACTTACTCAGCAAGACGTGCCCGTTTTCACTGCACAATAATCACAGTGAGACACTCCTGGTTGTGTGCAGACTGACAGGCAGATTAAACAAGATATGTAATTTTCCTGTAATCATAAAGCAGACAAACATGCTGTAATGTCTATTTAAAATAACAAATTAAGTTGTTCAGCGACTGATTGCCAACACATAGACAGTGATGTGGGGAAAGATACAATGGAAGGCTGAGATATGGCAGGTGGAATTGTGAAGCACAATCCATGTGCTGCTCTTTTCCCTGCAAAACTTCCTGTATCACTTGTTGCTGCAGGCCAAGCTTCTCCTGCTGATGGGAGAGCTCTGGCACAGTGTATTAAGGCCATTTTTACAAATAAATTGTAACTAACATGGCAAAACGAGGTGCTCAGCTTTTATGTGACAGCATTGGCCTCAGCAGTTGTTTAGGAAGGGGCACCCAGGATTGCCCAGGTGTTTCCTGAGCCTCAGGGGTGTTCAAACATCACAGCCCATCATCCTTTCCTCCACAGGATGCCCCAGTTGCTGCATCTTGTGTTCTCAGGTGGAATCAATACTGCTGGGAAAAAGACTCACTTGCCTGATTATGATAGTAATGAAAAAGGGTGGAAATACAGCAATCTGTTAATACATTTTATCCAGTAAAAATTTTATGGGAAATTTAGGAGCAGCCTGGTACCCAGGACAAAGCACCATCCTCAAGAATCATTTTTCTCCCTTTGTCTCTAAAAATATTATTGTAACACTTCAGCCTTAAGAAGAGATTCTGCCCTCAGAGTTTGAGCACATGGAATTACCTACCAGCAGTCCTAACTTGGACATCCCAGCAGTGTGAAGGGAAAGGCTTGGGGTTATACCCAGGACTTAGAGTTTGTCAGAGCTCAGGGTGCAGAGTTTTAACTTGTCATTCTGGGGCCTGATTACCCTGTCTGTGAATTGTACAGAAATCCTGCACTGCCTGATGGATCCTGGGGCCGGGCTATAGACTTGAGCTGTAAATGGCTGAGTCTAACATATCCCAGTTTATTGTTCTGAATTGATTTGTTTGGTGGTTTTTTTTGTTTTGTTTTGTTTTGTTTTGTTTTGTTTTGTTTTTGTTTTTGTTTTTTTCCTAGGAGCAAATAAACACCAACATTTTAAAATTTGATTACTTGTCAAATTCTGCTGAATTTGACAGAGGTCACCCACATCAGAGCTGTAAGGTCATGATCTCTGATTTCCATGTCTCTTCTTCTGTACTGCATCCACCATACCAGAGTTATGGGCTGAGGTGTCTGACAAAGTTCATTACAGTTCTGTCTTTTTTGCTTTCGTAGTAAGATATTAAAAACTAATAACATGACCAACATATGTAAGATAAAAACATGCTGCAGTTGAATTCTATCAATCAAGCCACCCTTTTCTGCCAGAGAAACAATCCATGGAGCTTTATATTGTCTCTCTAGCATCAACAATAACAAACAAAAAAAAACTTACAGTAGATTACAACAAAGTCTAATTTGTGCAAGGGTTGTTCTTCAAAAACTCAAAACATAAGCCAGAAAAGAAAAATGAGGCTTATGGCATGTGTGTGATAAGAATAGTCTAGACATCAATGTATGAATATTGAATCACAAAAACTGAATAAAACAGAGATAAAATCAAGTAAATTTATGAAACACAAAGATGCCAAAAAGAATACTAATATTTAATAGAAAAAAAAAGAGAATGCACACAGTTCAATTAGAAAACTAGTCAAATAACAAGCTCCTTTTAATTTTCCTTTGGGTATATTTCAGACACAAGGGGAAAAAAAAAAAGCAAAAAAAAGATAGATCTTTGTTCCACCATGAAAACTTGTGTTTTAGCATTGGGTAGTATGTTGCTTGAGGAACCCTCCTGGGTCACATAAATGGTTTTTGATACTTCAGGGCCCTTTCCACATGCCGGTTTTCCTTGGTCTATCATGATCCATGTCAAAAGCAAGCACTTATTTTCTGTCCCTGCTCTTCCCGCTCAAAGAGGAGTTCCAGAACCTGATTATGGTAATAGCTAAGAACCTTCTCATTTTCAGCCAGAATTTATTAATGGGCAATTTATACTCATTTGTACTTCTGCCAATAGCCCTTTAGTTTAAATTGTCTCTTTCCCTGCTGTTGATCCTCTGATATATTCATAGACGGCAGTCCTAATTCCTCTTCATTTTCATCCCCTGGCACCAATCAAGATGAAAATTTACAGTCTCCCCATCAGATTGCAGCTCTCCATTCCCCTGCTAATCCCTCAGGCTGTGATTGTGTTTAAAGCTGAGTTGATTCTGCTTAAAGCTGAGTTTATTCCCCTTATACCCATCGGGGTGTGCACAGCTGCCACAGCTGCCTCCTGGAAGGGAAGCGCTCAGGAGCATCCTGGGCCTTGACATCAACACTTCTCTGTGGGAAACGTTTCTCCCAGTGCTCTCAGTGCTGCATTTCCCTTTTTCCCAGGCAGCATTGCACTGGTAGCTCCTGGTCACTCTCTGCTGAACTATGTGACAAGGATCCTTTGTTGTTTCAAATTGGGAACTCTTGAACTGACAACAGAAGCTCTGCTTTTATCCCCCTGGTGTATTGTCTGGCACTTTCAACATGAAAACTTCAGCCAGTTTCTTTTATATGCACCAGCTCTGTATTTTTGATGTTTATCCACATTACAGAGTCAGTCAATTTTAATTCACAGAGTACTGAAATGTTGTCAGTACACAAAGAGCAGGACAGGATTTATATATTACAGAAGTACATAGGAAACATAACTGGGAACCCATCGCACCCAGAAGACTTTATAATCATGCAGGAGGTTCAGGAATAATGGCAGCTAAATACATTTTTCTGTGTGTGTGCCTCAAGTCTGCTTTCATATGTAATACAGAATCACAGAAAGGTTTGGATTGCATCTAATTGCATCGCACACCATCCTGCCAAGGCCTGGGACACCTTCCACCTGATGAGGCTGCTCAGGGCTCCATCCCACCTGGCCTTGGTTGTTTTCCCTCTCAGGAAAGACAAAGCTAACAGGTGTAGGGACACAGTTTGTGGTGATTGGGAGTGGGGCTGGCCCAGCCTCATCCCCAGTGGGAACAGCTGTGAGAAGCAGGTGAGCAGCATTGAAGGGAATGAGATGAGGGGCACTGACCAATGACCAAAGGGAGTAGGGGGCACACGGGTGCAGTGCATTGACCATGAGGGTGTAAAAGGTTGGGCTAAAGAACAAGGAGGGCACATGCTTGAAGCCTTCAGATGAGTTTTGGTGTTACTCTGTACGTATGGGTTGAGGACTTGTGGGATTGTATGATGATCCTCTGTGTACTGTGGCTGTCTCAATTGTGACAAACAGGTACATTGGTAAATCTGTGGGGGTGTTTTGTGTTGTTTTTTTTTTTTTTAGACAGTCCACAATAGCCACCAAATAAATAAATTCAGTATGAGGAAGCTGCAAGCTGAGCTTCTTTTCCCTTTTGTAGAAACAACTAAAACATCTGAGCATGAGAACCTGGTATGAACCCTTTGTGAACCTCATGTCAGCCCAGGAGGAACTGACAAAAAGGATAGTCAGATCAATTGCTTGAACCTTTCATTAAAAAGCCATTCAGGAGAAGTTAGTTCCTTATATCATTCATCTTGAATGAGCTGTGATAAGCAGTGTGTTTCATTGAACACAGAAGGAATAAATGAAGGCAGGATTTTATTACAGCAAATTCCTGTGGGAGCAGTTTGTCCAGGAAGCTTACAGCTCCTCTGAGTCATTGTCAAAGGTGTATCACTTCAGGGGAGATGAGATCAGCAGCATCTTTGCCTGACTGGCTGCTCTCCTGTGGGACCAGGTGCCTGGAGTTAGAGCAGCATGAAAGGCAGGAAGCACAAGATTGGCATGGGTGGCTTTTGTGGCAGACCTGGCTCACAACTTCAGAGAGTTCATAGAGATGCAGGGGAGTAAAAAATGCTGCCCTTCATGTCTCCTGTGGAAGGAAGAAAACGCTGAACAAAATGACCTAAATCAGAGTTGGATGAATTGGCACTACTCCCTGGGTTTGGGGAAAACAGATCATCCTAAAGGTGCTCACAGCTGCTTCTGCTACCCCATATTTCTACAAATCTCAGGGATTGCTCTGCAGCTCCTTGTCTTGAACTGTGGCTCTGCCAGAGAGCTCCAAAGCTCTCTCCTGTTGTTTCCTTCAGTGCAGCTCCTTCCTTTAAATCTTGCAGCAGAAATACCAGGCTTTGACAAATGCAGAGGTTTCTGTAGCTGTGATGAAAGTGGAAACTCAGTGATGCTCATTCTTCACTGCCTGTGTACTTTGTAAACCAGTTCTGGCTGAGAAAGGGAGATCAAAGTGGGTGCAGAATCTTAGAGGAGACAAGAAATGACAGTCCCTGGCTTTTATCTCTTTATATGTCCTAGCTGGAGCATTAAAAATATCAGTGTTCTGCTTCATGATTTTTCTTTGCCTCCTCACTTCCCCAGAAACCTGTTACAAATCTAACCAAGCCTTAAATGTATACACTGTCTTCCATAGCTTGTCCTTCAATATTTCAAACATTGCCAGAGGCAGTCAAACTCTGTTTTCTTCCAAAGGTTTTCAGGATCACTATTACAGCTTTTACAAACTAGCTAGTAAAGTAGAAAATACATTTGCTATTCTAGTGTTTAATGTTTTATTTATTAAAGGCATCAGGTAGAGGCATTAAGAACATGCCCTAACTCTTGGTCAGCCCTGAAGGGCACAGGCAGTTGGACTAAATGATCATTGTAGATCCCTTTCAAATGAAATATTCTTTCCTAATCTATTCTGCTTTGTTATATTCTATCTCTTACCCTCCATTATTATTGTGTTTTTTGCTTTTTCACTTATGGGTTCCCCTGGCAGGGTTAGCAGATCAGCAACAGAGCAAAAACTTCTGGGGCCAAAAAGTGTCTGTCACAATAAAAAACCAAAATGTATTTGAAATTATCTGATGTATAGTTTAGAGGAGGAGGGAAAATGTCAGTCAGAAGTCAGAAACAGATGGCAGCTAACAGTGGTTCTTTAATGGTTTTGTAAAGAAAATGCAACCATTTTATTGCTAAAAGCCACTCATATGATACTGGAATAACTTTAATGAAATACTACCATTTTTTGTGGGGAAAAAAAGAGCAGATAAACTTTTGTTGTTGTTGCTGGGGTGGTTTTTTTTTCTTTTTTTTTTTTTTTTTTTTTTTGGGTTTTTTAAATTTTATTTTTGTTTTTAATTTTCCCCAAATGGGCTTCGCTTGCCAATTTATTGTCGCTGCTCTCCAGCTTTCCTGGCTGTGTGCAGCTCTGCTCTGGTTCAAGCTGCTGCCTGCCTGCATCCATTAAGGAAAGATTGCAAACAAACCAAGACTCACTGTGAGTCAAGCAGTTCTCTTCCAGTAGGAGCTCCTGGCTGTGCAGCACCAGCCAAATATTGGAGGAATAAAATTATAGGTGGTAAAGGATGGTTGATCCCTGTTTGCCCAGAAAATGAGATGTATGTGTTGATTTTGTTCAGGTAGATGTATTAAATCAACAGTTCTGCATCTCAGCCTGTAGAACCATTTTAGGGAAGTTTTCCAGTTTATCCTCTATGTGGGACTTTTCTTGCAAAAATGTAGCAGATTTAAGGACTAGGGACAGGAATACAACAAAGCCAGCTACAGCCACAAAATATATTATCTTTCAATGCACAGGGGCCCAAAAGGCAGAGAAATATACCAGAAACCACAGGGAAAATGAGCAGATTTAGACGGTGTGCAGTTTATGGACCTCTGGGCAGTCTGTAGATGGTGTGGCAAAGAGCTCTAGGGAATGCCCTGAGAAAATTGTGTGAAACCACATTCTTTTCAGAATAGTTGCATTAGGATAGGTAGTAACTTTGTGTGCCAGCCACATCCACTTTTCTCCCAAAATTTCAGCCTAATTTTGACAGCGGCAGTCGCTCCAGAATGGAAGCTCCAGGGTTCAGATGCTGATAGAGACTCTTCATATTCATGTTCATCCTACTCCCAAGCAGAACTCGATGAATAATGATCAAATGGATTAAAACTGTTCACATATTAGGATACAGATTTCTCTTTTTCTTTAGGTCATACCCAGCCCTGTAGCAGAAATTTCTCTGTCCATTTGCAGGTTCTTTTCTGACTCATCTGCATAGTTTTGAAAAATACCCTCAGAGCACCTCCTTAAGCTGGGTTTCTCAATTTTTTTTTTCCTTTTCCTGGAGGGAAAAAAGTGTTGTTCATTAAAACATTTTTTTTTTTTTTGATCAGCAAAATTATTGAGACACAGGACACAGCTTGAGGCTGGGAAGGGTTGGAGTGGCTTTTGTTTGGTTTTGTGCTGTTTCCTTCTGGAAAACATTGTAGTCTGTATTTCTACACGATTTCTACAGTGTGTTTGCATCATGCCTTGTGCTGATTGTGTGTGTTTAAGCACATTCTATGAAGGATGTCTACAGTAGTGACATATATAATCTCCATGGGTTTATCCAGCATTACATGTCCAATGTTAAATTGTTGAATCAGAATGTATCCCCATTGTCTGGTGTGAAGGTTTTGAGTGCATCTTCAAATCAAAACAAGCTTTAAAAAGTTAGAAAATCAATTGGTATGAGGAATAATAAAGGCATAGGTGTTGAAAAATTTGGAAAAATAATTTTTTATAGCTGTTACCACTTCAGGATTGGTTTTGCTTTGGTTTTTTTTTACCAACAATAGTTATGACTAGCATGCAGAAAATGGATGTTTAAGCAGAGCAACAATACACTTCAATTATAAACTTGTGAGCAACTCTTGGTAGTAATAAAATGTTGATTTCCAACGTTTAACTTGCTGACATGCAGTTTTCATAGCAAGCTCTTTACAGGGTGTGTGTCTAATGTATTCCCAGCTAATGTACATGGTAGTGGTGCTTCCTTCCTGAGACATGCACTTAAACATATTTCAGTGTTTCTAAAGTTTGAGATTTAGGGATAACACAACCATTTAGTAACATCTTGCCCTGTTGCCATTCCCAGAGCTGCTCCCCAAGTGCCAGCAGATGAATTGCCAGCACAGATGTGCCATCACCAGGAACGGCACCCGCTGCTACTGCGGGGATGGATACGAAACCAGCACTGACGGGAGAAGCTGCACAGGTAAGCAAGAAATTCTGTGTAACATCAACATCCAGGTGTCTCCACGGATCCCTGCTGGCTCTCAGGGCCAGGGAGCTGGTGGACAACCAGCATAGAAATGTTGCTTCCTCATCCTTCTTCAAAGGCGTTGGTCAGGGACAAGCGTGGGCTTTTGGGGCAGGGAATGGGAAAGAGTGTGTGACGATGTTTGCAGGGGTCTTAGGAGAAGAGGATCTGACTCCATGTTTCAGAAGACTTGATTTATTGTTTTATGATATATATTAAAACTGTACTAAAAGAATAGAAGAAATTATTTCATCAGAAGGCTGGCTAAGAATAGAGAAGGAATGAATGATAACAAAAGCTTGTGACTCAGACAGAGAGTACATTGGCCATTGATTAGAAACAACCACATGAGACCAATCACAGATGCACCTGTTGCATTCCACAGCAGCAGATAATCATTGTTTACATTTTGTTCCCGAGGCCTCCCAGCTTCTCAGGAGAAAAAATCCTAAGGAAAGTATTTTTCATAAAATGTGTCTGTGACAAAACTGTCCTTAAAATGAGAGTCAGGAGCTCCCTCCTGACTCTCTGATGCTCCTGTGCCCCAGCAGCAGCTCCCCTGAAGCCACTGAAGGATCAGTGTGTTGAGGTTTTTCACAAACAGGATGGGACTGTTGGGATATGTTCTTTGAGCTTTATTGTAGTGTCGGCCTCATTGCGTGGTTGAGACAATTGGAAGATGGTAACAGCTCACATACTGCCAGCAGCCAAAGATTTTTCTTTATTACAGAGTGTTTTAAAAACTTTCTAGCCAACAGCATATTGCTAAAGCTTACAGAGAATTATTCTAGCCAATCACTAAAAGTTCAGTTCTGCCTGCTTCATACAATGTTGCTTTAAGCATCATTTTACCTTTGCTATTTCCCACAGCTCAGCTGGTCTGGAGCGGTTCTGGAGCTACAGCTCAGTTGTGTGAGCTGCTCCCTGTCCACACCTGCCCACCAGGAGAGCCTCTAAAACTTGAAGTGTTTCACCTCACAGCCATGAAGTCACACCTAGATTAGAATTTTATAAATGGAGCCTCCCAAGGTTACACAATTTAGCTGGGAACATTATTTTGGAGTAATTAATTGTAGATTTAAATTGTAGACTGTTCTCTTCCATTTTTGAAGTATATGACTTCTTCAATCTCTATCCAGGTGTTTGTTTCTTACTTTATTTTTCTCTATTAATAATCATATTGGAGCTCTATGGCCCTATGGATGTTCTCACTACCAAACACTTCTCTCTCCAACTAAAAGTACTGAGCCAGATTCTTCATAAATATAATTTATTTTAAGTTCTTTCTCTCTATGGTTGTCATGTTTTGTGATTAAAAATATATCTCAGGAAATAATTTAAACAGTGGAATTTTTTTTTAGAATGTCAGTTTGTTACTTAAACCCTCAACCACTGTTTAATAGCATATCTTGATTTTATGGTATTATTTTTATACACCCTAGTTGAGAAAAATGTTCTTTATATTTATTAGAGGAGTACATAGTTTTTGATGTTGGATGGTGGTTTAATGGAGACATGGTGACAGCTCATTTAAGGAACTGTAAGACATTGCCAGCATAAATAGGTTGAGAAGGGTAATCAATTACTTGCTCTCCTGAAATGTTGCTCCATTCATCAACCCTGATAACTAGTGATCTGTACTGCTAACAAGGACCCAAATGTCTCCCTGACATGATGCAGGCATTGGAGACTACTTGAAATAATGAAGGTTTTATCTTTCAAAATTAAGAGCTATTGAACTTGAGAACTCCTGCCCTTCTTTCTGGCTACTTGAGTGATTTCAACAGCCAACATCCCTGATAAATTCGTGGTTTGGGAAAGGAAAAACATCAGGCCTCCCACCAAAATGATTCATGACTTATAAAACTCGCTTAGAATATACTCAATTTTACTGAATTTTTCTTTTTTTCCTAATCCCTAAACTGGACCTTGTTAATGTCCCTTTAGATGTGAATGAATGTGACACGTATGGAAGCTGCAGCCAGATGTGTGTAAATACAGAAGGCTCCTACACTTGCAGCTGTGTGGAGGGTTACGTGCTTCAGCCTGATAACAAGTCCTGCAAGGCCAAAAATAGTAAGTTTTAACTTCTTTTTTTACCTTCCTGAAAATATTTTGTGGTTTTGTGCTGGAGGATTCGTGTGAAAAGACAGAGATGAACACAGGTGAGATGAACTTTGTTTCACTGCACTACAAAGAGCTGCACAACAAGCTTAGGAAAAAAATATTCACTTATTAAGACAATACTCCAAGGGAAATATCAAAAGTTATTATCTGGATATTATTAATTAAAGCAAAATACTCAATTCAGCCAAGGTTAGAAGAGTTCCCAGTTTCCCTGTTCATAAATAAATCAAAGATTTTCCTCACACAAACAAAAAAAGGCTGTTTACTCTGGGAAGACAATGGAGACAGGGGAAATGATCATGAGGTAATTGTACCCTTAGGATGAAAAAAGCCATGAGATTGCTTTGTCCTTGCATCATCCCAAGAGGTGAATTTCCTGATACACATATTCACATGAGGCTTTTTGTTGCTTAGTGCATGTTTTCATTACTTATAGTGGATTGTGTATTTGAGGAAATTAGTCAATTGTGCTTAATGAGGCAATATAGTACACAGTGTTTTCTTATTCAGCATAATGAATTAACAATGCTTTTATATTAAAGCACAATAGAAGTTCCTTAAGGAATTCTTCAACATCCACAATGCTGAAGCATGTGCAGCTGGGTATGAAGTAATGTTTATTGTATATATATTTTTAAGGCTTCCTTTTTGTAACTATTTTACCATCAGAAAATGGAAAGGTCTAGTGATAGTTTTGAGGCTTCTTCACCTAAAGAGTGTTACTAAATATGTCCTTCCTTGATCACCACTAGGCGTAAAAGAGTGTTTTCCTGCTTATACTGGTTTTCTTGATCCATACATGGACATTTTTCTTTTTCAATAGACCCTGAAGTCGTGTGAGATGACAGCCCATGCAAAGTTAAAATAATTTATTATTCTTCTTTCTCCATCTCATGAAAATCAAAAATGCAATTCTAGATCAGGAAATGCTCATGGTGCCAGTACTGGACTTGAGATGACCCTTTTATTTTCCCTTTTTACACACAGAAAACTGAGTAACAACTGAGAGTTGTAGTTAGCTGTTGGTGTCAAGATGAAACAAATCACATTAATAAGGGACTTCTCTGCAGTTTTTGCTACTTTATCATGTTTATTTGACAGAAGTTTTCACATTTTGGTATTCTCAGAATGGAATCACTACTCATTAATCAAAGAAATCCCTGTAGGACAATACAAAGCAGGGTCATGGTGCTGCACAGAAATGAGTGCTCCCCATTACTTTAGGTTTTTTGAAAACAAGCTAGCTTTGGATCAGAACAGAATCCAAGCGGAAAAAAAAGCAGGTGTCTAAGGAAAAAAGAAACCCAGCCCTTAGAAAACCTATCAAATTTTCTCCTTAAAGAACCTAAAGCAAATAAGGATGGAAAAAGAGCAGCCTCTCTTCTTTGTCGACATTTGGCAAAAGTAGTTGTCAAGCAGATGAAGAAAATGAGCTGAGGAACATTCAGCTCTGTGTGTAAAAGCTGTGAGAGATAAGAAGCAGCACTAGAGCTGTAGGCTGGGCTTTCTGTGCAGCTTTCAACGTTAATAACTGCAGATCTGCTCTGAATGTGAATTCCCATCCATGCTGAGATCCTGAGCACGGCACAACCCCGAGCACCAAACACCCCAGCTGGCTCTGGGAATGAGCTGGCAGCTTTCTGAGCACTGAGGAGAGAGTTGGAGGTTTGGACAAATGGGGTGGGACTGCTGGGACACATCCCTTGGGCTTTATTGTGGCATCAGCCCCATTTCATGGTTGAGATAATTGAAAGATGGAAACAGCTCAAATCTTGCCAGCAGCAGCCAAAGATTTCTTTGTTACAGAGCATTTAAAAAGTTTCTAGCCAATAGCTTATTGCTAAGGTGTGGTGGTGTGCAGGGGTCCCAAGATGAGGGAAGTGATGAGAATGTTGACTGCATGTTTCAGAAGGCTGGTTTATTATTTTATTATATATTATATTGAAACTATACTAAAATAATAGAATAAAGGATTTCAACAGAAGGCCAGCTAAGAATAGAAAAAGAAGGAATGATAACAAAGGCTTGTGTGTTGGACAGAGTCTGAGCCAGCTGACTGTGATTGGCCATTAATTAGAAACAACCACATGAAACCAATCCCAGATGCACCTGTTGCATTCCACAGCAGCAGATAATCATTGTTTGCATTTTGTTTCTGCGGCCTCTCAGCTTCTCAGGAGGAAAAATCCTAAGGAAAGGATTTTTCATAAAATGTGTCTGTGACACTACATCTTACAGATCATTGTTCTAGCCAATCACTAAAAGTACATGTGCTTCATGAAAATTTGTATGCCTTCCATTAACAATACACAATATTCCATTATTAAGCCTAAAACTTTCTATCTTGCTGAACATATTTTTCTAAAATTTTCCTGTAGTCTTAATGTCTGTCTTAGACAAGTCTAAAACTCAAATTATTGTTTCATGTCCTTGCTTGCTGTACTGCTGTAACTTTGCTGCTTTCAGGCTTTACAGCCACAACTAGCTGGAAGTTCTTTACTGTTTCTGAGGTTTCACAGCTTTCTAGAAATCCTCTCACCTTCCCTATTTGCATGAGGAGCAGAGAGGTGCTGAGCAGGTGACACTTGTTGGTACCTGCAGGAGCCCTGCCAGGGTTGGGGACATTGTGGTGACCCCACAGATCCATCAAATGCTGGGTGGCCTCAGATCCTGTCCCCTCTCAACCATCTCTGCACGTGTGGGGTGGCAAAATTAGCAAAAAGCTCCCCAAAATCTGCTCCTTGCTGCCCTTCAGGCTGGGAAGGTGCTGAGGTCTCTCCCTCATTAAATTCTGCATTTTCTTCCTCGGCACAATTAAATAACTCTGGATCTGAAAGCTTTTAGCTGCACATTCCCTTTGGGAAGGATGTTAAAATGGGTATCAAAACAGCTGGGGGTTCGCTGTGGGTTTTTTTTTCCAGACTTTTTAAGCATATTTTCTTTTATGAATAAAGAGGCAGTTAATGGTTTCTTCTGAGGTGAAAATGAAACAAAACACAGCTTTGCTGAACAGAATTGAAGAACTTACTTGTTTACTAGGTTTTTATGCCTAAATTGCAAAGTCTGCATGCGATGAGAAGAGTATTTAAGGAAAGAAAATTACAGAATTGGGAATATCTAGCTGAGGAAAAGAAATTCATCTGTTTTACAAAAGTTCCTGGTATATTTTAAATCTCCAAGGCCAATCTAGAGAGAAATGCTGTGTGGTGAGAAACATTTGTCGTGTAGATGAAGAGGGATGAACCGATAATAACTAAAGAAAAAAAAATCTAGCTTTTAGGAAAAAAACTCAGCCCTGTTTAACTGATTTGACAACACAATTTTCTTGTAAAATCTCATGAAAATAAGTTGTAAAACTTTAGAAATAAAACAACTCATTTGTGAGGTACATTATGGTTAAACATCAAAAATAATGTAAAAATAAATTGGTCTGAGTATTTTTTCAGATTTTTATACAATACATACCATGGGGACAGCAAAGCTCTTATGATTTACAATGTATACCCCAGGAAAAGGGGGTTGAAGCTGTTTGTAAACCCTGAATTCTGGGCTTTATGCCTTTCATATCATTGTGGTGGAAAAAATAGAAAATGCTGGCAGTTCTGAGTTTTGCTTCAGATGAGAAATCTGTTGGCAGTGCAAAACACCTTCATTTCTGATTTGTTGTGGCATCACTTATTGATCTGTATTTTAGACAAGATCAGGTAGGAGGGAAATGCAAGCCTTTCATCTTTTCACCACTCTATCTTAAACATAATTCAAAGGAGGATGCTTTCATTTTAGTCAAGAAGGATGAATCATAAAACTTCCCTGGATTAAAGAGCTATTCACATCTTATCTTTCCTATAAAATGGGGGGGAAAAAAAAAGAAAAGAAAAACTTGTGAAAATAACACACATGAAGTCCACTTGTTTAAAAAGCTGCTGTCAGCTCACTGGAACTCGCCCGAAATCTGTCCACTAAACTTTTAAGCTGTGTAGAATCTGTTCTCCAGGAACAGACAAGCAGTTTTTGTGAGAGCGAAGACTTGATTTTTCTTAGTATCTCCTGTTTTTCATCTGCATTATGCTGTACAGTAAGTTAATTTATATATTTTTATGAAATGTATATATTTTGTACATTTTTATTATCAATACATTATATTTTTCAAATTTTGAAATCAGCCTTTATCTGAGCAACACTGAAGGAAGCAGGTAATCTACCCCACTGTGCAAAACCATGATTAACTGCTTTAATCCATTGAATTATTTAATGTATTTATGCTTTAAAAATACAATTTCAAGGCCAGTAATCCAGTTTCTGTATTTTTAATGTGTAATGGTGCCTGCTGAGCAGAACTTCTTGGCAATGCCACAGGTCCTTGCAGCACCTTTGTCTGCAGCCAGGTTTGATTACAACCGCTGCTCAAGAGGGTTGAACTGAATTCCTTTTAAGAATTCCTTTATGTCTTAGACCCCAATACCAAAATACAGCCTTTCTCTGGAGTTTAGTGAGGTATTAAATCCTGGTTACAGTTTTCAGGAGGTCAGTTCAAAGAAAAGCTCTGGTTCTCTCTCCCTAAACCTAAACCACGTGGTGGCTTTGAAACTGCAAACAGCTCCTGTGAGCTGCCCTCTCTTTGAGGCTTTAGATACTGCAGGCTGTGGAAATATCCAGCTTAACACACAGAATAAGAGCAAAAAAATCATAATAAAGGTCTTTCCACACTGCTGGGAGCTGGGGAAAGAGTGATTGAATCCAGAAGCAGGCAGTGGTGTTATTTTGTGGGGAGAGAGAAGCTGAGCACGGAGCTGTTGGATGTGAAAATAAATCCCCAGACTCAGCAGGATGCAGATGGAAACTCTCCTTTTGTACCAGTCTGGGGTGAGTGGGTGATAGGGACACAAGTTCCTAAATCTGCCTTTCCTCAAGGGTGGCAAAAGTTGCTGAGAACAAGGGGAAAGAGAGATTCACAGGCACTGACTGCAAAGGGACCTACCTGGCAGGTTTCAAACAAAAAATTGCTTAGTGAGAATTCCCCCCTCCCCTCCACTATTTTATCTTTTGGAAAGGGAAAAACAAACAAAGAAAACAAGACTCAAGAGCTTCACTCATGGCTTACACCTCAAGGGATTGTTTTGCAAAGAAATTCAATCCCTGTAGTTCCTGGATATCTTTTGAAATTCAAAGCAAAATAATGCTTGGATCTGATCTGATGGGTGGAAGGGACTGTGGGGATGATGAGGACAGGCAGGAAGTTTCAAAAGTAACGCTGCAGAAGTGTGGATTTACAAATGTTCATGTGGGATGCACTGGAGAGGGACAAGATGTGTAACAATACAGAATATACTTTACAGAATGAAAATACATGAGTAAATGAAATCCACATTAGAAAGAATGCATACTGAAGCTTTATAGAAATAAACAAATATTTTTTTATTTTATGATGCAAAAAAAATCTTATTCAAATAAGGTTGAAATAAAAGCAGATATTTCCAAAGAACAGAACACCTTTTGCTGTGGCTTTGTGTGAGACTGGGCACTGAGCACTGTACTCACTGAAATATTCTTTTCTCTTTAATCAGACCTGCTGATGAAGTTCCATTTGTCAAATCCTTTTATTTATGCCATTTTTTCCACCATTTAGACATCTGGAACTGCTTAGTGAAAATTTGAGAACTCCATTAGGTGGAATGTTGATTGGAAGGGCTGCATGTCAGTGCAGTGTTCAAACATTGATGCATTCCTTTGAAAACAAGCAGATTACATTGGGGTGAGAGCTTCTGATGTGGCAACACAATTTTTTTTTCAAATGTGCCTAAATTGCAGAGTTTCTATGCTTTAAGGTTTCAGTGCACTGGATTTATTGCCAGGTTGGTTATAACTTCTTTGAGTGGCACCCCCTCCTCAGATTGTGTCCTATTTTAAAATGAAAAGCATCTTACAATTTCATGTGTCCTCATGAGTTCCACAGGTTTTTCTGGCCTTAATTCTTTTTGAAATTCCAGTAATCTGGATAGAGATCATTTGCATAAGTTGTATTTCATTTTATGACTTAGGCATGAAAAATGTTGCAATAATGATACTTGGAATTAAACAGAGGCTGTGAGGCTGGGGTAATTAATTTTCTTTAATGATGTGAACCATTGGAACAGCAGGATAAAATAGACTAATAATTGGGAATATATGATAGTTATGAAAATAAAAGCAAAACCAATTTATTACATATCCTAAAAGAAGCAGGTAAGAACATTAAAAACTACATTAAAACCGAAAAGATAAAAATGAAATACACAGCCTGTTAATCACTTAAACTCTCCTCACTTTGTTTTCAGAGCCTGCTGACAGGCCTCCTCTTCTTCTGGTTGCAAGCCCTGAGAAGGTTGAGGTTTTGCACCTGAATGGCAGCAGGGTGTCTGCCTGGAGCCCAGTGAAGGGATCTGCAGTGGTCACCCTGGATTTCAGCCACAGGGAGGACACCCTGTGCTGGCTGGAGTCCCGAGACCTCTCCAGGCAGCTCAAGTGCTCCAAGATCCCCACAGCGGGCGCCTCTCCAGAGGAGTGGACAGTGAGCATCACCCAGAACCTTCACAGTGAGTGTCTGGTGTCTGTCCTGGCAAACGGGAGCCTGCAGAAGTGGTTTTGGGCTTGTAGCTAAAGAGTCTTGAGGCATTAAATATTGCAGCTCACACTGAAGTGGTTTTAGGGTTTGTCACTCACATATTCAGCCTTGTGACAGGGCTTGCAAGGGTTTTGCAGGGTGAAGAGAGAGACGAGAATGTTGACCTCGTGTTCAGAAGGCTTGATTTATTATTTTATGCTATATGTTATATTATTACTATGCTAATAGGAATAGAGAGAAAAGTTCTCAGAAACTTGCTAAGCTAAGAATAGAAAAGGAATGAATAACAAAGTTCTGTGTCCAGGCAGAAAGCAAGAACAGCTCTGCTGTGAGTGGTCAGTAAATCCAAACATTCACCCAAGATCAATCCCAGATGCACCTGTTGCATCCCACAGCAGCAGATAACCATTGTTTACATTTTGTTCCTGAGGCCACAGCTTCTCAGAAAGGGGAAAAGTCCTAAAGAAAGGATTTTTATGAAAAGATGTCTGTGACACAGCCTGAGCTGCAGTGTTTGTGTCTGTGCAGAGGTTTTTAAGATGTGTGGTTTTATAGGCTGTTGTTGGGGAGTCTGTATACAAATCACAAACAGGGTGGGGATGCTGGGAACGTGCCTTGAGCTGTTTGATTTTCCAGCATCAGTCTCCTTACTTGGTTATGACAATGGGAAGGTGCCACCAGCTCACATCCCAGGCAGCAGACCAAGAACTTAATGTCACAACTCACTTTATAAGTTTTTTGACCAATCACACAAAGCAAAAGCACATTGACAGTATTCTATCCAAGCACTATAAGCACAGGTACCTTTGGTTAAACAATGCTTGCTTATTTCAAATACAATACCTGCTTGTGAGCATTAAAACACAGTGCACAGAGCTCCATTATTAAGCTTCAAACTTCCTAATATCTTGCTAGATAAACTTTTCTGTAGCTTATGGAGTTATTATAGACAAGTGTTAATACACAGACCGTTGTTCTTTTTCTCCTTATTTTTCTATATTTTACATAATTTTTCTGCTGACCAATCTCATGGCTGCTGCTTAGCTCTGATCACAGTTCTGCTGTCTCTGAGGCCTGCCCTTTGCAGCTTTCCCAAAACTTTCTAATTTGTTGATTCCCACATGGGCTAACTATAATGTGTGGAGTTACAAAACCAGCAGTGCAATGGAAGAAATGTAAAAGGCTTCTTTTTCTCTGCCAAAATAGTGCTACATAAAGTTCGAGAGCCATTCTTTGCTACTAGGACAATACTAAAAATGAAAAGGAATCAGATTTAGCACAACAACTAGCAAAAAAAAAATCAAATTAAACACAGTCCTGGGCAGAATGTGCTTTGTTTTGAACTCTGTGTGTGTGTGTTCTGCCATGATGTTTGCACCATCAGAGTGGCCCTGTGTTCCTGTCCCTCTGTTCCCTGCATGTCCAGGGAATTTCTGCTCCTGTGCTGGCCAGACCTGCAGCACTGCATCTGTTTGCAAAATCAGGGCCCTGGGATGGGTTTGACATGAACACAGTGCTGGAATTAATGAGCTGCTCATTTTTCATAATGCCAAGCACACACCAGCTTGTGGTATCTAATATTCTTCTCAAACCTCATGGTAATCATTCAATCTTATTTAGATGAAGAATAATAATTCCCTTGGATATGAACTGACTGTAGAGACTTGCTTTGACTTTTTCTTTGATTTTGATTTGGGAAGTAGTGCTTAGGGAGTTCAATAAAACAACTTTGGGAGCTCTGACTGACACACTCTCCCAGATGTAGCTGTGGGAGTGTTTTTCCCAAGCACACACATCCACAGACACTTCTGCTGTGTTGCTCAGTGGAGCTGCATCAATCCCCATGGTCTGGGCATGTCTCCTCAGAGGAAGAAACAGCATGAAACTTGCTTTTGTTCACCTAATTAGGATCTTCTAGACACCCCTGGAGTTATTCCTGCCAGGACATGGCAGGGATCTCATGTTGCTCTGCCTGGTGTATTTGTCAGATAATCTTGTGGCTGCTGCAAAATTGAGTTTTAATTTTAAATTCTCCTTTTTCTTCGCTCCACCTTCTGTTACCTGTCAGGTCATTTCTGCTGTTTCTCTTCATCATACAGCACTACACCTGATGAGGGAAATTAATTTTGTTACTCTGTCAAGGAAAATGTTTTCCAGTGTAATTGCATTCTCTGCCAGCTCAAGCCAAATAAATGGTCAGGGCCATGGGGTGATTCACATAAAATTGTACATTCTGTTCTTCATAGGAAACTTTCTTTTGTGTTTGTGTGAAATTGGTTATTCCTAAAATACTAGGAGAAAAAAAACCATAAAAGGCTTTCTTAGCAGTGTTTGTGGAATTTATCTTTTTTATTCTAATCTTCTAATCATTTTGTTAGTGGGAAAAAAAAATCTACATTTGACACAAAAAAAGTGCTAGAAAAGTCAGCTATACAAAGTGATTGGGACTGCTTGAAGTAGATTTATTCAACGTGTTTTCTCCAGTGAAGGCAAGTAAGTCTTGTAGTTAGGAACAAAGAATACAGATAATCTTTAAAGATGAAAGTCTCCATCTAGGAAAGCGGGGACTATGAAAATGACTTGGTTTTCATGATGGGTCATAGAGCACCAGCTCCAGGTACTGAACATAAGCTTTGGATTCACAAAAGAAGGAAACTAGAGGACTGTAATTCCCTATCATTCACCCTCAGAAGAGTCCAATGTGACTTCACTTTGGAGAGGATGAGTCCCAGATGGATGGAATCAGATCCTTTGAAGCACTGGGAACTTGGTCTGTGTCTCACTCTGCAGAAGGGGAGAGGCTGAGCCTGCCCTTGGGTGTTTTTTGCTCTGGAGAACAGGATACAGCTCCAGAGATGCTCCCTCATGCTTAATAATTAGGTTAATTTCACTCTTAATATTTATCATCTCAGGGCTTGTTTGGTAGTTTTATCCCCTCACAGCTTTCTGTGGGCACAGCAGTATCAGCATTTTGATCTCTGCCAAGGCCAGGCATTGTCATGTTGTTTCATCTTTGTCTTTTTAAGACCAAAAAGTTGTTTTTGGAAGAGAAACTGGAAATTTTTCTCTTGAGAAAGATTTATGCAGACAGTGCTGGAGCCAAATGGGCTTTCAGAGGTGATTCTCCTGTAAGGGAGGCTTGAACAATCTCTGTCCATGGTAACAGAGGTGCTCCTTGACACCTCACAGCCCACTTCAGTGAGTACAGTGAGACTTTCAGCAACAATCATTTATTTAAACTGATATCTCTAGGCCCAAACTAACAAAAATTCTTTCTAATTTGGAAAATCTCCCAATTTTCTGCCCTTTCAAAGCCATGATGAGCAATCTTATATTAATGCTTTTGTGTGTGGGCACTGAGAGGTGGCCAGAGCAGCATCCTCTGGATGCAAGAATGTCCTTCTTCCTTATTTTAGGAGTCATTTTGTGTCTTCACCATTGCAAGCACCTTTCGTGCTCTACAAACCAGCACCAGGCAGCACAACCTGGGTTTTAGCTGCTATTCTTCCGCAGAATATAACAAAATCTCTTCTGGGATGATGCTTCACTGATGATGCATGATATTTTCTGCTTGGCTGACGTTTGATTCAGCTTTCCTTGGCACTCAGTTATCTCAGCACAGCACAAGCAATGCTGTGTTCAGCTTTGCCACCTGTGCTTTGTGCCCACAGCTGATCACTCCTCACCTGGGAAGGAGCACAGGCTTTTCTCCTGGCAGCTGTGTTTGGACAGGGCTGCTCTGGATTAAGAGAAACACCTTGTTTCTTCTGTAGGAATTCAGATTTTGCCTGCCCAGGTTGGGAGCAGGGGGTGGTTTGGAGGGGCTGGAGTCTCTGGAGGGAGAGGGATTTGCTTCTCTGCTTGTGGGACCCAGAACCTTCTACTTGACCTTCTGGCTGGCTTTTTGGATCTCCCACTTTTTGGATGTGAGTGAAGAACATCAGACAGTGAGCCCAGGGAATCTGATGATCCAGGAGTGTCTGTTTGGGTACATTACTGTTTCCTTCCCTCATTTTAGTCCCTCTAATGGCTCCTCCACCTCCTGAGCTGAACCACTTCTCAGCAGTGATTATCCATAAGCACTGCTGTGTTCAGAGTAGCTGCAGTAATTTCCCCTGGCAATGATGAGGCTCAGTGAGTGAAGGAAACCCCAAGCACTGGAGATGGTGTTCCTGTCAGAAATTCCTGTGAATTGCCATGAATATTCATGGCAAATCAGAGCAAAGTTTGGCTTACTCTGCAGGAGCAAAACTGTGAAGATCTGGGGGAAAAGTGTTTATTCCTACATAGTCTGCCCCAAACTTGGCTCCAGACAGGCACTGAGAGCTGTCACGCAGTTGTGGGATGTGGGTTTGCTTTTCCTCCTGTGACAGACAGCCCATGTGCCTTGAGGATGCACAGAAAGGAGAAGGTTTCATGTCAAAGGTGATTTATACCTCACATAAAGGTGATTTATACCTCACATGGCTCCTTAGTAGAGTTCAGAGCACCTGGATCAGTCATGGGGCCCCAATGGGAGGTGAGAAGAGTGTCCTAAGGGAGTTTTACTGAATAATTTTCCTGAGTGTGGGCTTCTCCACAGAGGTCAGCTGATCATCTCTGGCTGATCTTGCATTGCTGTCCTTGCATTTCTAAGAAGACAGGTCAAATGCTGGTTTTGGGATAATAGACTTTCTTTCTTTGTCCAAAGGTGGGCTTTTTTGCTTTTTGGCTTTAATTTTTTTTTTCTTTTTTTTTTTTTAATAGTGTCAACATCTCTTTCTTAAGTGCTCTAGACAGAGCCAAGAGTAAATATACAAAACTAGGATAATTTTCTCATTCACTGTTTATTCAGCTGTATTTTCCCATCTCCTTTCACTCTCCAGCCAGTCAGTCTCCTAAGGTCCTGCAGTTCTTCAAAACAGACCATCCTCTTTGCTGTTTTGGAAATCTCATTTTTATTGGGCCTCATCACCTTGTTATTGATGTCCTCTCCCAGGTGGCTCATGAATGTTGCCTCACACAGGTTCAGCACAGGTTATTGTTCTGGAACTTGGTGATGCTCCACAGCGAACCAGGATTGATCCCCTTGGGTCATCCTTGGTCCATCTCTGCCCTGTGCATCTTTCCTGAGTCTGCCTCATGTATTCCTCAGTGTCTGTTGGGATTTTTGTCTTTCCCTGTCTACATTTTGTTTTAATTTCCATATGCTTTCAGATTTTTTTTTTTGATGTTTATCCTCCACAACACAGGAAATGCTTTCTTTGCAACTGTTAGATCCCTCATTCTGGTGTTCTTGAACTTACAGAACTTTTCATCTAGGATTTGATACAGCCTCAATGAGGTGCTTTCCTGGCACAGTATGGACTTTTATTTAGTGCAGGAAATGGTGCTATCTGATAATTGTCCTTTTTGAGAGAGTTTTTTGTCCCCTGTAATGCCAAGAGTCCTTTAGAGACTCAGGCCTGTACAGAAACTTCCTTTGATCAGTGTGTTCCTCTCTTTAGCTCCTTGTCTTTGCTGATTTTTGGTTCTGCACAGCCTTTTTGATGGTTATCAGTGGAAGGATAAGGGTAGATCATATCTCTTCATTCAACCTTTCTGCTCCAGCAAGCTCAATCACTTGGGCATCATCTTTGTGGTGTATACTGCAAATTGATTCTCCTTTCTAATGAATAATATTAATATAATCAGATTTCTTCCTCAATTCTTAATAGTGTTTGTACAGAAGTTAAGATATAATCTGTATAGCTACAACCCTAAGAGGGTCTTTCTTCTCTTAGGGGGTTCTAAATATTATTTGTGAAGGATCTGTCTGCTTTTGCTGCATCTTTTGGGTACAGATTTCTCTATCTGGCTTGGGAATTGTTCTACTGGTTTGAGTATTGTCACCAAACATTGTGTTGTGTCACTTTGAGTGCCAAGCTCCCATGGCAGAGAGCCTCACTTGGTGGCATTTCCCTTCAAAGCTAGAGGTGATCTGCACTTAATCCTTTTTGACACCAGAGCTATTTATTAACTGACTGTTAATTGCCACAAATGGATTTTTTTAGTTGCTCAGAGATGTGATGTTACTATTTTTCAAGCTTTGTTACTCATCCAGCTTTTACAATTGATCTTGCATTGGCATTAGGCAAAACCCTGTGTCTGTCTTCTGTTCCTAGCAAAGCTGGCCTGATATCTGTTCTTCTTTATTTACTCTTCAGTAATTGTGTCCTGGACAGTTTCATCTCAGACTGAGTACAGGAAATAAAAAGCCTTATCTCAGTGGCATTTCTCAGTGCAAATTTTGGATTGCTTTTGTTTTGTTTTGTATTTTTTCCCCTTCTCTAAACTCCTAGGCTCTGCCTGGATCTGTCTCCTGAATGCTCTCTCTGCAAAATGATCAAAAATTATCAGTGCTGAAATGTCATATTCCTTTTTCCCTGCTTTATCATTTTCTTAGCTCACCATTTTTGGACTTTCTTCTTAATTCCGAATTTGTTGTTGTCCTAAAGTGGGACATGACCGGATCTTTTTATGTCTTCCTTACATCCCAACCCATCCTGGGTAGGAAAGCCCTTGCACCAGGGAGGAAATAGAAGAGCAAGCAAGCAAACTCCCACAGCAGCAGAAGGGGTTTGTAAAGAAAAAAAAGGACTTTTTTGTCAAAGTAGCAGCAACCACGTAAATTTATCTTTATAAGTCAGAATTCTGAGGGACTCTAGCTGTGTCAAATTGAATTATTATGCTGCTTGTAAAACAGTAACATTTTGATTTTGTTAACAAGGTTTTTAAGGTGGAATAAAAAAATTCTGGGGACTATAGAGATGGAATGTGTAGATAACTAGGTTTCTGCTAATGTAAATCACAGTTTTGTAGTGAATATTTTACTACAAAAAGCACTTATATCTTCATATACAACAGTAGTGAAGCACAAAAACCATATTCACAAGTCGTTAATTTTTTTCCCGAAATGTGGCATTAATTATTGCATGTTTTATGGGATTAGACTCACATTTTTCCATAAAACTTTGACATCCACCTGCACCATGTTGGCTTCATTTTGTTCTTTACTTAGTAGCCACTGGAACTGTTGTTGGAATTATTCCACATTTCCTCAGTATTTCCAGGAGCTTGTCTTCTGCATTTCTTCCAATGAGGAGAGATATATGAGATAAATAAGAGACAGACACTTTTAAGCTGCCCATTTCAGTGAAGTTGTTTATGGACTTGAGCCTTCAAATGCACTCTTGGAAAGTTTCTTAATGGCAATAAAATAAATGATTTATATTTCAGTGTGCTAATTACATATGCATAACTTCTTTTGCTTTCTATGGTACTTTAGAAATGTCTCTATAAATTTCATCTCTCTTATGATGTAGCCAGTGGTTGTCTTCTTGAGTGGTAAAATATCTTTGTAAATGCAACTCACATACGTTGCTAACCAAGTTTGCTTCATTTAGACTAATTGACAGCAAATTTTCCATACAGATATTTATTTATTAATGAAAATATTTAATTCAGACTTCATTAAAAGCCTAAAACACACTACTGAAGTCAAGTGAAGAAGTCAAGAATTCTTGGTTTAGGGCTTTTTATCTTTTTCGTAATGCGCTTTGGATTGTGTCATTAAATGAGTTCTTCTGCCTCCTAAAGGTTTTTCCTGAGGCACAGACCAACATTGCAGGGAACTTTAAAAAGTCTGTGTCTTCTTTGAAAGTACTTTTGCCTTTACAGGAGCAAAGGGGACATAAAAACTCTAAACTCCAAAATACGGTTTGTTTACATCCAGCATCATAACTGCAACCATGTTTAGATATAAAACTGAAGCACTTGAGCAACTGCAGACCAAAATCCATCCCAGAGAGGGATTTCTTAGTAGGTAAAGCTAGGAGGGAACAGAATTTTGTTAGCACTGATCCTGAGCAGGGTTAGGAATTCTCTGTGCTACCCAGAGATCTGCAGGGAAGTCACCCACAGGGGATGGCACAGCCGAACCACACATTCCACTGCTGGAAATCTTGGGGAAGCAGCGGGAAAAGAAAAATGGAGAGAAAAAAAAAAAAAAGAAATAAAGATGTGTTTGTGTGTCTTATGCGATGAAAGGATTCATAGACTGAAATCACAAATATGCAAGTCCTGATCAAAGTTGTGGCCTCTGGAAATTGCTGGTTTGGAACTCAGGTTTTGATCTGATGCTTTGTTCTGCTGCGGGGAAAAGGGTAAATAGAGAGCGTGCTGTTCAGAAAGGGGTAACAATGAATAACTGCATTAATGGAAGCAAATCTGAAAGAGAAGCTACACATGTGATGAAATTAAAATCAGCTGCTACAGCGCCTCAAGCTCCTGCCTAATCTGCTTTCTGTACTCACAGCAGCCTGGGTGTTTCTGTGCTGGACTGGAGTCTGTGGCAGAATAAATGAAGGATTTGTTCTTTCCTTATCACTTTATCAGAAGCCTTTACAAAAAGATGAATTGCATATTTTGCAAAGTTTTGATTATTATTTAGATTGTGATGGACATGACAAATTAAAACCTCCATCTGATTGTGGGGATTTAATATAGGATTGCTTTCTTCAGTTTTTAACTCCTTTGACTGGCGTAAGCAATGGCTGGCTCAACAAATAATATCTCCAGATCATGGAAATATTGTTTTTGTTCTCACTACCTAAAATTGTGGGTTTCTACTTGGAATGGAACACATTTATTTAGAACTTTCTTGTGACTTCAGCTCTGGAGTAGAACTTGAAGATCTGAAAACATTATGGATAGTGTCAGCATCATAGAAAGAATAAAATGTAACAACAAAGGTCGTCCTTTTCACTATTAGTCAGTTGAGTTCAATATGATAAAATCTTGTTTCTTCTTGCACATTTTCAATAGTTGAGTGAAGCATGTTTGTAAAACTGACCAATTACATGCAACAAATGCTCTGTCTGAAGTAGATCACTTTTGCTAAAGGCCAAGGCAAAATCTGATTTTCTTTGTTCTGGGAAAAAGAAAGTGTTGGAACCATAGTAAGCAATGAAATGATAAGGACAGGCTATGCAAAGGGTCAGTTTGCTTGCACAAAATTGATGTCCTGCCACTCTGTGTGCTGGGCCAGGCATTCCCTGTGACAGTTCTGAGCTGGGGACAAAGTTTGGGTTCTCTGTGCATGTGTAATTCCATAACATTTCTGTCACACTGTGTAAGCAAAAATAATGAGCTGACTGAGGAGTGTGTGGGGATCTGTGCCACCATTGACAGTTCAGGGCATCCTGATCTTTTTGGTAATTTTGGCCTTGTCTTGAATGTCATTTATTGCTCTTTTACTTAAATGCATTATCACACTTTTTAATTTTGGGGAGTTTTTTCTATTGACATACAAGAAGTATAGCGTGTTATAAAAGATTTTCCCTGTGCAAATACTGAAAATATGTATTTTCCTTTTAAGACTCTTCAGAGGTGATATTGTTTTGTCACTGGGTCTGTAGAACTGGTTGCAGAATTCAGATTTGTTTTAAACAGTGGAGCCCCTGCTCCACTCAGTGTCACACCATGGCCTGTGCTGCCTTTGGGATCCCTCAGCACAGAGGGATCCCAAATGTTCCCGAATTCTATTCCCAAATAGAACATTTGTTGCATGCAAATTGTCAGTTTTAGAAACATGCTTCACTCAGCTATTAAAAACTGAGCTCACATCAGGGTAGGCAAAACTTTCATGGGTAAAAATTATTGCTAGGAGGAAACCAAGGGGACCTGGAGGAGGGTGCAGTGCAGATTTGTGTCTTTCCTCTGCACTTTGCGTGGGTTGGGACAATTGGTTTTTACTGTTTACATGAAAGGAGCAGTGATTTAGGAAGAAAGGCAATATGCTGTGTTTTGTCTTTTCCCCTCTAAATGTGGAATATGTCAAGGGAAATATAGGTTGGACGTTAGGAAAGCTTTTTATGGAAAGAGTGAAAAAGTTCTGGAATGGCTGGTAGGTAGGTTAGATATTAGGATTTTTTTTGTTTTTTTTTTTTTTAATGGAAAGAGTGATAAAGTTCTGGGATGGCTGCCCAGGGAGGTGGTGGAGTCCCCATCCCTGGGTGTGTTTAACAAAGCCTGGATGGGCACTCGGTGTTGAGGTGTTGAGTATGGATTGGACTGGATGATGAGGATCTCTTCCAACCTGGTGATTCTATGAATAACAGAGAATAACAAACACTGTGAGGTTTAAACCTGAAATGCTGGGGATACAAAAGGTGGGAGAGGTTGGCACAAGGTACCTGGAGCTTCAGGGGGTGTGAACAGGTGGGATTATGGGCTCACATCTTCCTGGGGTGGGCAGTTTTGGGGAGGGCTGGAAACCTTCTAAAGCAAAGGTCAGGCTCTGACATATAAGCACATTGAGTTGGAGTCATATTTCTGGAAGCCCTGGCTGTGGGAGTGATTTATGAGACTTTGAATTGGATCTATGGTGCCATTCTGGTTTAAGATAATGCTCAGGTAGACCAATAACAGCTCTATTGGGGTGATGAGAGAAATAAATAAGCAACAACAAAAAAAGCAGTGGCCCAATGTCTGGTTGAAAATGGATAGAAAAATAATTTATGTATAAATCTAAACCCGTGTTTTATTTTTATTTCTTATATTACTGGAAATAAGTTCACAAGGATTTTTTTTTATTATTTTTAAGTGCAGTAGCAATGTCAATATTTTAAGTCTGGGCAGTTGTCTGTCTTGTTGGTGAGGTCACATATAATGAATAACAGTCTTCTCCTCAAAGGTTACTACTCTTATATTGAAAATATGTAATAAATGGGTTAAAAAAAAAAAAACCAAAAGGACAGAGAGGGAGAAAGGGAGGATGAGGTAATGTTTACATGGCATACATTTATTATTGTCTGTTGGCAGCATTGGTAGGCAGGAAGGGTTTTATTTGTTTGTTTTTCACAGATGACTTTTGTAGGTGCTGAGCAGTGGTTTCAGTCTTGCAGGAGTGCCAGCCTGCTGATGGTGTGATGATCCCTCTGCTAGGGGGAAAGGAGAAAGGAAAAGATGAAAAAACCTCAATGTCCTTATTAAAGAAGAAAAGTTTTTTTCTTTCCTTAGCAACCCTAAAAAAGAGGCTTTTTTATCTAAAAATAAATGATAGGGTTTTGTTTCCAAAATACTGTGTGAAGAAATGAGGTGTACGTTTACTAACTGTGCAGGTTCATATTTTTTAATATTGAAAATATGCTTAGATTGTCTAAGTTGCAATTCTTAAGCTGGATTTGAAATGGACTCTGAATGCAGATTTTAATTCTATTGAAAGCAAGTTCTATTTATTTTAGCAGTAAAGTTGGAAAGTTGGGTTTGTTTATTTTGTTGGTTGGTTGGGTTGTTTTTGTTTGGTTTGTTTTTGTTCTTTTTTTTTTTTTTTTTTGTGGTTTGAGATGAAGACAAAGACTTTCGTGCCCATTGTGAAGTGTCTGTATAACAAAATTAAATACTCTATGGTCAGTATTAGCTTCTGATTAAAACTGAGTGCAATAATGTCCTTTGGGAATGGTTTACACCAGTGGGTCATGACATGTCCTGCATTTCAAATTGTCTAGACCATTTATTGCTAAGAGCAAGTAGAGTGGGCAGCAGATGAAGTTATGCTAAAAAATTGTGGCCTGCATGTTACCTGCAAGAACCTGCAGCATGTCTGGCTCCTGTGGATGAGAGTTCTCTGAGAAATGTTGCCTTCTACAAAAAAAGTGCAGAGGGAGTTTCCTTTCCTGGGTTGCCTAACCCATTTTTAAGAGTTGTCAGGCATAATTCACTCCTCAATTATTCCCCAAAAAAGCATTTCTCAAGGCACCGTTGCTTACCTCTAATATTAAACTGTTCAAACTTTCTCTGGAAATCATTTCCATTAAATACTTTGCATTGTGAAAGAAACTCCACCTATTCATTGGCATCTCTCTGCATTGCAATCATCCGCTGCTTGGCCTGTCTGTGGAAAAAAAAACATTTTAAGTGGCTTTATTGTTGTGTGACGATGGTTTATGGGGTTCGTAACCCTCGCAGGGGGCAGTCCTGGGGAGGTGGGAGGTGGCAGGAGGAAGGGAATGTCACAGCCTGGAGCAGCCACGCGTCCCCACAGCAGCTCTCCGGGGCCACGTGCCTGATGGGATGCCTGTTGCAGCTGAATTATGCTTTAATTTTAACAGTGGGTGACTTAACTGCTCTGAAGTAAATAACTGGGTTTGATTTACAGGCTCGCTAGATTTATAAGATGCTGTTGAATGTGCAGCTAAAAAGGAAAAAAAAATAAGGCTGTTATAGCTATGTACCTCTATAAATCTGTCTTTATTGTTCAGCGTGTACATGGGCCACTGGGACCCCATTACAGGTTTGCAATCACTCAGCAATGTGTTTGGGACTCAGCAATGCAGAAATTAGGAATGTTATGGTTTTCAGCCATTCTTACTTATTTCTGACATGAGATTGATGTCAGCAAATTCATCCTCTCTAAAAAAATCTTAACAATCAGGATTAAAAGATAGGGCCACTCACAAGGCCCTTATTTAATTGTTTCACACTTTCTCCTTGCTCTTTTAATCTGTTGGCATCACAGCCAGCTCTGTGATGCAGGGCCCAATAACAGAAATTCCATTTATCTTACTCTTTCCAGATGCTCAATGCATTTCCTGATAGAATCATTCTATAACCAAAGTAAAAGAAGGAATATGCTTAAAAATGTTTGAGAATTTAGAGTCAGATTTTGCTGTAAAATTCCTGGGAAAGGCACAAAGGTATCTGGGGCATCATCACATTTCCATTGAGTGCTGTGTAAGGGAATTTGTTAGAGGAGGATGTTGCTGATGATTGTTGTTGCCATCATTGTTGTTAATATTGGTTTTTTGGATCCCCAGTGGAAGAAGGAAGTTTATTAAAGCCACGCTTTCACGTTTCTCTCTCAGTAACTGCTCAATATTCCACCTCAGCCAGTGTAGAATTGTGGAATCACAGAATGGTTTGGGTTGAAGGAGACCTCTAAGATAATTTCATTCCATGAGGAACACCTCCCACTGCCCCAGGTTGTTCCAAGCCCCATCCAACCTGGCCTTGGTTGAGCCACAACCCCTTCCAGCCACAGCCTCTTCCAGTTCCTCACCAAATGCCCAGAATTTTTCTTTTCTCCACTGCTGGAAAGCTAAAGGCCTGAATCTCAGAGCACCTGAATCAACCACATCTCTGAGAGACTTTGTGTCTTTCTGAGCCATCAGGATGCTTTCTTTAGGTATTCATAATATTTAGATTATTCTTATATTTTTGAAAATTCTTTAGCTTGGAGAAAATGCTCTTGTCTCAGTGTTCACATTTATAGGTTTTTAATGCAGTATATTATGCTCCAGGGTTGAAAGAAAGCCAACAATATTTTTGTCAGTACCCAAATTGATTGAAATTGAAATGCTTTTACTCCACAAAGAAAAGCTTTCTCTTCTTTTGAGGAACTCGAAGTCTAGATGCTTTAAAGTGCTTATTTAAAATTGATATATTTTAGGTTCTTCATTGTGCTTCTCACAAAGAGTATCCTCGAAGGCTGATTTAATTCAGAGGAATCAGATATTTGAGGATGAGTAATTTGAAAAAGATGGATGGATATTTTTCACTTGATTTTTCATTTTTCAACTTATGTAATAATCACTCTGGACATGGCTGTTAAAAGTTGAGACACCAGCGTGTCTGACTTATTGAATGGTGACATCTTTAATAAAAATCATATTTTTTAAGCGGCGTTGCAGACAGAATTATGGCAAATTCTTGGTAGTAGAAGAGGCACAGAGAAAATCCATTCCAGCTTCACTTTCCCAAGGCACAGTGTCAGTGCAAGGCTGTCTGGGCTGCTAATTAGGAGCATTAATGTCAAAAGAGTGGCACAGCAAAGGCAGTGATGCTGCAGGGTTCACAGCTTGTCATTTATGTGTTTTAACACTTCTTACCTGCTCTCACCATCAATGGCTATTGGAGGAAAAAAGAAATAAAAAAAAAGACTTGGTGCTCCTTGTCTTGTTCCAAACTTGGCTTTTTACTCAGTGGAGGCAAAAAAGTATTCCCAAGTGACTTTCTGCTTGTCTTTGCAATAAAGTTGGTTTGTTTCCTGATAAATATATAATTTTACCTCTTTTTTTCTTTCTAAGTAGATAATAAAATTAAACTAAGTCTGGGCATGCCAGTTTGGACATTACATTCAGAAACGTGACATATGGGTGTTATAGAAGAAAAATTAGTAATTTAAAGCAATCAAAATAATTCTTCCTTTATAATTAATTTTTGAAAAGAACGAAACCAAACCAACAAAACAAAAGAAAAAACAAACTCAAAAAAGGGGAAAAAACAAACAAAACCCCACAAAAACCTAAAAAACGACCCAACATTTCAATGTGAAAAACAAAGATTGTTTTAAGCACTTTAAAATATATATTTTTAAAATACGTATATATGTTTTTTTTAAAAAGTATATATATGGGGAAAATCTAAATATTAACTCAATACTGATTTATTTATGCATATATGAGGAAGTTTTCATTGCAGTAATGTCCAGACTAAGAAAAATTGACTATATAACGCAGTGGGAGCTAAGTTCTTTCCCTTAAAATAGTGAGAATTTGTCTATCTTTTTCATAATTGACAAGATACATATGGAGAGTTCAAGAAGTATTTCAAATTTTAATTACATTTCATCCAAAATCATTCCCCACTTCACTCAGAAGTTTCTCAAAAACAGTCCAACAACTCCAGAATTCCACTGAGTAATTTGCTCAGAGCAGTTTTTACATTAAAACCAAGGAATGTTTATACTGAAGCTTTTAACAGGAAAAAGTTTGCTAATTTTTGTTTCTACATCTGGGAAAAATGAAATCTGTTAATATAACACTGATTTTAATAGATAGCACATAGGCAGAATCCTTGATTAAGGCAGTAACAGAATACAAGAATATGTCATGGCTTTTGCCTCTCTTCTGCTGAAAATCTGAAGTCTTGTGCTAGTTTGATTTGAAATGGAAATAAATGTAATAATTCATACAAGATATATGTTGGAAAATCAAAGTATAAGAAGAGAGCCATTCTATTTTTCTCTGATTTCCATAAACTATGGATTGGCCATAAGACATATATTTCTAGAACCCTTTGAAGATTTAGCCACCCTTATATGAAATTGTTATTTTCTCTAAAGGTCTAATAATGTCTGAGTGTTTAAAAGACATAGGAAAAGTTCACTTCCAGACACACTTTTGTTGTGCCCACAGTCTACATAATGTCATTAAGTAGAGCAGGATTTAACCTATATGCTGTCTTAACTATTCTTTATGAAGTCCCTAAGAGGAAATCCTAGTTTTTAGAAAGTAATAAAGGAAAGATGATCACATTTGGCAGAAATGCTCCAAGGAAACTGTTATTAATATAGGAAAAGCTCTCAGAACTATATAGAAGATTGCTCAGAATAAATATGTGTGTTTTCAAGGGAAAACATTCCTTTTTGGAGACTTCTGAAACCATGCAAATGAAAGAAAAAAAGATTAATTACTTTAAAGATGTGAGTGAACCAGACATCTGCACATTGTGGGGTTTAAATATGAATCCAGAAATAGGCATGAAATGAATTCAGGAACTTCTTGAGTACAAAAAGTTTTATCTATATTTTAAAAGTCCCCAATTCAACCAGAGCCTTTCCTCAGTGGTTTGCAGTGGGTGCAACTCGTGTGATGGATGGGGAAACATTCACAGCAGCTTCATGCAGAGCTGCTGCCGAACCATGGGGATAAAATGGGATTCACACAGCCCATTCTCTGCCAGATGAGGGGATTTCTCATGTAGAATTTAATTTGGTGGGGGAATGGACCTGGACAATGCTTTACAAACTTCTCTGGTAGGAAGGTGGATGTGTCCAACACAGGAACAGAGACAAACCCCAGAGCAGATCCATGGTGGCTCCAGCACACAGATGCCAAATGTGCTCAGTGCCCACAGGAATTGCTAAGGACAGTGATGGGCTGGTTTGGAGGGGAGTGTTCTCTGCATAGCAGGACTGAAGCACTGACAGATGATTCTTCAACTAATTAAAGTTGAAAAGTGGTGTTTATTACAGCACTGGGCACAAGCGGAACAATTTCCAAAGGCACGTGCAAAGAATCACAGGCTCTATTTATCTAAAAAAGTCTCACATATTCATATAATTCCCAAAACACCTAATACATAGTCATCACCTAACCCCACCTATCCCTGTTTAGTATTAAAATGTATTTAAATGAGTCCAAAGTTCTTTCACACTTTTGCAGTCTTTCACTTCAAATGGGTGGGTGGGTTCTTAAATGGATGGGTGCTCTTCTGAGCTGAAAGTGACCTTTTATTTTTGTGTTGTTGGCTGGCTTTGACCCCTTGGCTATAGATCAAGTTTCAGGGCCCAGGTCCTCTTCTTTTTCACAATCAGATCCACATCCCATCCTGCTTCTTTAAACACAGTAAAGACAAATACATTATTTATATCTTAGCCTTAACCATTCCATCTACTAAGGATTAACTATCCCTTATTATTTCTTCTTGCTATAATCTTAACTGTTTCTATCCCCTCCTAAATGAATCTAGCTAAACTTTTAACTCTTTCAGTTTCTTTAAACCCTTGATTCAAGACGTCTCCCTGGCAGTCTGTTCTTCTGAAGAAAATTACTGTGAATTAATGTGTTGCTTGTTCTGGAAACCCTGTAATTAAAGTGATGAACCATGGAAAGAACTGCTTTACAATGCAGTTGGATTGAGCCTAAACAGTTGGAACGAGCCTAAACCTCTCCAATAGCCTGTGCTGGTGGGAGCTCCATGCCCTTCCCAAATCCTGCTGGGCAGGGAACTTGGATAATTAAGTGTTCAAACAGCTACCAATGCTGTTTGACACAAAGTTTATGGTGTGGTATTGCTTCTAGATGTCTCACTTTTCTTGGAATGCTGAGCTCAGCTTTAACTAATGCAAATGGTTATCCCTAATATGACCTTGAACAAATTATTCTTGGTTTCCATAAAAAAAAAAAAAGCAAACAAGTTGTTTGGTGCAATTTCTTGTGATATGTTACCAAAAACCTAAGGAAAGAACAGAGCAAACATTTTATAACTCCAAGTACTGTTATGTTAACAAATCCAATAACCTGTGTGTGATGTGCCTTTCACATATGTATCACTTTCATCTCAAAATAGGTACATTCACACAATAAGAAAAAACACACCCTCCCCCAACAGGCTGCTACATAACCTTGTTCCTTTTCAACCACTTTTCATCTACAGCAATCTTCTAGAGCTCTCCTTGAGGAATTTAATTACTAGTTTTATTTCTACAAATGTTTGAAATTGGATCCCTTTTGTACCTTTTGTTCCATTTAAAAGATATTTTCTGAAATGCTTCTGTTACACGGGAGCTTATCTGTAATTTTCAAAAGTCTCCCTGAATCAGTAAACCATAATTTTTTTCATTCCACAAATCCAACTTCAGAAAATGGTAAGCAGGCATGTTGAAAATGCTTTAATTATTACTGATTTCCAGATGTACAGAGTTATCTTCTGGCATTTTTAAAAGCATGTCCCATATTTTGGTTGGAAAACGGGAGGGAAAAAAATAGCGTTTTCTTCTTATTGTCTGAAATACATCAGTACTCACATATCTCTCAGTGCATCTGACATTGGCCTTCTCTGGAGTTTGGATATTGGGCTAAATGGAGCATTTCTTTATTCTGGCTCAGCAGATCTTGGTAATGGGACCTATCAGGAACAATATTCCCTTTGAATTAAAAGGGAAATGAGCAGTGGAAGGGCGGGAATGGGAGAGACAGAAGACAGCAGTGAACTGTGTAATGGGGTGGCTGAGGTGGGATACAGTTGGTGTTCCTGGTATTTCACTGAGTAAATCTTATTTAACTTACCTGCACTTTGAAGGACAAAAAATGAGCTTCCATGTCTGTTTTAAGTACAAGGCTCATAAGTCCTGATTTATCATCAAAAACTCAATGAATTCAATTTTTGTTCAATCAAGTTTACTTTTCTCCAGTGCAGCATGGATGTGATGGAAGCAACTTTTTTTTTTTTTTTTTTTTGGATTGTGGAAAGCAAGCCTAAAAATTCCCCAGCTGAAGGATTATAAACATACAGAAAACTAAAAGTTAAAAAAAAAACAAACAACAACAGTTTCTCTGTGTAATGATATTTTATCAATCTGGCTTCTTTTATCATTACAGAATCTCAGCTTATGTTAGCACTATTTTGAAAGCACTGTAGTGTAATAAACATATTTAAGATTTTCAAATAAAAAATCTTTGATATTGATTATTGAAAACAGGATATATTTAACAGGATATATTTTTCTATTAATTGCAGTATTCTTTATTAAAGAATAACTAATTCTGTCCTGCACAGTGCTATCAATACAATACTGTCAATAAGAAGAGGAAGAAAAGAAATCTTAGTTACATAAAATTGGTAAAATTTTGTCCTTTATGCACTTCTCAATACTTTTGCTTAGTGTAATAGTAAGATGGTGCATGGGCAGATCAGCTGATTTTTAAGAAAAATGGAGGATTTATAAGGCATTTACAGAGGGTGGTTCCAGGATCCCACATGGAAAAGAACAGAGGGAGCAGCCTGTGTTAGGGTGCTGTGGAGCTGCCACAGAGTCCTGAGAAGGAAAACTTGGTTGTTAGTGAATGTCTCTATATTATCACAGAAAATTTACTTCAATGCTACTTCTTGTGGCAACTATCAGCAATCTGGCAGCATCTAGATACCCCAGAACTACAAGAAAAAAGTTTTTAAGTTAAAATGAGTGAAGATATTAGGTGGTTTTAGACATGCATATAATATTTTATTTATTTCTGTTAAGTATTTCTGGTCTGCTTTTAGTCCCCTTTAAATATAACCAAGAAACTCCTTTAAACTTTACAAATGTGAAGTTTAAAGTTCACCATCCCCAGGTTCTGGCAGACATCCTGGAACACCAAATCCAGAATCTGAGTGCCTTCAGAGCTGCCTTCCCCAGCAGCCTGGTACCACCAGTGCTCCAGCTGTGTCACAGGTGCACCATCACTCAGTGCTGCTGCTTCTGAGGAGACCATTAAAAAATCACAATGACAGACTTAGAAATATTTAACAGAGCTCAAAACAAATGTGCACATTTCAAACCACTGTAGTTGCAATCAGATGTCTGTACTTAAAAGGGAAAAAATTCTCCCAACCCCTATTTGTGTATTGAGGATTGGATTCTTTGTTAGAAGCCCTGTAATAGATGTAAAGCAGCTGGAGCTCTTTAAGCGAGAGGAGCATCTGCTGGCAGAGCAGCCAGCAGTCACTTGGATTGGAACTGCACTCATGAGCTTTTTTTATTTTTTTTTTTTCTTTTTTCCTTTTTCTTTTTGGCAGATGTGCAGCAAATAGCAATGGACTGGATCACGGGGAATTTTTACTTTGTGGATCAAGTCAGCGACAGGATCTTTGTGTGCAGCCAGAACGGCTCAGTGTGTGTGACCCTCATCGAGCTGGACCTGAGCAACCCCAAGGCCATAGCTCTTGATCCAACAGCAGGGTAAGGCTCTTTCCTTGCACTAAGATTCATTTCACGTGAGTGTTTTAATAACTATTTTTCCTTTGCTGTACTGAGTTACTTGCATAGTTGCTATACTAAAGCAATAATGTGTAATGAACTTGGAGCAAATTAGTTACCTGTGTTAATTGCAATAATTATTGCAGCATGTGCCTTGTGAATTCTCAAAATGGAATCCAAACTGAGAAAGCAATTTAATCCCTGCTTGTCCCAACATTTGCTTTTGTGTTTGCTTTTCTGTAAGTTGTGCCTCTAACTAAAGTATGTGGGGAAGGAGTTTCTGAAGGATTTTTTGATCTATCCCCTCATTTACAGGAATATTGGAAATGAGTGTACTGAGCTTATTTACACAAAAAAAGTGGAAGAATTTTACTATTCTTTAGAGGGTCAGTTCTAATGGTAAAATTACCATTTTCTGTTCCACAGATAACTACATTCAGTGCCAGTTGGGAATTAAATTGCTTAAAATACAGAGTATTAAATATCCTCCAATTTATAACATCCACCAGCTGGGAAAAGTTTTTAAGCAATAATGATGTAAAAGCATTACTAAATAGGAGTAGAAATAGGATCAAATTAATTTATAACTAAATTTTGGTAATGGTTTTGAGCAAGGATTTTACCTTGGTTTTATTAGTCAGTAAGTAGTTCAGACCAAAATCCCTGATGGAATATGTCCTAAACTGCCATAAGCCCCTTCTCAACAAATACAAAAATATTTACAGTAGAACAGCTTGTCATCCATATGTGGACTTTTGTCAGTCTTTATTTAAAGCCTGAACGAATATTAAGAAGCATTATCACAATGACTTCCATTCTGACAGGAACAGCTTGCATGTAAACTTTACAAAGAAGTTTGATAATGTGATCTTGAGTAGAGCTGTATTTCTCTCTGCAGCAGATGGTAAGCTTGACTTGATCTGACTGCAGAGTAGTTTAAAAAGAAAAATAAAAATTCATGTAGAAATTGATTTTCTGCAAGTTCTGATCTGAAAGAACTTGAAGCTTTCAAATTTGCTGACAGCAGCCTTTTTTTCTATGCCTTTACTTGTATATTCTTTGCTGGATTTACTGGATGAATCCAAAGCTTGTCATTAGCTAATTGTAACTGTCAGGGATGTAGGAATTGTGCCCAAGCCTTTGGTTTTGTGAGGAGGGACAGAAAAATGAGAGATTTCAATTGTTATCACTGGCTACAAACCATTGCTGCTCAGAGCCAGGTGAAGAGAGGCTGCTCTGGGGAGAGGGAAGGGCTGGCCTGGAGGAGAAAGGTCACAATGGTATTTTACACTGTTTCTTATTCTCATTAAGCAATCTCCATTTATTTTGTGCTGAAAACACAGCGTGGAAAATTTTATCCAAGTGCATGTTTTGTAGTTCAGCAGTTACTTCATTACTGGTTTTTTTTGGCATTTGTATTAGTTATCTGGTGTATGTTGTTCTGTTAATTGGATACCTAACATACATTTTAACTGCTAAACCCCAATTATATATTTATTATGTTAGTTTTTGACTGGGTTTTGATACAGAATGTAAACATATAATGAAAAAGCATTCAGGCTATTTAAAAAAAAATCTCCTGATCCTTTCTTTTGTCTTCTGTTTTCTGTCCTTTATTTCTTTTAAGCCTTTCATGCTGATTGCAGTTGCAGCTTATTTTGGTGTCAGAGTTTTAGGGTGCTACTGCTCTCTTCATAACTTAGTGGGTTTATTTTATTTAAAAAATTACAAAACCATCCATAGTGCAAGTTGAGCTCTGAATGTGTTGCTGTTTTTTTCAGAGGGGACCATTTCCAATTCTAAAAAATTCAGAGTGTGATCCCAAGCCTTTATGTCTGTGATAAACTTCCTGTAGTAGCACAGGGTCAAGCCCTGCTATTCTTGCATGTTCACATCTGCATGTTAAGAGTTCAGTTATGCCAGGAACCAGAAATTCTGATTTTATCCATGAAACAGCCAAGGCGTGGTGGAAAATTTGCTCATTCCAAATGGTTCCCCTCACTGCACTCAGGAATATCTTTCCTGAGTGTGGTTAATTTTACATCTGTGTGCCTGCAAGTTCTGTGTGATGCTTAGTGGTGATGGTTTGATATATTCTCCTGTGAGCTTACAGTGGAACTTGAACTACTGAGCCTCTTTCATATCACACAGGGGGTGAAATAAGTTTTCATAAAAGTTTTATTCTCATAAAACTGAATTTGAAATTGAGAGAAAAAAAGATTTTTCTATTCATACAGCTCTTGAAGAGCCACGTTTGTTATGTTTCTTTTCCAAGCACGTTACTTTGGCAGCATTTCAGCACTTTATCATTCTGAACTGTGTTTGATGTTTTGGTTATTCCAGGCTAGATCTAATGCACAACCACCAGAAAAATACCTGTTTCCCTCAGTGAGATGGTAACTTACCCAGTTAGGGGTTTTGCAGGGCTGGTACTCATCTCTTTCATTAACTAATTATCAATTAAGGGTTGCACAGTGTAAGTGTCAGACCTGTGGTAAGGAGAGCATTCCCAGGGGCAGGGAATGTGCATCCACTGATCCCTGGGAGCACGTCAGAGCCCAGACACAGCAGTGAAACATGGACTGAAGGAAAAGGACAAGGAGAGTAGGAAATAAAGTGGCAATTGGTAACAGAGAGGGAGAATAAATTGTTTTACAATAATACATTATCTATCAAATGCCTTTGAACTAAGATGTTTGGCTCCATATGTCTGCAGTTGATAGCTTTGATAAATTTTAATACAGGACTTCTTTTCTTCAGTGGTCAAGGAACAGAAGCAATTACTTTTGCTGGTCCATGAAATTGGTGTAAAATTGATGATGTTGCTGCTGACTGTCAACATGAAACAAATACAAGCTGGGTTAGAATGGGTTTAGCTGGGATCCTCAGTTCAGGTCTGCTGTACTCATGGGGAATGGTTTTTCAGAGTGTTCCAGCCAGTATTCCATTGGAATATTCATGAGACTCTGATCACCAGGCATTGATGATGGGGAAGGTAACACATTTAAATCTCACAAGAGGATAGATAAGATTTCGGTTCTCTCTCAGCTCTGCCACAACCAGCTAAATGGCTCTACACAGATCATTTTATTTTTCTATGGCTGTGCATCTCTTTGTATTTAATAAGAAGCATGCAATATCTGTTGTTCAAGCCATGAGATAGTTGAATACATTCAGGAACATTAGGAATTAATATTGTGGAATGCTAACTGTGTGCATGTTCATATTTATTCTGTAAATATGTCTGCTTAATTGCCTCCAGTGTTCAAGGCAAATTGCTGCCTTGCACTGCGCCACAATGGCCATGGAGAATGTGCTGCACCATTTTACAGAGCAAAAATGCCTTGGAGCAGGGGGATGTGCTGCAGATCCCTCCCTACACTTCAGTCCTGGTCATGCTGCTCAGACATCTGATATATATGGAATAATATATGGAATAATATAAATACCAGGGTGTTTTTAATTTTTCTTAATTCTCATTTTCTGATTTCTTTGGGAATGCTGGGAAAGGACAAGAAGAGCAGATGAGGCTGCAGCCTTGGGGCTACTCCTGGTTCCAGAAATGTGCAGCTTGTACCAATGGCTGTGATGCTTTTTTGGGATGCCAGCCACAACTTTCTACTTTATTTCCCAGGCTTATGGAAAAGGATGAACTTCAGGGAGGTGAGGTTTGAAATGTGGAGGGTATTGATGTAGCATCCACTGACAAAACTGTTCAGGCATAAGGAGATGTGTGATTGGAGGTTACGCAGGGTGACATTGCAAAGAGGATGTGCAGAGCAAGGCTGGAGCTTGGAAGGATGTGTGGAGCAGAGTGAGGAGTAAGGAAATTGTATAGACACCTCCTACATGAGTCTCCATAGAATCATGACAGAATTCCAGAACAGTTTGGGTTGGAAAGGACCTTAAAACTCAGCCTGTTCTACCCTCTGTCATGGCAGGGACACCATTTCCTATTAAATCCAGAGGACAAGTGTTCCAGTCAACCACAGCCATACATGAAGTAAATGTGCCTCCAAACCAGCTTCAAGACTACTCTAATTTACAGTGGTAGAAGTAGGGATGAGGAAAAGCCAGTTAAAAAACCTGACTGGCTTGAGGATTATGTAAGCAAAAATAGCTCTGATTTCTTGCCACAAAATAAGCAATTACAGCCTGGAGGCCTGGCTATAACGTCCCAGGACAACGATGATAGATGGATTGTACTGCCTTCATACAACATCCCAGGTTGCTTCAAGCCCTGTCCAAGCTGGCCTTGGACACTTACAGGGATGGGGCAGCCACAGCTTCTCTGAGCACCTGTGCCAGGCCTCACCTCCTCACAGGAACAAATCTCTTCCCCATATCCCATCTGACCCTGCCCTGCTTCAGTGCGAAGCCATTCCCTGTGTCCTGTCCCTCCATCCCTTGTCCCCAGTCCCTCTCCAGCTCTCCTGGAGCCCCTTTAGGCTCTGGAAGGGGCTCTGAGGTCTCTCCAAACCCTTCCCATTTCTCCTGTGAGCACCCCCAGCTCTCCCAGCCTGGCTCCAGCCCTGGGAGATCTCTGTGGTCTCCAGGAGTTTCTCAGCAGCTCCAGGTCCTTCCTGTGCTGAGGACGCCAGGGATGGAGGCAGCTCTGCAGGTGGGGCCTCACCTTGACCTGTCCCCTCTGCCTGTGATCAGGCAGGACCTGGGTGGGTTTCTGGGCTGCCAGGGCACACTGCAGATCACTAAAAGAGATGCTGGATTGATGGGGAGGAGAGGAGGAGAGGGAAGAGAAGAACCAGAGGGGATGAACAATTGAGTCATTGCTGGAGTCATTCAGACTTGTGACTGCCATTTAAAAGTTGTATTAGGAACAAAGGGGAGAAAAGACTTCTAAAGAGATTTGTAAAAGGAGCAAGCTCGCATTTTAATACTGCAACAGTGTGTGTCATGTAAATATTTGAATAAATCTTTTAATCGGCTTTTCTTTCTGCTGTGGTGTAGAAACACAAAAAAACCCACAGGCTCCACTTATTTCTTCCACACAGCGTTTGTGAATGCATTCAAGAGAAGATTGTGTTATGATGATTGAATAATAACAACAGTTATTAATGTGTTATGGTAGATGTACCATTTCTTGGTAATGTTAGTGAGTCGGGAAAAAACAAACAAATGCACAACAGCAAAAAAAACCCAAATACTCTGTTGCATTTTAAGTCTGTATTAGCAATCAATTGATACCTCTGGGATTAACAAAGGGGAATGAGGGAAACAAGTGAAGAATTAACAGCTGAAGTTGTCTACTTCATCATCTCAGAAATTTATTCCAAGGAAAAAATATTAAAATATTATTCTGTGAACCTCCTCACTGATTCTGAAGATGCTAAGCACAGATTTCTTCTGTGGCTCAAATCAAAGCCACAGTATGAAAATAATAATGATAATTAAAAATACACAATGTCATTGTGTAAAACACAATAGGGGAATTTGCCTCAGTCTAAAATTTCAGAAGACAGCAGGAAGCAAGGGGGGATAAGAAGATATTTTGAAATTCAGCCGTCTGTATAAAAACAGAGTTGAACAGCAGCTTTAAGATACCATATTTGAGGGATCTGGAAGAAGAATCATAAGAAATGTTTAGTTCTGCCCTTTTTTTCTTTTTTAAAAATGTTTTTATTGTTTTAGATTTACTTTTGAATTTATGCTACCTCTGAAATCTGGTAGAGGTAAGAGGAGGAAACTGGGGCTTGGCCATGACCCTGTTGTGATCAGGGTGTTCAGATGCTGTTGCAAATGTTTATTCTCAAGCTGTGTGTGACCATCCTTGTGGGATGTTTGCTTTTCTTGGTTAGATCAAAATGCAATGCAAGGTCCACTGAGCACTTTTCACTAAAAATCAAAGGAAATGGAAAAATTTACACATCATTGAATGAAAAGTTTTCTTTATTAGAGAGCCATGGTCAGGAGATGTGCCTGGGGTCTGGAAAAGCCATCCTAGAGAATGGAAAACAGATCTTAGTGAGTCAAAGAGATTGAAGGTATAAATAGAAAGAGTTTTGGGCTGACAGCTCAACCTGTTTGCCATCATGGGTAGACATGTAAGGCAGCGAGATCTGTCCTGCTTGATGGGATTTTGGACAGAAGATGGGTGAGGTCTCTGATGGGACAGAACCCAAGGCCAGCCCTGAAATCCTGCATTAATAAATCCCCAACAGCCAGCGAAGAGCAAATCAGCTGGTGAGGGGTGGAGAGAGGCCTTTGTGAAACAAATTTATTGACAGTCATTTTGTTTTTCTTCTCTTTCTGTACCTTTGTGTTTCCAAAAAAAAAAAAAAAAAATCAAACCATAAATGCAATTTATATTAGGCAAAATGAACTGAGTTTGCATCCAGCTCATGTTTGCCTGGAGGTATCAGTGAGGAGCTGAAAGATTTGCAGGGAGGAAGAATAGAAATTCAAAAAGGAAGGGAGGTCAGACATACATTTTTTCCTTCATTGTTATTTAGACAGGAGAGTAGTTCAGGGTAAAAATAAAACATCTGCACTTATTGTCTGCTGCCTGTTTTATTCTCTTTTTACTCTCTTACCTTTGAGCTTTCATAGCAGCCATTGGGCTTAGGAGAGACTCTGAGTCTTAAAACTTTTTTTTTTTTTCCCTATCAGATTAGTCACCATTTTCTGCTGATCAAAGAGGATATTTATAATCATTACAGCTCACTTTTAAACAGCCAAATCATTAGTGGTTTAATAACATGCCATTATTAAAAGAGCTCAGCTCCTTTTCTTGTCACAAAGGTTTTCAAAGAGCTGTAAGATACATATAAGACTCACTCACATCAAAAAACTTTTAAAAACGGCCTGAAAAAGAATCTTAAAAAAAATATTTAAAAAACCCCAACAAAACAAACAAAAAAAAAAACCCCTCTAACCAAAAAACACTAAGAATTTTGTAATAACTAATCATAATATGAAAGTTTTCATTAAGAATTCATATTCTGTTGCTCATCCTCCCCCTCCACAACTTCTTTCAGGCTGTGAATAGTTGGAGAAGGTGTAATAGAGGAGCCAAAATAAGATGAGAGAAGAAAGGATACTTAATCAGACCAAAAAAAAAAAAAAAAACCACCCCAAAACCACACTTTTTAAAATTATTTCCACTTCTTTTTTTTATCCCTTTAACTCAAATGCTTGCTAGAAAATTATGAAAAAAAGGTTTTTTTGTCTGATCTTAGGTTTTACAAAACTGTTTCCAGTTCCTTGCTATTCCATCTTTTCATTCTTGTAAGTAAACTGAGACAGAAAACTCTTTCACCTTTGCATTTCCCCCTGGATCTCTTCTCCCTTGAAACTTCAATTCCAGTACAGGTCTGCTCACTGGGAAACCTTGTGGCTGCTGCACTTGGTAAGAAAAAGGAGATATTGTCACGTGCTGAAGACATGTTTATGTTGTAGAGAGGTTCTGATATGAATTAGAGCATGAGTAGAAGAGCAGAATAATATGTTCATTTCTGAGTCTCCTTCACAAAAAAACTCAAAACACCCCCAAGTTCTAATTCATACTAGGGTAATTCCAAGAAAAGAAGAGCATTTTGAGCAGAAGCTTAATTAGTGAAGAACTGGTCTCATTCCCAAAATAAGGTGATACAGCAATTCTGCATTCATGTGCAAACAGAAGATAGGAGAAATTATGGTTCTTTTTAACAGCAAACTAACAAATAACTAAAATTTGATTTATGAACATGTAAAGATATGAGCTTGTATGAAAAAGTCAGCTAATTCAGTGGAAAAGGACTCAGGGTTGCTGACAAAACTATAGGAATTAAAATACCAAGCATCTGACCTAACTACATTAAAAAGAAACTCATTCACAATGTCAGGTTATTGGTCTGGATTGAAGTGACAATTATAATCAAAACAACAAAACAGAATAGGCTTGAACAGGTTTGGTACATGCATGTTCTCAAGTAATGATGTGTGTTCTGTTGTGCATACCTTTTCATTAATCAAACATTGCTGAAAATAAAGATGGATGAGTATAATTAATAACCACTCTTCTTATATACCCTGAAGGTGGGCTGTATTTGGTGCCCAATCCAAGCTGCATTCAGAGAATAAAAAAAAAGTACTGATAGCAGTGACAAAGGATGTATTTTTGATAATAATCCTTTGTGAAAGAGCTGGCAGAGTGAACATTGGCAATGTTATTAGAATAGTTCAGAACTGATGTTCTGAGACTTGGTGTTATAACAATACTGCCTGGAGAATGAAAAGCTAACTAGAGTAACACTGGTGAAGCATGAACTGAAGTGAGCCTTTTTTCTTATGCAGCATGTGCCCTGTAATGGATTTCATATATTGCTGCTAAGAGGAACAACATTTGAGTAGTGTCAGCAACTATGAAAAGAAATCAGTGGGAATGCAATACAAAAACATTTGTGGAATTACAAGACAGCTGTGGTTCGTAAAAAGAAAAATTTAAAAAAACCTGAAAAGTAGCTTGTAAGTCAGTAAAAGTTTTCTTCATTTATCTCAAGTTTGGTGCAGAGGAGCACAAAGTCAGTGTGGTGCCTCTCTCAGAGGATCAGGTTCTCCTGGAGAGCTGAGCTGTCAAATCACAATATTTTCATCACCCAAACCAGCTCTGCCCTCTGCTTTGGGGCCCTGAACATCCGAAGTGGCTCAGCAAACCAGGCTGGGCACACGAGCAGCACAAATAAAACTCTGAGCTGCATTTGCACGGCCTGGGGGCACCCACAGCTGATCCAACACATCCTCCCAGCCAGCTTCACACCTCCCTGAGGACTGGAGCCCTCACTCTGCTGCCTCTCCTCACACCCCGCACCCTCAGCCCTTCACTAATTAAGCTTCTAATTAAGCTTCTGCTCAAAATGCTTTTCTTTTACTGAAATTACCATAGACCTATGAATTAGATTTTTTTTTTTTTTTTTTAAGGAGACCCAGAAATGGACATGTCATTTTCCCTGGAATAGAAGTCTTCAAGTTTGGTGTGGTTTTTTTGTTTGGTTGGGTTTTTTTTTTTGTTTTTTGGTTTTTTTTTTTTTTTTTTTTGTTTTTTTTTTTGTGGGTTTTTTTTGTGGTTTTTTTTTTTTTTTTTGGTTTATTTTGTGTTTTTTGTCATAACTAAGATATCCAGTCAAAAGCTACATGATTTTAGCAGTGATTTTCTTCCAGTTGAAAGCAATTAAGCCAGAGGCAATTGAGGCCACTTTGTTTCTGAATGAGAATATAAATGGGAGTTTAAGGCTCCATAATGCATGGACATAATGTTCATGTCCATTTCAAGTCTCCTTTCTTTTTTTTTTTATTTTATTACCTGATTGTCTTATTATCTAACCAGCTTCTGTAAGGTCATTTATGTTGAAGGCAGGCTCTGATATGAATTAGAGCAAGAACAGAATTGAAAATATAGCTGCTAAGGACCCTTTTTTTTTTTCAGATGTACTTGCATTAGTCTAGACCTAAAAGTTTCCATAGATAGTGATAGAGCTTTTTTTCCTCTAAAATGGACAAAATTAAAACAGGAAAGAAAGCTTATGTTTATGAGACAGATAATAATACACAGATAGTATATTATTGTGTTATAAAGTTTTCCAAATCTGTTCTCCTAGTGCAGTCCACATATTTCTTGTGGTTTTTAACTGAGTCTTAGCATTGCAGTAGTGCAGAGTTGTACAAACCATGAATTTTCTAATAAGTTCTTGCCATGCCATTCTTTCCTTTCTTCCCACAAGATAAATAACTGCCTGTGCAGATGCCATGTTTGAAGCATAAAACCACTAAATCATGGAATATTCTGAGTTGGAAGGGACCCAAAAGGATCATTGAGTCCATTTCTCTTACTCTGCATTAAGCAGAACCACCCAGAGTAACAGAAATGATGAATACAGTCAATTCAGTTAATTCATCAGCAGTGTGATGATATCATCTTGATGGAGCTGTTGTTTTCTCAGGGCTGATTACATGGATGGCTATTTTTTAATATATATAGATTTTCCAATTTTATTTTTTTTTCCTGAGGTTTCTTGCGTGTCAGTGGCCTTGTTTCTATTCTCAGTAGGGTGAACATGCCTTGCTGAGCTCAGCTGCAACATGACCCCTTTGGGTGGAAAATAGAGAAAAGCTGGAGGAAATCTGCAGATATTAATAGGAAATAAAAAAATATAAAAACCTCATGGCCTGTGTAAAACTTGCAGGAACTGTGGTAACCTATTCTAGAAGAGAAAATCCATACTATTCCTATAGAAGACTGGAAGAATTGCTAGGTAGATTTTAATTCTTATAAAAAAAGAACAGGAAAATTATTTTTAATTAGCAGATATTGGTAAATAGAGGAAAAACTTAAGTCTGAGACAACCTTAGCATTTAACTGATGTAGAAGCCCTTCTGTCACTAGGACACTTGGGACTGTCTGTCTGGAAGGGATTCAAGGTTCATCCTTGAATTTCACATCAGGATGTATGTGTGTGCAGGTCTGGAAGCTTATAATGTCAAAGAATGGTGTGCTAGAGGAATAAATGTCAATAATTCTATTTACTAACGTTTCCGTGCTGCTATTTAAAACTATGGCTGAATCATTACCAAAGTAACCCTTTGTTTTTTTTTCTCCACTTGGAGGAATTTGAGAGATTGTAAGGAAAATGGGTCAAAATATAAATTCTAGGAAGTTTTGTTTTCTTCTTATAGAGGATTTGCTGCAAATGAAACTGCAAATTGGGTTTTAAGGGGAGTTTGATACCAAAAATTTATCCTGGAACACATGCAGAAGTTCCTATCCTGCTTTTTAGGAATTGCCTTGATTTGAGTGGTTAAATTGTAAGTTTAATTGTTTGGTTTTGTGCTCATAAAGCAGCATGAGCAGCTTTCTCACCTGGTGGTTAAGGAGGCAAATTGCTGCCTTGGGTAGAAGGTTGTGGCCCCTGGGGATGAGGAGCAGATTTCTGGGTCTGGATTGAAGGCACTTGAGATGGTAGTTCATGTTCAGACTCAGCTGTTTATTATTTCTTATCAGTAAAACAGTCTCACTGCAGTGAGTTCTGCAGCTTTTCATCAGAAGGCACAAGATGGCCAACAATTTCTTGTTCCAAGGTCTTTTAAGGTTAAACTATCCAATTAAGAGCTGATACCTGGATTATTTTCCCTTTTAACCCAATAACTGATCCTACAGAGCTGCAATGGGGACTTTTCTGCCCAATTACAAAATGCCACCCAAACACAAGAAGAAGAAATAAGAAGAAGCATGAAGAAGAAACCCAGGATGACACCCTGTGCCCTCCATCTTGCTTCCATCAACATACTAAAAATCCCAAAAACCTCAATTTCTCACCAAGTGATGCACCAACACTACTCTCTATTTATAACATAATCTATTTCACACTTTTGTGGCTTCTGGTCTGTCTTAGGTCTGGGAAACTTTCTCCATGAATGAGGGTCAAAGTCAGTGCTGCCCTGGGGGTCAGGGCACCCCGGAGCAGACACAGAAATATTCCCTGTGCCCTGGGTTTCCACATTTTGCTGTGTTTGGTCAGTCACAGAGCTGTTAAATAAACTGTCCAGAGTTATCAATTGAAACACAACTGTGTCAGCCTGCAGTGGAAAGAGAATCAATTTCTGCTTCACCATCCTGAAAACTCCAGCAAAAATCCTCAAAATGTGGGAGCATTGGCTCTGTCTTGATGCTGAAATGAATATGCTCTGTGCTAGAAACTTCCAAACCTTTTGAAGTTTGCTCACTCCCAGTTAGCTTGGGTTATTTGGTTCATTTTCACACACAAACACCTTCCTGTGCACACAAAAAACTTGGTCCAAATTTTCAGTTGGCCTCAGTCTTTGTGTTTCCAAGGAACAGAATTTAGGAGTTTGGGCAGTGTCCAGGCTGGCACTTGAAAAACTTGTTTACTTTGAATCAATGGGTAATTAGCTCACTGAGGAGGCAAACCTTTAGCACAGGGAAATCTAGGAAAAGGCCATCGAGTTAAAAAATAATCTCATTGACTCTGCTTCAGTTTTGTTTAGATCATTTTTATTCATTAGGATTTGACAGCAAATCGACAAACCCCAAACCAAAATACTCAGGGATCTTTATTCAACAGATATTAAATGAAAATATCCTACTAATAGGAGGGTGTTTGAACCTCACTGCCTTTTTTACACGCTGAGAAAGCACTGCTTGCATTCTGAGAGCTTTGTGAGTTTTACAAACACAGGGTTTTGCTGACAGGCTTCTCCAGAGCCAGGGCTTGCACAGCACCACCTCTTGGCTGCTCTCCTCCAGCAGAACAGAAATGCGCTGCACTTTCTGCTGGCACAGCTCCTGGGGCTGAGCAGAAGGAGAGGAGAAAAAGCAAACTGCATTCCCAACAGGGCTTACACTGCCTTCAACACAAAATCAGACCTCTAACCAAAATATTTAAATTGGAACAGAACTCGGTTGACTACACCAAGCCAAGCTCTTGTTTGGATTCCTGAGTGTCTGACATGGTTTACTGATGTGAAAACATTGCATCTTCTGAAAGTTCAAGGATTTATTTGTTTGTTTGTTTTTATGCATGAATCCCTTTGTTAAATTACTGTTCTGTTCTTGTCATGTAGACTTTCCTGAAAGCAGCAATACTTTAGCAGATCACAGTACTTTGGTGTATGCAGCTGTCACTTCAGAAAACTCGATATCTATTCTAACATTTTCAAAAGTGAAATCTTAATATTGGAATTTGCACGTGTGCTTAAACTTTCAATATGCTGGCAGCTTTATTTTGAAAGGTTTGAATGCCCACAGGTCTTACCCAATTCAGGGAACAGCTGAGACTGCTGAAGTGAGTCCGCTTACATAATACACGTTGTTCCTGTGCATGATTTCTGAGACTTTAGGAGAGGATTCCTGTCTTTTGTGGGTGAATTATTTTAGCCTGATGTTCTACAAGGCACTACTGCATATGTGTTTTTAGTATAATTATACATATATATAAAAATAATACTTGATGAGCCACCTGTGTCCTCAGGCAGAAGTTTTGGCTGTGATTTGGGATGAGGTTTTTGAAAATAACAGTCTCAGTGTCACAGTCAGAATAAGGCTCTGCAGCATCAAACTTAAGCTGAGCAGTCATAATTACTGGGTAGGCTTGAAATTGTGGTTTAAATTCTGTGTGAGGTTCACTTCATTTAAGCTTGGGAGGATTTTGTGAAGAAGAATTCATTAATGTCTGGGAAGCAGCGGGAGACAGAGGTGTGAACACTGGTAAGTGCCTGTTTGGAAATGAGCAGCTTTGCATTCTGAGCAGGAGCTGAACAAAATGCATCTCTGTGCAAGGGTGTGAGGCAGCACTTATGTAAGGGAGCAGCAGTCACTCCTCAGAGCATGAGGAGGGTGTTGTGAAATAACAACCAGTGGATGTAATCAGAGAATTCTGATAGCTCATATAATGGGAGAATTTAAGGTAACACAGGAATTGTAATGCTTGCTAGCATTTGAGTGTTTGGATTTGCACTTGTAACATTTTTATGTGCATTTTTATTTGTGTTTTGTTCTTACTTATCTCACAGCCTGGAGATAAGTTACATTGATCCACACCTGCCCTACCTTGTCCACTTTGTATGGAAAAGGAGTAGAGATTAGAGAAAGAGGTTAAGAGGTTGCTTATTTTATCACATTCTTGGAAGGCAGAATAAATGAGCCTGTGACATTCTACAAGCAGCTTTTGTCCAAATTTCATAATCCATAACATTCAGAGAGGAGATTGCATGAACTATACATCTTTGCCTCTGTCAATTTAAGATTATTGTCTCTAATTATCCTGTGAGCTGGCATAGAGAACAGTTTATTTGCCTCTTCTTGCAGTGAATTTTTAGCTACTTCAGGAAAACTAGCAGATACTTTTAATCTAGACTAAGAAAACTCACTTCTTGCAACTTAACTTTTTATATATTCCCCACCACTAATACATTCTTCATCCAAACTTCTAATTTTTTACTTGCTACACTCTATATAGTCTCTGTTTGGTCTCCATTTTCCTGGAAAGCTGGTGGAAGTAGGAAAGTTTGTTTGTTTCCTGTTGTAAACACTTTGAGTATAATGCTTGCTATTTATCTGGAGGTTTTTCCTTGGCACTGTGATAAACTCACGTGGGTCTAGATTCTGGTCGGGTATTACCTTGGTAAAAGGGATTTAATGATTTGGATTTTCCTCTTCTTGCTACATGTTTTTCTGCTCCTGTTCTTTCTGCGCCTTTCCAGCTGTCACTGCCTCACCTTTTAGATGCTTTCCTGAAGTGCTCTTGCAGATGCAGGTTCTCCCTGTCTTGTATCTGCGTAGATGAGTCACTAATCATTATAAAGAGGGATTAAAAAAGGGGGATTGTGGTATTTTTGGGGTCCCCCGATGAAGGGAAGAAATGATGAATCTGACTCCATGTTCTTAGAAGGGTAATTTATTATTATATTATATATATTATATTATATTATATTATATTATATTATATTATATTATATTATATTACTATACTAAAACTATGTTAAAGAATAGAGAAAATATACATACAGAAGGTTTAACAAGAAACTAATGAAAAACTCGTGACTCTCTCCAGAGCCTCGACACAGCTGGCTGTGAATGGTCATTAAGTCAAAACAATTCACATGAAACCAATCAAACAATGACCAGTTGGTAAACAATCTCCAAACCACATTCCAAAGCAGCAAAACACAGGAGAAGCAAATCAGAAAATTATTGTTTTCATTTTTCTCTGAGGTTCCTTGGATTCCCAGGAGAAGAAATCCTGGCGAAGGGATTTTTCAGAAAATATCATGGTGACAGGGGATTTTGCACAGGGGATTTTGCACAGGGGAAGCCATGGGGATGGTTCTGTTGAAATCACACTATACAGACAGCTTTTCCTATACATCCTACTCACCTGCATCCTATTTCAGCTGGAACAGTGGGATGTCCCATTCCCTTCCCCACATTCCTTGCCACCCCTCACTTTTTGGTGCTGTTCAAAGCAAGACGTGTTCTTTATTCTGTGGCACATTGTTCATTATTCTAACAGATAGCTTCCTGATGCCCAGCAGAACTTCAGTAAAAGGATTTCTACTGAGTTTCCACTTCCATTCTTTAAATGTGACCCTGGGAGGTACGGGGGGACACAGCTGCCAGTGTGGGAGTGGGAATTCCTGTCTGCCATCACCTCAGTGCTGCACAACCTACGGGAGGCTGAAGTTGGCAGCAGCTGCCTCTCAGCACAAGAAGGTGTGAGCAGGTTTCTGACCCTTCTGTAAAAAGGGAAGAAAAAAAAAACAAAAAAAAAAAAAACACATACAGGACAAGATTGTCGTAGCAGAAGTACAGATGCTGAGAGATGGAATGCAAAAGCTTTCTGACAAGAGATTTATTACTGTAAATACTCACACACAGACCACAGGGCTGCATGAGGATATTCATGTCTTTCATCTCATGTACTCCTTAGAGATATGGCTGTGTATGATCTGCTTCCCTCTCGCCAGTTAATAACAGGAAATATTACTTTACTAAACCCCATTAGTAATTTTCAGAAACATCAGCCTCAGAAATAAATCCATTTATTCCATAGCATGTAAATCAAGTCTCTATTCATCTTTCCATACAAGCCATAAAGTTCTGCAGTGAATATGTAATTGTAATTAACATCATGGACCAGTTACAGGGTGTGAATTAAACCTTTTATTTCCCAGATGGGGACATCTGAGACTACTCAGCCTTTGTGGCTTCCAGTCAGTGCTCTGGAACAGGGAGATGAGGATAAATATCTAGTTAAGGAGCTAAGTAGTAGTGTGAAAAATAGATGGATAAAGAGACTTGAAGAAAAGCTGGGAATTAAGAGGACAAAAAAAAAAAAAAAAAGGAAAAATAGAATGGGTCTTCTTATAGTTTGGTCACAGATATAAAGAAGGAATATTAAAAAAATTCAATATTTGTAAAAGAATCCTTGTGCAAGTGGGACAATGTCAGTCTTTAGCATTATTGTACAAGTGTTCAATGCTCTTGAGAAACTGCTCCACCTATTATTAGTGTTTAAACTGGAATATTAATATTTGGATTGGAATATTTACTGTAACCAGTGATGGGACAGTGGTTTTGTGGGAGAACCTCAGAGAGCCTGTTCATCTTTCTCTCCTAGCAAGTGCATGTTCTTGAAAACTGAACTTTGCCTCCTGCATGAAACAGGATCTCACCATGCAAAAACCAGCAGGATGCAAAAAGAGATCTCCGTGCAAAAACCAACAGGATCTCACCAAGAATTTAAAGAAGGGCTGATGAGCAGCGAGGGCTCTGTGCCTGCTGCCAGTGCAGCTCTCCCCAGGCAGGGCCCTGGGTGCCTCCTGTGCCCTGTGGCACTTTCTGGCCTCTGCCAGATGGTGCTTTGGCCTTCTGTTGCTGAATGTTTTGGGGTATTTTATTGCCCAACAACCAATGAGCTATATCACCTTGAAGGCATCAGCATTAGTAGATGAAGGCAGCAGGTGATGCTGCAGATGAAATTTTAATATTTTAATGTAGAGTTTTGCTTGCATTCCAGGATAGCAAGAATGCAATTAAAAATAGCAACAGCAAAGTGATCACGTCCTTCCTGCAGGCAAGCTCCAATCATCTCTCACAATGTGCTGCTCTCAAATATTCTTTTCTTCATTTCTGTGTGAACTGTTCTCAGTTATATCACTTCAAATAAGGAGTGGATGTATGTTGTGGTGTTCGGTTTAAGATGTATTAGTTAGCCTTAACACACTCAGGAGGGTTGGGAAGTCACAGCTGAAGGTCCCACAGCTGCATTGAGGTCACTGATATCAGGGCAGGCATCTCCACAGCCATGGAGACTGTGGAAGTGTCTTGTGGGCAGAGCTGAATTTGTCCATGTCTCACACCTCAGTGAGCAGCCAGCAGCTTGCCGCACTTCTGTCCGACCTTTAGGCTCCTGCAAAGTAAACTCTGAGTTCAGAAATCCAGGTGCCATTAGCACCAGCAAGGACAAACTAAGATTTCAGTCAGCCGGCAGTTTCCTTTCTTTCTCATTATAGAAATACAACACTGATTTGTGTATCAACACTTCTTTTCCTTTTGCCTCAGTGGTTCCAACCTCCACTTGTTAAAAATTTGCACACAAACAAGTTTGGGCATTTCATTCAAGGAAAAGTGGTTGTAGGATTGACTGCAATGCATAATAAGCCAGAGAAAGCAAACCAGAGGAACAGCTGCTGCCAAAAGATCTCCAGAAAATTCTGCTTTCAGCCCCTGCAACTCATTGAAAAAGTTGCAGAAAAAAAGTTCCTGGATTTTATTGTTCCAAGCAGCCCAAACTTGTATTTGTAAACAAATAGAACATGGATTATCCTCTAATATATTAAATGGCAAATGTTATATTGCAGAAAGATAAGGATTGAACTGCAAACCTATTTGCTTACAATACAAAAGATTGTCCACCTCAGCAGCTGTTCAACATCTGCCCCTGAAGGTAATGAGATAAACACAGGACAAACAACATGTAAATATCTGGCAATTAATTCACCTGGAGCCATGTGGAGGGACACAAAGCTGCAATGCAGTTCCTGGGGCTGGCCCACAGGATAAATGACAGTATAACACTCCAAAAATAAATATGAGCTACAATCACAGCAATTTTGCCTGAGTCAGTGCCTGATCTGTGGGGTTTGTGATGGCTGAACTGGCTTGTTACCAGCCAGCCTTGGAAATTTTTGGATTGCATTTGTAAAAGCTGAATGGGAAATGTAGTCTCATACATAGGCTATTGTACCAAGCATAGATGAGATTTTTGGGAGAGCTGCCTCAGAGGTGCAGTTTTCCACTGGGAGAAAAAGAATTGCACCTACAAATAAACCCTTAGAGGTATTAGCTAAAGCATCCTTTATAGAAACACCCCCCTTCCTGCTCTATTTGTATTTTCATTTTAATAATTACCAGGCCTAGAATAGCACACAGTTTGATTGCAGTTTGTGTAACCCCTTTCTATTTATCACTCTCACATTCAAATGCACCTTAAATGCTCAGCTGAATAAATACAATGCAGATTACTGCTTGATGTATTAAATGCCAAACACTATCTTGCCAAAAGCCAAATATCTATTTATGTTTTGGCTTGCCTCCATATTCACACACACTGGGGCTTAATGATGAGTTTTTTATTCTACCATGATATTTCTCTGCATTGGTGTTCCAGGGGAAAAGAGGCCATAAAAAAAGATGTGAACTTCACAGTTACAGAGCCTTCTCTATGATCAGGTTTAAATGGATGGGTTTGAATGTCTTGAGGCTATTGCTTCTCTCTTCAATTTCAAATCACATTGGAAAGCTGTAGAAGGGAAAGTACAATTTAGTGCTTAAAATGAGTATGGACAGACGTTGGAAAGACAATATGAAATGCCAGCTTGTAGAAAGGGCAGTAAAAATAATCAGAGGTCAGACAAGCAGATACAATTCAAAGTGCAAAATGAGCAAATTGGGTGAGAGGGGACGAAGGTATGGGAAGAGTGGACAAACTTATTTGGGGAAAAAATGAGAAGAGAAAAAGGAAAGAAGGAACAAAGCTAAGAAAGCTTCTGCATAAAGAACATCATTAGGTTGTTGCAGGCAGGCAGAGGGATTAGAAAAGAGAAAAGCTGTGATCCTGCCCATTGCTGTAAATTCCTGCAATGTGTGGATGGTTCCCAGGGCACAGGTTTGGTTTTGATTTACAGGTGTTAAGGTGAGCTGGCCTCAGTTTGAACCCTGGCTGTCTGCTCTGGAGGAGCCTCTCCAGGATGGCCACTCTGCCCCTCCCCACGTGAGCACAATTCCATTTCTTTGTGCTTCTTTACTTGGTTTCACTCGTTACCAGCAAAGAACCGCTGTAAAATCAGATAATGAAGTCTTACAGACCTCTTAGAATAAAAAATATGACAGCTAATAATAACCAGGGGCACCTGAGCTGTATTTTCTCCTCAGCATGTGGTGGGTTTGAGTGCTCATATTAGGTTTGCCATGGATGAGAAAGATAATTTAGCCATTTTCTATCTGCTGAAGGAGAAATAGTGGAGATAGAAGAGCTATGACAGCAGCTTTCCTATGTTTATGAAGTTGTAGGCTCTGTCTTACTGTCAGGTAAGTAATTATGTGCAGTTACAAAGTGTGCATGCATTAAATAATTCTAGGTAACATTTTCAGTTTTCCAAGCAGCTCAAAAGCAGCTCTGATCCTATTTAAATGACATTTTTACTCAATGTCTTCCTACATACAGTCACACAGACAGATTATATGTTCCTAAATGTGCACCTATCTGAACATCCAAAGGAAAATGAAAGGAATATATTTTTGTGGTGGGAAAATAACTGCTCTAGTGCTGTGACACAAATCTCCATTTGTTAACTGTCTATGGCTGAATTACATTTTAATTTGAGCAACCTGCTTTTGTTTAGGTAAAGAGAAAATAGGAGCCATGAATGGGCCACTTCACATAGAGCAGAATTACACAAATTGTAGAAGGTTTGATTTTCCCTTACTCTTGGATGGGACCCAATTTTTTCTTGACGAGACAATCTCTACCATTTCACATCTGGTGTCCTGCTGGTGCTTCATTTTGCTGTTGTGACACTGCAAAGAAATAGAGCTCCTAATTTGCAGTTTGAAATCCACAGGTGTTGATAGGAAGCTTTTGCCACTGCAGCGTAGTATGGATTTCTGCAAATAGTAAGAAAACCCTGAGATGAAGATTGCAGAATCTTACTTTTCTAAGCAGAGTTCTTACAGGTTTTGGGGATGATACTGTTTTTCAGCATTAGGAGTAATGACTGTCACTGTCAGTGCCAAACCTCTGGGGAAAGATGCTTTGATTTGGGCTGGGAGGGACTGGGGAGGAAAGAAATTGTACTTAACTCTTCCCAGTCACTGCTTGTTTGACACCAAAATGAGTAAAATGAGAGCTGCTCCAGCCCTTTTTACACCAACACACCTGAAATCAGCACCATCCTGGAAGAGATATTTTCAGGGAAGGTGCACACAGGGAAGTGCCAGCCCCTGTGAATTCTGGAGGAGAAGGGAAGGTGAATTGGCTCTCAAGGTGCTCAGCAGCCCCTTTAGCTGGGGTAGTGCTGACACTCAGTCCAGCCCTAATGGCAATTTATGTGCAGTGCTGAGCTCAGCCTTGTGGTTTCCATATTGTTTTAACTCTCTGTGAATGTAAATTTTCACAGAACTCACAGAATGACCAGGTTGGAAGAGACCTTCAGGATCGTAGAGTCCAACCCAGCCCCAGCAGCTCAGCTGAACCCTGGCACCCAGTGCCACATCCAGGCTTTGTTAAACACACCCAGGGATGGGGACTGCACCACCTCCCTGGGCAGCCATTCCAGAACTTTAGCACTCTTTCCATAAAAAGCTTTTTCCTAATATCCAGGAATTTTCTTTGACACAGCCTGAGACTGTGTCATCTGATCTGTGTCCACATTCAAATATGATCATTTAAACCCAGTACCACTCAGGCTCTGAACAGGCTCACATTGAGGATGCTGAGCTCACGCTCAAGCTTTGGGGGATGTCCATGGCCTGGATTTTGTGCTTCCCCCCTTTCCCTAAACTGATTATTAGGCAAACTGTTCAAATTTCAGGTTCTCTGAAGAACTTGGTGTTCGTGGAAGGTACTTTAACAGGAATTTGCTATAAAATCAGGGTAAAAAAGGAAAAATGCAGAAGTTTTATCTGGAAGCTGAATCTATTCTGGTTTCCTGCAGATATATATCTTGTCTGTGGCTGCATATTATTTTCTTTGGCAAAATGCCTCATGAAAACTTAGCCAGCTGTAATTACTTCATTCCTTTAATTGCAAAGAAAAAGACTTAACCCATGAAAATTTCCAGTGGAGAATCCTTCCTGTGTTGCTGCTGAGTTTAGACACGGCTTAGAAGGTTGTTCCAGTTCTGGTTTATGTGACTTTTAACTCCTGTTTTCTGTTTATAACACCATTCTCCTTCACAATAAATAAAGCAAAGGTTGTGCCACAGCTCTGTTGGCACCAGGAGTTTTTGCAGGGCACCTGTCAGAGCTCACTGGCTGCCCATGGCCTGGCCCCTCTAGGTGAAGCTGTGTTGCATATTTGCACATTTGGTACAGTTTAAAGGAAAAAAAAAAAAAAAGAAAAAAAAATCATACACAGAATTAGTTTTAAGTCTTCCCTAATTGTATTTTTAATCATAAGATTGGTGACATTTACCTTTCATTGTGTCATTTTATTTCTCATTTTGTGCTTCAAGCGAGTGTTCCCCAAACTCAGTGCTGCTTCAAAATGCTTAATCAAATGAAAATGCTTATTTTCCATCACTGGATTTATAGCTACAGTCATGATAGATTAAAGAAAAAAAAATTTTAAACAGTTTTGTGACAGCAATGAAGAAATATTTCAAGTCATTATATGCATTTTAAAATTCATTGTGTGCTTAAAATACAGTGTATTTATCTACGTGCACCATGAGCTCTTTTCAAGAATATGCAATTACTCTTTATTGAATGCCAAACTCTAAGATCTCAAAAACAAGCTAGATGAATTAAATCTTTTATTTCCCAAATGGGGACATCTGAGACTGCTCAGCCTTCGTGGTTTCCAGTCAAGGGGCAGTGCTCTAAAACAGGGAGGTGAGGATAAATATCTAGTTAAGGAACTAAGTAGTAGTGTGAAAAATAGATGGATAAAGAGACTTGAAGTAAAGGTGGGAATTTAGCGGGGGGGAAAAAGAATAGTAGAAGAATGGGTCTTCTTTTATTCTGGTCAAGATCTGAAGAAAGAATATAAAGAAATTTCAATGTTTGAAAAAGAATCCTTATGAAAGTGGGGCAATCTCAGTCTTTAGTATTATTATACAAGTGTTCAACACTCTTGGGAAACTGTGTTACACCTATTATTAGTATTTAAACTGGAATATAAATTTTTTTTTTTGAATATTTACTGTAACCAGTAATGGGGCAGTGTTTTTGAGGGAGAACCCACAGAGATCCCGTGCATCTTTCTCTCATATCAAGTTCACTTTCTTGAAAACTGAACTTTGCCTCCTGCATGCAAAAGCCAACAGGATCTCACTAAAAATTTAAACAAGGACTAATGAGCACAAAGCTGTCTAGTTGTAAAGTCCAAGTCCCTTGGAGAGAATCCTTTGTACAGAAATATGTCTGGGAAAAGGTGAAACCAAAGAAACTGCATCAATGTTTTGAGAAAATCAAGCATCTTGCCTTAATTACAGCAGCTGCCACTGTGGCTCTGTGGCAGAGACCTAATACCTTGACCAGAAATGTAGAGGAGGCTTCCATAAAGCCTTACCAAAACTCATTTTTTATCAAGTTTTCTAGACCTGTGTTCAGCAGAAGGCAGAACTGAGCACTTTGTGTTTCTAAATTCTTGGCGTGTGTCACAGGCACAGAGAGCCCTCCTCGTCTTCCACATCACATCAGCTTAATTCTGCGCCAGCCAAATGAGCTTATTTTGAGGTTTATACTCAATAGAGTTATAAATCATTTGATGTCAATGCAGGGCTTGGGAAATGAAAGCAAATATTTGCTGTAGCTGGCAAACAAGGAGGTGCCAATGCGTCTCTGCCTGCCGTGATGTGTTTGAGCTCCGGGCACGCCGCCTGCTCCGTGCTCAGTAAAGACTCAGCTACAAACAGATGGGGAAGGCACAGGTGTAAGAGCTAAAAAAGCACTCATTTTTTCCTTCCTGTTTTTCATACTTGTCAGTTTTGTGAGCTCACTGCTCTACATTTCAACCTCGCCACCTCTGAAATGCCGGCCTGTTGCTGAGTGCTTTGAGAAGGATGACAATTAATGAGTATTTGTTACGAATGACTGATTAGTGATGGGATTTCTATTAGGAAAACCTGAAAAGAGGCTTAATAATATCATCCTTTTCAGTCCTTTTACCCTATGAATTTCTTAGCTCTCTTGGATCACTGACTTTGTTATGTGGCATTAGAGAATGCATTTGAAAAACAGCTGCTAATAAAGCACATGTGTATTCTGCTCCTATGGCTTCCATTTCTGTGCTTCAAACAGAATGTGTTCAAACTGAAACAAAGATTAATGAACATCTCATGATGTCCAGTGATCTGTTATGACAATGGAAGAGCTTCATGTCCAATTATTTATTTCTATAAATAGCTGGTGTTTTCACAAATCTGTGATGGCAGTGTGCAGTTGAAAATATTCTGAGCATTGATTTAAGGCAGCTTATCTGGATATGAGGATAGCTGGATATCCTTAACAGATTAGGAAAACACAAAATAAACACTACAGCTTCTGCCCTTTTGTGCTGCTTTGGTTTAGGCTACTCCTAAGTATGAAGAGAGCATTTTCTGTAAGGAATCACCTGATATCTGGGATTTCTATCATCAAAATTGATTGTACTTTTTATTTGTTTGTTTACAAAGAAAGGTGAATAATTTTTATCTCTTAATGCTTCAGAAGTTGAGGTGATAGGGAGAACTTTTTCTGTCCTGCAAAAGATTTTCTGTTCTATTTTGAGGTGAACCTGGGAAATGTCACAGTTCCAAAGAAAAAAGAAATACCTGGGGAAAACCAAGGCCACAGGAGATCCCCATGTAAAACTGGTGCTTCCAAAGCCAAGTATCTCCACTCCTCCAACACACCAGACAAGTGTTTAGCCACCAAATATTATCTTTTTGAAGCTTTTTTTCAACATGTAATAAAATAATTTTCATTAGAGATAAGAAAATTTTGTCTCACTCATACCTGGTTTTATTGGTTTTTTTTCTCTCTTCTGTTTTAAATAGTAATAGAAAAGTTTCAGAAGGAAATGTTGGGGCAGGTTCTCTGATGTAGAGGTACATGGAGATTTGAAGAAATCATCAAGTCAGCAACAGATTTACCCCCGCCCTTGGAGTATCTGGTACCCTCTGTTGCCCTCCCACCAGAAAACTTCATGTGATGCTGAAATCACTGTGCTTGATAAAATATTAAAGCAAAACCTCTAATGCAGAGTAATTACCCAATAAACCAAAGAAATGCCTCTCTCTCTCTCCAGTAAATACTTCTTTATGATTGAATTTTTTGTCCTTTGGAATTGTCCTTAGATTTTCAGCTGTTCCTTAGATACTGAGGAGAGTGCTGCCTTTTCCTAGACATGTTCAATAGCACAGTGCTCAGATGGCAATTTATTTCCTCTTTACAGCTGTCTGATGCTTGCAGATTAGATGTTCCTGCCTGGGCTTTGAGTGGCAGAGTTTTGGGAGCATGTGTTGAACATAGCCTGACATTTAATTGAGTTCAGCTCATAGCACAGCCTCAATTACTAGTTTAATTAAGAAGAAGAAAATAAAAAAAAAGGAAAAAAAAAGGACCAAATAATAGCAGGAAGGATGGAGTTTTGAATTATAATTGAGTGGTGCTCCTGTGCTCAGAGTTCTTGGGGTTCATCACTTGTGTGGTGAGACTTTGTCTGACTTAACAGGGATGGGAATGGATCTCAGTGACTTGGAAGCAATCAGGATTTCCAGAAAGAGCTGAATCCCAGGGGTTTATCCTTTTATTGGTGTAGGTTTCACAGGGATTTGGGCACCATCTGATCTGCTGTGCTGATTTTCACCGCTGCTGTCTCCCCATTATGCTTCGACAAGCAAGCACCTCCCTTGCCAGGTGCCATCAAGAAGCAGGTTGAATCAAGCAATTACTGCTTGCTGAACACAGGAGCAGCTCTTAAGGAATATAAAGTAGTACCCTTACTGCTCTTCAGTCTTCCCTCTTTTGGGAAAAAATGTGAAAAGACCAGGAGCAGATCTTTTAATAAGGAAAGAAAGGAGATGAGTGCTCTGCAGCAGGTGGTGCCTGTGTGTCCCAACCCAAGCTATCTTCTGCCTCTTCACAGAGGGCAGTGAGGAATGTGAGTGATTATAAACTGCTGCAGGTTGTGAGATGATTCATTGGGGTGTGTCAGGGGAGGACAATTGTGGTGAAGCAAAGGGAGGGGAAGAAAACCCCAAGTTAATCTGTGGTCCCTTCACCTCAGGCTGATTAAAGTCACTTCCATTGCAGGTAATATGCAAAGTAAGTATTAATTATATTTCCGGCATCAGACAAAAATAATGCAAAGAATATGTGTCATTAATGATGATGCCTGTGGATTATTGCTTTTATCCTGTAATCAAGCAAGCAAACAGGCAGTGCCCTGCTCCCCTTCAAATCCCAGCAGGCTGTTTGCTGATCCACTCTCACTCGTGTCAGTGTATATCAGTTTTGCCTTAAAATAAAGAAGTTAAGCCTTCCTGACAGGTAGGCACACCATGATGTGCTTTCAGGCTGTCTGCTGCAGAGAGAATCTTCTCCTCAGCCTGTATCAGCTGCTTTAATAAAAGCATCTCCATCAATTCCTCTTGGGCTGCACGTGCAGCTGCCTTTCTTGTGTGGCTCAACCTCCTTTCCTGCTGTCACTCAGTGCATGAGATATCAGGAACTCAGCATTTGTATTGGGGTTTATATTGTTTCTTCTTCTCCTAAAATGAGATATATAGTTAATTAATAAAACTGATAAGTTAAGCAGCTCTAAAATGCAACTGTACTCATCACTGTGTGCCTGGTGGACTGGAGACTTGTGGGGCAGTGCTACTCTGAGCAAGGAAAAAGTGATTTAGTGAGCACTGATGTGACCAAAAGCCTGTGAGACTGAGTGGTATGAATCATAAATATGTTAGAATTCCTTTTTTTGTGTAATATTAATGACATCAGCCATAACTTACTTCTTTGAGTTCTGAAATTGTCTTAGAATTTATAATAAAATATGTGAGGTGGTGTGGATGGCGTAGCTATCAGTTCATGCTGACATAACCTAACTGCTGTGCAAATTAATATAGTCCTATACTTGGCCAGAAAAGTATTTTATTTTATTTTACTTGCAGCTCTTTCTTCATTTTTTTTCCATTTTAGTAATTTTCAGAAATTGTTTTTCTATCTAATTCAGTGTGGGGTATGTTGGTATTTGAAACATTAGTACAGAGATGGTGCATGCAGCCATTTCTGAGGAGAACAAATCCTCCCTTTTCTCCTCATTCTGCTTGGAGCCAGGGCTGCTAACACATCCCTACATTTCTGGTGCTGCAGAAGAGTAATCAGGAGGCAGATTTGTTTGCTGGCTTCAAAATTGCTCATGGAATTCCTTCCTTGAATAAGGGAGATCAGGAATGGGTTCATTGTGCTCTGCAGAGGAATTGTGGGCTGGGGTGATCCTGTGTGTCCCATTGCTCAGAAATGGGACAGCCCAGGGCAGAGTGGAGAAGGGCAAAAATGCCCTGTATTTTTCTGTTCAATTAATCATTTATGATTTGTGACTTTCTGAAACTCTTTCCATGCTGAACGTGCCATCACTCCATGGTTTTATCCCCAGAGACCAAGGAGGAGTCAAAATCTCATTGCAGAAAATTTCTGGTTGATATGAATAGATAGATAACCCAATAATCCCCTGAAATAATATTTATTTTGTTGTGGAATATCTTGGTTAATTTTTACCATGGTTTTACAGATTCTCTGGGAGGAGACAGGGATTTTATTTTATTTATTTTATTGCTTTCTTAGTTTGTTTGATTTCAGCTAATCCCTTCATCATTTTTGTTAGCAAAGCTTGTTTTTTTGCTGCCACATTTTTCCAACTGCTTAAAAAAAATTACATAAATGTGTTTGGAGTAGAAGTGGATGCTGTGCCTCTGGATCAGCTGACAGCATCTTTAATCCCACAATTCCCACGTTGCTTCTTGCAGCCTCTTATTTAATTCATTACTTATGTTCACAGCTCTGTAACAAGCACAGTGAGTGTGTTACATATATGGCTTTTCTATAAAGTATTTTGTCATGCCAGCACAGGTTTTCACTGCTCTTCAAATGACACAAACTTCATGTGGAAAGTAGCAGAAGATAATTCGGTAAATGAGGATTATTAGAATGATCTGCTCTAATGAAAAGGGAAATTTCAAGCCAATGACTGAAATAAATGAATATATGCATATGTATCACTTTGAACATCAAAAATACAGAACCTCCAGCAGTTTACTGTTACACTCCAGTCAGTATCTCCATATCATTACATACCACCACAGACTGAAACTTTTTTGTCCTTGTATTTTTGGCACTCAGTAAATCTTTCAGGAAAAGTCTATGAAAATATTTCCTAACTAGAGCCCAAAGCAGGAACTCCTTTTGACAATTATTTGTATAACTTCTCTGCCAAATTAGAAATTTATTATGTAATGTGGCAGATCATCGATGGGCTCTCAGTTGGGGAACCTTTGGAAGTCAAAATGGAAATATTTCTGTTGTTTATGTATTTGTGTTAGAAATCAGCACTCCTTGACTTTAAATCCTGAATATATGCACAGCTTTCTAGCAGCTTCATATTAGTTCTAGTAATTAGGCACTAATTACTAGTGGTATCATAAATAATTCTGCCTTCCCACTAGGCCTTGCTGCTGTAAATTAAAGGTTAACAGATCAAGAATAAATTAACAAAAGCAAAAGCACAAGAGCCTTCTCCGTGGTGAAATAAAACCAATTTTGTTGACACTTAACTGAAATTGAGTTCTGTTTTGTAGTGCCTTAAGAAAAAATATCATGAAGATTTAAAGAGTGTGTGATCTCAGAACAGATAAAACAATGCAAATACAATATTTCCAACTTAATTTCAAATATTACAGTTCTGTAAAAATCCTTCTTTGCCTTTCCTTTCTACTAACTTGATAATTTGTTGCCTATGATCTTTGTTTCAGACAAGACTTCGGTTTGGGGTTTGGGTTTTTTTATAAATTTAGTATGCAAGTACAATTTTGATGAGGAAATGACTCGTTTACTCAGTAGTTAATAAGGAAGAAAAACTGCCTATTTTTATTTACTGTCAAATGCCAGGATAAGACATGGAATCAGGTAATTCCCTTGTTGCTGAAATTAAATGATGCTCCAGGTAGGAATTTGTAGTGGGAAGATTTGTAGCTCTGAGTCCTGCACAGAGATGTGCCACCACTGGACCTGCAGCATCCACACCAACCTCTGCAGCTGAAAATATTTGAAATTCAGAAATATATTTGAATATCGAAATGTTTCAAATATTGAAAAATATTTGAAACATCAGAAATTCAAGATTTTAAGTTCTAATATTCACTTCAAAACTTATTACTTTACAAAAAAAAACCCCCACAAACATAAAAGAATAGAAATTCCTAAACAGGAGCATCAAAGTTCTGGATGAGAATCTTGGTTTTATTTCATTTTTTGCAGTTATAGTTTGGCTAGATGCATTTTTTTCTTGGTGTGCCCTGAGTATCTCTCATTGCTGTTCACCACTGGAATCATCAATTGAATCTGAATAATTCAGTTTATAATAATTCTGCAAAGTTTACTACATCACCCCAAAGGAAATCCAGGACACAAATTATTAGTTTTGTCCATTGCTGCCAAGCACGGGCTGTCTATTTTCTGCTTTCTATTTTCTGTTCCACACTCTGATAAATAACCATTGGCACAATGTAAACCAGCTCAAGGATTTATTGTGTTAGTGGTGTTTGCTTGTGGAGATCAACTGTTAAATGGTTTTGCTCCTCTTTGGCATAAGGTAAGACCATTAACATGCATAAACTTAATTTGAGGTAATTTTTTATACCAATTAGAATTCATATATTTATTTGAAATATAAATTTCAGGTGTAATTTTTTGTCAGAATAGTCTTTTTTACAGCCTCACCTGTTTCTTCATCCTAGATGATCTTCAGCTTTGATGTCATTGATTATATTATATTTAATGACTTAAATGTAACCCAAGAGAGCAGGGGCACTGAGGGGTGTACCAGCACTGTTGCTTCCCACAGCATGCAGAAAAAAGCAGAGAACAAACAGAAAAACAAACAAAAACAAAAAGCAAAATTGAAACCAACAAAAAAAAGAAACACATAAAGCACCCAACCAAACCAAAAAAGAAAAAAACAACAACAAAGCAAACAAACAACAACAACAAAAACCCACAAGCAAAAATACAAACAAACAAAAATAAGCCCAAAACACCCCTTACATCTTTCCTTGAATTTTCTGGAAAAGAAAAACAAATCCCCCTCCCTTCTGTTGACTGTTAACTCATCATAACTTAAAATCATCAGTTTTCAGGCTCTGAAGCCTTTGGGATCTGAAGTCTCAATGTAATCCTGGCCTTTCTGCCTGGGGAGGAGCCCTGAGATTCCTAAAGCTTGCATACTGTAGATTTTTGATTAATTTAATGTAATCCTACATAATGATGATTATTGTAGCATTTTCTGCATAAGATGGATGAGACAGGTTCTCAAATGCCAGCTATTACTGACATTTAATCTGGTATAGGTCATCAAATACCAAGGTGCAAGAACTGTTTTAATTTATTTTTTCTCATTAATAATACATTTAAAAGAAATTAATATTGCAAAAATGTTTCCTTTTTCCATCGCTTGTCACTAAGTGGGAAAAAGTTGGTTGACAGAAATCACATAGCTGAAGACAAAGCATCCTGTGTTGTGATTGATGCTGGTGGTGTGGAAAACATGATTTTAACTCCCTGACAAAGTGAGTGGGCCCATTTTCCACATTTCATAGTGCCACGTGCTCCATGCAAGCATCATTTCTCAGGCTGGGTTGAAAAGGCCACGTCTCAAATTGTGGGAGGGAAAAGGTCCTGGAGAAGGGAGGCTGTGTTTGGGAAATGATGGGCTCCTGTGTCTAGACAGTCACTTTTAAACAAGGACTTGCTGGTGCTGTGCTGGGATTCATAAAATTAGAGGGTTTTGAGAAAGTGGTTAAAAAGGCAGGCCTCAGACAGCAGACTTGTGAGCATTGCTAACACAGCGAAACGTTTTTTAAGTAGTAGAGCGGACGTAAGAAATGGCACAATAGACTTCTGTAATGTGTCTTCATAGATTGCAACAAAGTTTTTTAAACAATAACTTGGAACTATTGTCAAATATCTCTTTCAAGAACTAAGCCTTCACAGCATTAAGTTGCTGTGCTGTAACATAGCAATGCTTAGGATCAGCGCGAATAGGACTCCAGCAGATAGTAAGCAGAAATTTTACAGTAGAACTATGAAACGCAAGTAGTAAACAACAAAAAAATAAAAATTTCTTTCTAAGTCAACAGAGAGGGGTAATTGCTGGGATTCATAAAATTAGAGGGCTTTGAGAAAGTGGTTAAAAAGGTGGGCCTTGGCCAGCAGACTTGTGAACATTGCTAATACAGCGAAAAGTTTTCTAAGCAGTAGAGCAGACGTGAGAAATAGCGCAACAGACTTTTATAATGTGTCTTCATAGATTGCAACAAGGTTATTTAATGTATATCTTTAGAAGGTTAGTATGAATGAGTCTCTGTGCTGTGTCTCTCATGAGCGAGCCATTGTGTTAACTACCATTACGTGTGTTTCATATGATTGGATAGAATTCTTGTCAATATATTTTGCTCTATGTGTGATTGGCTGAAACCCAGGCTGAGATGGCTTTATGCTATGCTGTAATGTAACACCCCCTTGGAATTCCCTATGGATCAGAGAGCTGTTAACATAATCTGTCTCCATTGTCCTAACAATGTACTGAGGCTGATGTGCTGAATAAACAGCTCACGACACTGGTTCAGTGTGAAAAACGCCAATCACTTGTTTTTAAAATTTTGAAAAGTTTAATAGTAATAAAATAGTTAAAAAGAATAGTAACACAATTAGAGTAATAACAATTTGGACAAATTGAATTAGGGCAATACGAGACAATAAAAACAAAAAGTTACGGACGTCCGGGTACCTTTTTCTGGGCATCACGAGCCCGAAAAAGGACACCTGTTAACCAAGGATTAACCCTTAAGAACAATAGCCCGTTGCATATTCATACACTTCATTCATGATGCATAAATTCTATTCAAATACAGGATTCTGTCTGGGCAGTGCCAACTTCTTCCTTCTAATCCTAACAGCGCCTCCAAGGCAGGAAGAAGTTTGTTTCTTCTGATAAGAAGGCAATAAATTCCCTTTCTCTGAAAGATCTAGGTGTCCTGTGGCTGCTATCTCGCTGCAAGCCCTTTCTGTTAAACAAAGCATCTTACACAGCATCGTTTCTATTCTAACAATTTTTATAACATAAAACTATATTTAACATAGTACTGAAGAAAATTAATACAGCATTATTTTCTAACACAACACACATAATATTCATTTTAATATTTGCAAAAAGCCAATCATAAAATACATGCATTTTTCACATTCAGATTGCCCCGTCTCTGTCCATGACTGTATATAGCTTGCCAGCGGCACTGCTGCTGTCCTGATTTGCTCTGAGCCTGAGCTCAGCTCTAGGACAAAAGTTAAACCCTCCAAACTCTGCACTGCTTTAGCTCCTCAGGCTGCAAGTCAAACACTTTCAGGGATCTTCTTTATTTCAGCCTTTATTGCCCTACAATCGTTGAACAATTAATGAAAACTTTCCCCCTTCCTCCCCCCTTCCCTCCCCCAAAAAATCCTATTTTCAAAGCAATTTTTAATATTGTCGTTTTTCAGCTAAGGGAAAAGGTTATTTATTAAGTGGAAGGAGCAATAGTTTGACTGCACATAATATCTTGTGAAAATTAAATACCTTCAGGAAAAGTGCAGCGTTTATTTCTTCTGTGAAAGAGCTTTGGTACAATAGTGAGGAAATCTTTGAAAATCAGTGCATGAATATGTGTATTCTGCTCTGTACATAAAGGAGTGCATGTAAAGAGTATAAAAGGTCACCTGGCACCATTTTGATGCTCCAGAAATCATTCAAAGCAGAATAATCAAAAATTGCACATTAAAGTACCTATCTAGAGTTGAGTTTGAGGGTTAACAAATATATCAGAGCCTGAGTTGCCAATGAAGAAAGAGAATTTTAATTTTCTGTGGCAAAATTATTTCCCTGCATCTTGCACATCTGGTAAAGGAGTGGAAATGGACCATCTTACCCTCAAAAATAAATACTCAGGAAAATCCAAGAACTGTTCATCATCATGTTCCATATTTCAGTATCTCTATCATCAGTGTATGGTTTCAATGTAAACACATATTTTATAACCATAAAAAATCTGCTAAATATTTTCTTTACTTTAGGGAGGATTTATATCTACTTTTTTTTAAAAATATGACAGAGATTTTATGGTATTATTTAGAGGTCACATTAAAAGTCTACTTAAATGTTGATATAAAGCCATGTAACATGACACTTTGTTTATAAAATGATTTTTTTTCAGTGGATCAGCACATTGATTTGGCACAGCTGGTTTGTGATAAAAGAGGAATAATCAATGTTTCTTCATTTCTGTTCTAATTGATGAGCTTGTAGTTGCACATGGGCAAACACATTTAGTCTGAAAGGACTCTTAATTCTAAATTTCTTCATCTGATTTACATCTGATTTAAGTCTGAATCCTTACATTTTCAGATAAAGGGCAGTAATCTGACAAATAAAGACTGATGTTCAGGGCCCTTAATGAATCCAGGAATAAACCTGCAATGTGTCTTTCATTTCAAACTGACAGTTATTAAAACTTTCCATGTATTTATGGAAAAGATGTGGCTGAAAATGTAATATTTGATTTACTTACTAAAATTTCATATTGGGAATAAATTTGGAAAATTCAGAGAACATGCTTTTTATTCAGAAAATTTCTCTGTGCACAAAATTATTCAAGGTAATTAGATTATTTTAATGAAAAGATATTGAATTGTATGTAGACAGAAAGCAGGTTTAAGCAAGTATAAATTTGATATATTCTAAGGGATGCACTTTTCCAAGGGTACATCTATTGCTGTAGGCTTGATATGGGAAAAAAGAAAAAACAGAAAATTCTTGTGATGAGAGTGCAAGACAAACTTTCTCTGCAATTTTTATCCACAAGCAAAACCTGGGAACTGAACTTCCATTTCTCAGTGTGTTTGATTTATTGCTGTTATAGTCATGATGTGCTTTTTTTGAGCATGTGCAGCCACAAGTACTCATAAATGGAGCAAGAAAAAGAACATGGTAAGATTGATATGGGTTTATTTAAGAGAAAATATTTCATATTTTACATATTCCTCTGCATAGGAAGAAGTAGAGGCTGTGTGAGATAATTTCAACTGTGACAAAACATCATCAGACAGAAACTCAGCTGTACATCTTTCTATCCTATATCATCCTTGCAGGACCCAGAGATGGCAGATGAGTGCACAGGACAGGCATCTGCACTCTCACCCTGCAGAAAAAGCATATTTGGGTGGAAAAAGGAGGGGCAAACACTTTTAAGGATTACTGTGAAATTTAAATATGTATATGGTTGACATCCCTAGGACAAATAAAGTAAAGGCTTTTATAACCTCTGTAGTGGAAAGGATCAGACTTAAAGAACAACATGCAGTATTGCTAAAACAAATGTGGAGTACAGTCATAACAATATAATAACCAACCATACTTGATTGGCAAATTGTGTTCACTTTATAACACCTGGAAATTCACATTTCTGTGTATGTAAGGAAAGGGGAGCTGGGAGGACCTGTTGATGGCAAACCAATTTAGCTTTCTAACAGGCATATTTTTATCAATGGATGATGAACAGTTTAAATAGAAACAAAAAAAAAACAAACGACAACTTGTGTCTTCTTTAGCAGTGAACAATATTGGCTTTGATTTTAATCCATCCCCAAATTCTCAACTACTTTCCCCATTTGCTGCTCAGGCCTCCGCCCCTGTTGCTTCAAATAGGAAAACTTTTGTTTGAATTGGCAATTTCCCTGCAAAGAGAAGTGCATTTCATGACAAATGTCCCCCCTGGGGGCTGAGTTTTGCTGATTTTTGCCTGTTGCTGTGCAGCAAGCAGTGAGTGGAGCTGGGCTCTGCGTGCTGAGAATGAGTTGTCTGACTGGGTTTTCCTTTTATCTGCAGCCTGACCCTGTGCTGCTTCCTGCCTGGCACTAAATCTGCAGCTCTCTAGGAGGAGAAACCATTATTATTTCACTCACTGCTAGATTTCCAAAATGCCAGGAACATTTGGAACATATGTCCTCCTTTGCGCTGCAGAAACTTTAATAGAATTTCACTCCCGTGCAGCACAAAAACATCCACTCCATATTTCCTTCCAATATCAGTTGCAAAAAAAAAAAAAAAATAAAATAAGGCACTTTGCTGGAGAGCCAGAGAGTTTCTAACCCCCCAAAATAGTGTGGGAAATTGTCCTCCAGGTGATGGATGCTGCCTTGTGCTGGAATGAAGCAGAGGAAGGAGAAACCCAAATCCCCAAATCCAGTGGTGTTTCAGTTCCTCCTCTGGGGAAACATTTCCCTTTGCCCCAAACCTGGAATTGCTTTCAATGTGTGTGTGTGTCTAGCAAACAGTGCTCTTCAAGTTCCTAAAATCTGTCTGGGACACTGAGGGCCATGGATCATTTATTACCAAAAATGGGCCACATCTAAGGGTGACCCATTTCTTTTGCTTTCGATGTGGATGAAAAGGAAAACTGCTGAACCCAGAAACCAACCTAAACATCATCAGAGTTAAAAATGCTCCTGGACCATGCTATAAAGCTTATAATTAATTAAATGTGATGTAAACTCAATCAAATAACTTTCATTTTTTGAAATGCAGTAGAAATGAGACACAGGACTGTGTGGCAGTCCCCTTCTGAGATTGCAGTCAGTGGATTCTCATAGCACAGGCTGCAGAGAACCCCAGGGGTGTTTTCACACAGTCCTTTTAATTAGCTGCTTTGATCACCTCCTCTGAAGCAGGTTCCTTGTTCACCAAAGTCCCCACAATTTTAGTTATCTTATTTGTCCTGCAGTAAATCTGGATGGTGCCACTCAATGCCTATGCTGTTCTCATTATGCTTCAAACCAATTAAATTACACAGCATTTCTCTTAATTCCAATTCAAACTTTTTTCCCCACATCATAATCCTGCTCCTAATTTGGTAAAAAGCCTCTAACTTTTTGTGACTTGTTCATTTTGCCAAGATCAACTGAATATCTTTAGTTGCCTTCTAAGTTGTCTTGAAAGTTATCCTCTCAGTGTAATTTCTAAAAATTAAACCCTGTCCTTTCCACTCATGACTTCTGTTGAAGTGTGCTAGGAATTATCTACTTTAGTCTAGCTAGATCTTGTCCAACTTTGCCTCTTTTTCTATATATACTTTACTAATTTGCTTCCTATAATATTTCATTGTTTTTTTTTGTCAAGGAGATCCCGAATTTTTATTTTTGCCCTTCAAACTCTAATTGGTCTGTACGGTGTTTGGCGTCTTAGGTGCATTAGAAATTTCTAGTTCTTAGTCATGCAAGTGCCCAAATGTAGCTTTACAGGGAAAGCAATTCTTTCTCAGCTAATTAAATAGGTGGATTACAAAGGAGGTGAGTGAAAGCTTGGAAAACAAAAGGAAGTGATGAGAGAGAAGGTTCTGGGCAAAAGCAGTGGTGATAAGGGGTTTGGCTGCTGAACCAAGGCAGTAACTATCCTACAGATGTCTGTAAGGAGAGCAACAGCCCTTTGAGGCCCTCCTTACAAATTTTTGAGGCTTGATAATGAAGGAAAGGTGAGTGTGAGAGCGGGGACTGGGCAGTTCACTATCACTTTTGTCTCATGGCAGCATTCTGTTCCTCTGGAATTAGTTCTGTTTGGTAACATTTCTTGCTCTTTTTAGTCAGTGGGTTTGTCAGGGAAGATTATTTGAGAAGGCTGGAGAGTTGTCATTGCTCAGATGTGGACAGAATAGTCCCTGTGTATTTATTCATTGCTGGAACCAAACCCTCTGGAAAATCTCCAGCCATCACTTTTTAGGACTCAGTTGTTAGACTGAGGAGGGTGCACGTAATAGAGGGAAGGATGAGTTTATATCAGCAGTGTAACAGAGCCCTGAAAACAGCAAATGTCATCCAGGGGTGGCTGAGACTCCAGCTGGTGCTGGGTGCTGTGCAGACCCCAGTGAACTCAGCTCTGAACAGCAAACCCAGTGCTGGCCATGCCTGTAAATCACTGACCTAAAACTGGAATAACTGCACAGGAGGGCAGCAGAAAGGGCCTGTCCTATCAGAGGAGGAGGTCTGTCTTGCCTTGCTTATCTCCAGCTGCTAGGCAGAGGGAAAGAATTTGATTTCCATCTAGAAATAGCTCTGGAGAGGAGGACAGGTGAAAATAGCTGTTTAAGCCAAATAAGCTGCTGCAGAAATCAGTCTGTGTAATTCAGCCTGGAAGATATCACCATTAGTTATTAGATGGAGATTCCTAACTGCTGGGACCACAGTGAAACCATTCTGGAAAAGTCAAAACAACTGAATTCTTTTGAGTTTAATACTTGACTTCATCAAGTACTGCAACGCACCAGGACTTGATGAAGAAGATTCCCCTTTTTGTTGTTGTTTAACTAGAGGCAGAATTCCGAATTTCCACACATGAAGTCTATGGCTTTCAAAAGATAATCTGCCTTAATAAAATTCAGTTTAGTGCCAACATTTGTGCTGTTGCAGCACTCAATTAGCAATCAATTAGCCCCATCGGCAGTCTCAGGAAATGAAGGCTGCAGTGGACTCAGCTCTCTGTCAGCCCCAGTGCCCTGAGCTGGGCTCTGCTGGGACATGAACACTCAGTTTTCCTCCCAAAATTGCTCTGTGAATGGATAAAAGATTTCATTGCCCTCTGCTGAAAATGGAGAGGCAAACCCAGCACCATTTGTGAGCACAAAAATTAGCCTAGAGCTGAAATAAATATTGTACAGTGCATCCTTTAGTGCTCCCAAGGCAAAGGCAGTGCAGTGTAATTGTGGGTCAACTTCCTGTGTTAGAAATGCACTTCTGCTTTAAACCTCACTCTAAAAATCTGCATCGGTCATTAAATACAGAGCTGCATTTAAAGATTACACACTAAAGCATTCAATTTTCTTAATTTAATTTTCACAGCACTTTGATTGTGCAGCAGCACTTAGGGGAACTACTTTCTTGTTCTGTCTTTTACCTCTTCCTTTAATTATAAAGTTTCATTTTTGTCAGTCTCAAGGAAAAGAATAATGATTTTTAGAGTAAAAAGAGTGTAATTTACACATGAAGTCATGATAACTTGCACAAATGGTGTTAATATAAGACAGATATTGAGGAAAATAAAGAAATTGACCCCCTATTCCATAAAGCTGGAGAACTTCTTAAATTCTTATATATTCTTAATTCTTAGATATTCCTTACTGGATCTATTTGCTGTTGACATACAAACATTTTATTTATTGTCTGACCTGAAAAGATAGTCTTGTTGTAAAAGCCAATATATTTTTTTCTTTTTAACTTTTATTTTAATCTTTAGAAATGTTAATTTATTAATTAAATCAAACACTATGCAGAAGAGCCAGTGTGAAGTCACTTCAGGTGTTTGTAAGTGCTGTGTGTCTGGACGTGTATTTACATAAATGTGTGTTTATATATTTATTTATACATGAGTGTCTGATCCCAGCAAACCCAGTTGGTTCTATGATTCCAAAATGAGCTTTATTTGAATTATTGAATATTGAGGTACAAAGTTCCATTAAATAACATAAATCAAATCCCCAGAAGTACAGATTGTAGTCTGGAGTACATATAACATTTTAACAACTTACTTTAAATATATCTGTGTTGGCCTTGTTATTTCTGATGATCTGAATACATACATAAATAAGTGTATATACTGCTATATACACTTTTTTTTTTCTGTTTCAGTCCAAATGATTTTTTCCTTGCAAATATTCTGTACTACGGACATTTTGATTTATATAGACCTGGATGTTAAGTGTGTGTTTTTAAATATATTCTTAGAGTACAGCTGGGATAAAGAATGACAATGAAGGACAGGACAGGAATTCAGAATTGTTTTGATAAATTGAAATCCGTGTCAGGAATGGAGTTATCCCTCAGGAATGTTATAGGTAAAGTTTATTCTGCCTTATGGCCTGGTGATGGACTACATGACCTTTCAAAGTCTCCTCCAGCCCTATTTTATGATTCTGAGATCAATTGATTTTGGCATTTGACAGCTCCTGCACATAGACTATAGATTATTCTAATGCCTTTACTTTTTTTAAAAAGTTGTTGTGTAGTTTTTTTCTATTTTATTTGTATTTTTTGCACTTGAAACACTTTACCTCTAAAGTGTACTCTTATTTATTTGAAGACTAAAAATAAAGGATATGGATTTCATTCTGCTGTTCAGCAAATAGCCCAAAACTGGCTTTTTATGAGAAGTTACAAGGCTATAAATTACTGCTCTGTCACATAAAGATATCTGAAGTTTTATGTGCTGTTGATCCAAAGTTATTCCCATTAGTGGTAATAACTAGGAGATAATTCACTTCATTTGGATAATGAAATCCTTGTGCTCAAAGTGGTTTCAGTAGCATTCAGCCTGGAATCAGATTATTCTTTAGAGCATGTTAAAGTCATGGCAAGGTGGTCCTCAGCCTGCAAGTGTAATTTGTTCACACAAATAGGTAATCCTGTTAAAATATCCTCGGGTTAATCAGAATTGATTCGCTAAACCCAGTGAATGCTGATCAGGCATTGGGTTAGGGAGCTTTAGCAGCAGTTTTAAGCCTTTGATAGTTTCCCATTATTCCTGGATGGAATGACTCACTGGATTTGTGGAAGCATTTTGAAGCCTGAGCACCTTTCCAAGGCTGGGGACAAATGTACTAGAGACTAAAGCAGCTCCTCCAGAAATAGATGTTAAAGCACCTGACAGTGGGGACCCCTGTATTTGTTATAGCTGATGTGCAATAACTGTTCTCCAGACAACCTGAGTGCTTTGTGCTTTTGTCACTGTTTTCTGTAACTATCCTACCATTCTTTACAAATAATGGTTAAAAATGAATTTAGGATGGTAATTTTAGAGTGTTACATGGTGCATCTGTTTTGTAAGGAAATGCATTTAGAACTTCTGTGCTTTACATTTGAGAGATAATTCTGTGTAATTGTTAATTTGTTAGAAGATATGGTGAATTTTAAAAATAATTATGGGGTATATAGGAAATTGAAATGACAAAGAATGAAAACTTCCTTTTTCCAGAGCCAGCAGGAGCTTTGCACTCTGCTCACACCCTTTAAAACTTACAACATCTTATTTTCTTTCAACAGCAAGCTTTTCTTTACAGACTACGGGAACGCTGCCAAGGTGGAGAGATGTGACATGGATGGAATGAACAGGACGTGGATAGTAGACTCAAAAATTGAACAGCCAACTGCTCTGGCACTAGACCTCATCAATAAATATGTGTACTGGCTTGACATATACCTGGAGAGTGTGGAAGTTGTTGACTATCAGGGGAGAAGGAGGCAAACAATAACTAAAGGCAGACAAGTAGGTATTTATTTGTAAATCAGTAAAAAGTAATTATATCAATAAATAAATGCACATAATGCCAGCAGCTACAGGAATTTCATAATTTTTTACCTTTTTAATTCAATAAACAATAAACTTTTTTAATTCAGATGTGCTGGAATTTAAAAGATGCAGCTACATGCTTTGGTTTATCTGCAATTTAGCAATTTTGCAACTTATCAATATTTCCATGCAATGTCTCATTAACAATGAAATTTGTAAGTCACCATTGTTAAAAACTTCAGGAGGGAAAATCTGGGGTGGAAAGGTGCAGGGAGATAAATCTTTAATGACAAGATGTCCTTACCCACTCAGGAAGGAGAGGCTAACAGGCACAATAATGTGAAATAGAATAGCAAAAGCTATTCACCCATTCAGACTAATCTGGATGCCCTTAAATCCTATTTTTGTTGGTGGCAGTGATGCTTTTCACAGCTGATCCTGATGTTCAGAGTCATAAATACAAACTCTGGGACTGTGAGTCTCAGAGTTTGGAGCAGGAGCATTTCAATCCATTAGCCTGGAGAGTGGAAGAGTTCTCTGGCACTTGTGAACTTTATGTAAATCCAGGGAAAATCTGCAAAGACCAAACTGTTCTGGTCAGTACCTGGACTGCCAGGTGTGGGCACCAGGTTTGCATATATTTCTGCCTGAGGTTAAACAGGGAATGGGAAACTGTGCAAGCAGAATATACATTTTACCAGTTCTTCTGTCATTTGTTGCTTCCAAGCAATCAGTGTTTAGCAAGATGCAACTGGTTAGACTTTTAACCAAAAAGAGGCAGAAAATGTGACAAAAAGCAGTGAAAGTGGTGATTTGGCAAACCCCTTCCTATTTCTGCCAATCTATCCCCAGTCTTTAACCAGTTCTGGAACAAGAGGTCTTGAAAACTTTTGGGTTTTTTGGTTTTTTTTTTTTTTTTTTTAAGTATCATTTTGCATTAGATATTTTAAAAGCTAAAATAATTTTCAGAAGCCATTAAAAAACACCTAACAGGCTTCTAATTGAGCTGTACTTGTGTCATAGGAAAGATGCTTGTTCTTCCTCTTCTTGCTGAAATTTAGATGCAAAAGAGGATACTTTATCAAGTTTAGAAGGATTCTTCTCAATACTAGCTAAAAAAATGAAATCTCTGTTTTTTGATAAGGATGAAGGGTATTAAGAAATTTGGCCTCTCCCTGTTGTCACAAGTGGCACTGATTGCCTTTCTACTGAAATGAAGAATTGATAATTTCAGTATGTTTTGTGCTGCATGTGCCATGATCTAGAATGATTGTTTCTCCAAATCACTCCTCGTTAGTCCAAGGAAACAGCCGACCATAAAACTGTTCCCAAGAATTTTTAGGGACTAAAGTTTATTGTGTAAGTACAAACATATCGAAGATGTGTTTTCCAAACAAGACTGGATTCTGTGGTTGACAGCCTTCCTGGCTTTCAAAGGACAAACCAGTAATGTTTTTACTCATGCACAGGGTTGCTGGAAAGCTTCATGAGATGTAAAAAACCCAACAAATTAAAAAATAAATACAAATAATTAGATCATTGTAAAAAGGATTGCAAAATGAGCCACATAGCTTTAATAGTTAAAAAAAAAAAACACTCATGGAAGATAAATGATAAAGATTTCCATGAGTGCAAATGGAAATAGGGAAGAAAGAATTGTAATTCAAGGGAGAATTCCATAGTTTGGCACAGATGTGGCTTTATTTTCAAGGCTATTTTATTTTCCATCTTACTATAATTGCATTGAATTTCTATTGGGTCCTCATCAAATGCTTCCAACGACGTCAATAATTATTCCTTTTTCTGGGTGAAAACAGAATACAATGGTAAGACTTGGCCAACTGTGCTGTAATTTCCAGAATGACTGAAATGCACAACAGGGTTTTTTTGTTTGGGTTGGGTTTTTGTGACGTGTGTCTGAATTTGGGAGTGAATGAGATAAGGAAATACTTTGTGGTGAGCAATTGAATGGTTAAAGTAATACGATATTCAGAGAGTATTGGAACATCTGCCAAAAGCATTTTCTTTAATTTGTTCAGTTTTCAAAATTGCCAGTGAGATATTTTACATTTTCTAAATCTATAAATCAAGCACAGCCTCTAAATAATTGACCGCTTTGTGTTTGAGTTGTGATTGTCTAACTACCAGCTATTAGGTAATTTGTTATCAATGTACCAGACACATCAGAGATTATCACAGTTTTAGAATTCACTTTTTCATAAACAAGCAGTGCCAAGTGGCCACCACCATACTCAGAGACACCAACACAAAAGGAACACAGCAGAGCTGATAGAATTTGTTTATTTCTCATAAAATATTTTCTCAAGAAAATATTCAGCAGGTATATCGTGTACCATTTCCCCTGATTTGATTATAAAATAATTTTTAAAAATGGATCAATTACATCTATGAAGTATGTTTTAAATTTCTAAGTTTGGTATATTTCTTAATTAATAATAATTAATTTATCTTAGTTACTTTTAGTTAATGATCATTAGTTAATACTAATTTAGCTGTTGCACTTCGAGAATGCAGAAGATTTTAATTTAAAAAACAGAGAAACTGGGTAATTTGTAGAGTAAAGGAATTTAGATTGCTAAATAATTTGAATTTTCTACCTTTCTTGTACAAAGCTTTTCTAATTATAAATGTCACACTACAAGAATGTGAACTATACTTTTAGTGTAATTGGTGTTTATTATTTACAAGTACTCAGAAAGCCTTTTGTGCAGTTTATCACATACAATCCACAGCAGTGTTTGACATTTACAACTCGCAGATATGACTCAAATATCGCCCTAAAATAATGATACCATTTGTTTCTTTTCCAGATGAGGCATCTTTGTGGCTTGGCAGTGTTTGAGAACTATTTGTATACAGTAAATTCAGACAACCTCAGCATTTTACGAATCCACAGGTACAATGGTACTGATGTTCAGGCTCTTGCCAGGCTGGACGATGCCAAAGAGATCCGTGTGTTCCAGAAGAGGACTCAAGCAGCAGGTAAGATCAAATTTCCTCTCTCCAGAAAGCACAAAACCAGACAGTGAGGGCTTGTGCAGTCAAAAAGGTCCTACCAGAAAAAAGTATCTGAAGATGGAATGAAAATTTGTCCTTGTGGCGCAACTTTGTGTTCCTTGAGTTTTGTGTGGTTGTTCCACTTTTCCCAAGCTCCAACTCAACCCTTTCCAGAGAATTCCAGAGAATTTCCAGCCCTGCTCTGCACGTTGTAGCACTCAGCACTTTGAATTTAACACCTTCAGGATTGTTGGATGTCCAGTGTTGTCCCCATGCTTTGGGTCTCAGACCTCAGTGATTCCTGATATCGCAGGGTCTGCTTTTCAGACAGACCCACATCTCAGGTGGGCTCCCATCTTTGGGACTGCCAAAAAGGCACAGAGATGTGGGCAGCCAAGCTCTCCCTGGTGAGATGGGGAAATTCTGACAGAGTGTCCTTGCTTTGTGTGAATATCAGCTTTGCCATCTGTGAAAGAAATCTTCATTTTCATCTAGAATGAAAGAACTCTTTTTTATCTCGGAATTTTTTTGTAAAACAGCAATTTCTGAGGTCTGTATGACTGTAATCTGTTCTCATCCTTTCTGTATGCAGAACATCAGTGGGAGCTCTGGGAACTTTGTGCAGAGATAGCAAGATCCAAAATATTTACCGTGATGCTTTATGGGAAGGTTTTTGGCATGACTGATAACAATAAATCGTTGCCATGACTGCTTAGACAGAAAAGCCAACACATCAATTCTCAGTGTCGATGTTTCTAAACAGAATGGCTGCTTCTGAAGAAGTTTGTGAAGTGGGAACAAACTCTAAATTGATGTAGAGTGGGTGAACTAATTTTCACCCTGGAGCTGAGGACATTGATTTGCAGATGTCAATGTCTGAAGGAGGCTGCAAAGACTCTTTCTTTGCTATAATCATCCCTCTCGTACTCCTGAGGGAGTCAGGGAGGTTGAGTAGAGGAGAGACATGAGCACAGTGTAATCTTTTATTACATCCTGTGATTACTCCTCTACTCCTTTTTGTTTTGAATGGACATGTTTGTTGCTTGTCAAGATTCTCTGTAACAGCTGTCTCAGCTTGGTGGAGTTTTTGTATTACCTTTAACCTTATCGACCCTAAACCACTTGATTGCTTTATTTTAAAAGAAACAAATCTGAAAAGCTTGAGGTAAAGTAGGAAGAACAGAATTTTTTTTCAACTAGAATACTCTTTTTCTGGTTTAAGCCAGCTTATAAAATGTAAGATAGCCTGGTAGGTTTTGTTTCCTAAGCATAATGCCTTAAATAGTTAAAAAAAATAATTTAGACTGCTAATACAGAACCATGCATTTGGAAATATGGAATCAAGGATAAGGAATTCTTTGACTTCTTCAGCTGGATTTATATCCCAACTGTACAAATCTGCACCCCATACTGGGAAATGTTCAAAGCCATGTTGGATGGGGCTTGGAACATCCTGGTTTAGTGGAAGGTGTCCCTGCCAATGGCAGGGGTTTGGAATAAAATGGGCACTAAGGCCCCTTCCAACCCAAACCATTCTGTGATTCTATAGATATGGAAGAATTCTATGAGGTTTGTGCTGTTCCTTAGTTTCAGCATATGTGTCTGCCCTGAAAGGTGCTGTCTAACGGAGTAGAAGGAATGCCAGACTGTGTGGGCAAGGGATGCACTCTGTCCTCAGAAAACGCCAACCAACCCCATGAACCAAAGCAGCAAATGGAAAAGGGGAGAAGTGTCAGCTCCCCCAGGGAAGCACTGCCCAGAAAATGCAGTGCAGGAGCTCATTCACAATGGGGTGACTGCACACAGCCACGGGCATGGCACGATAGCCCTTTGATTTGTTGGCCTGGCTTGGATACCATCTTTAAAAAACACCTTCCTTAGCAGTTATATATTGATTGTATTTGCAGGGATCCCCAACGTAGGCAGGAATGATGAAACTGACTCCATGTTCTCAGAAGGCTAATTTATTACTTTATTATACTATATTAAATTAAAGAATACTAAACTATATTATACTAAAGAATACAGAAAGGATACTTACTCAATGCTAAAAAAATAATAATGACTTTTAGCACTGATTGGCCAAAGAGTGAAAACAACTGACACTAGAATCCAATGAAACAATCACCTGTGGGTAAGCAATCTCCAAACACATTCCACGTGAACACAACACAGGAGAAGCAAATGACATAAGAATTGTTTTCCTTTTCTCTGAGGCTTCTTAGGAGAAAAATCCTGGGCGAAGGGATATTTTTCAGAGAATGTGAATGCCACACATTCTATCCTGGGGAAAGACTTCTTGTGACACAAACCACCTGTCTTTATGGTTTCCTTTTGTCTAACCTCTCTACATGTTGATGTAATTGCCTTGCCTTCAATGATGTGAGCTGTTTTCCCCTCGCCATAGTCAGAAGCCACGCGTGTGAATTGGATCCATCTGGGATGCCAGGGGATGCTCCCACATCTGCCTGCTCAGCATCTTTAAAAAACACTTTCCTTAGTATTTATATTTTGGGGAAAGATTTCTTGTGACACAAACCCCCTTTCCCGATATTTTCCCTCTGTCTAACCCCTCCCCATGCTGATGTAATTGCCTTGCCCTCAATGATGTGAGCTGTTTTCCCCTCGCCATAGTCAGAAGCCACGCGTGTGAGTTGGATCCGTCTGGGATGCCGGGGGGATGCTCCCACATCTGCCTGCTCAGCAGCAGCCACAAAGCAAGGACCTGTCGCTGCAGGACCGGCTTCATCCTGGGGAGTGATGGCAGGTCATGCAAAAGTATGTCCTTGGGGTCACAGGCTGCCAGCCAGGAATAATCCAGGGGATGGTTCTGGGTGTTCTCTAGAAAATCACATGGGCTGCTCTGGGGTAAAGTTTGTTTCAAGTTAAATATGTGAGACGGTATATTTTGTTGAAATTCAAATATTTATTAATTCTTATCTATTCTAAATATCTATTCTAATTCTTATCTCCATTATAGTCTCACAAAATGTAAATTTTACAATACTTAGACAAACTTTGTTTTTTTAAAGATAAAATATCTAATTAAAAAATAATACTTAAATTATTGTTACTTTAAACCTAAAAAATACTTATAACCTATAATATAGACTTTTCAATTTCATTACAAATTATAAATTTACCTGTTTTTATAATTTAATTACCATTTATTAATTATAATACTACTTAAAGTCATAAAAAAGGTAAAGTACAATCTAACTTCTATCCTAAAACTTCTCTCTTACTTTATATATATTGCTATGTTCTAAAACATTAAATTCTAAGTTTTCCACTATATAATATTACACAATTTAATGTGTACCTGACACTTTGTTCACATGCTCCTTTCATTCCCTTAAAGTTATTTGATTTGGCTCAGTTCACAGGAGTGACAGGTTAAACCTGGAATGCTCAAAGAATACTAAAAATATCACAAGCTTTACATTAATCAGCCTCACTCTTTGTTTATTTGCTTTTCACAGCGGAAAGGTACTGTTACAATTTCCACCCATACAATCAACTTAGAGCACAAAAGCAGAACCTTGATGTGAACAAGTCAAGGTTTTTCTCAGAATATTCTGTGAAAACAAATGTGATTTGTGCAGCTGTGGTTATACCTCAGGTTACATGTGCACAATCTGTTGGTCACCTACAGCCAACAGGAGTTTTGGGGAATGCCTGGTTTTTGCCTAGTTTTGATTTAGTTCAGATAGAAGACATGCAGTTAGATACTCTGATGGATGGTGGTAGATGGATTTATTTGACCTCAGTCAAACCTGATGGAGTTTTCACTGACAATTCCATCAAAAAATTCTGAGAGCCAGGAGGAAAAATGTAGAGAGAATTTTAAGAGGTATATTGATAGCATTAAGGCTCTAAGGATAAATATATTTAAGGAAAGAAAATCACTTTGCTAAGCTCCAGTTTTTTGTAATCAGCTTAATTATTTAAATTGTAAAAATCTTAGAAATATGAACTTTTGATATCTGTGTTTTTTACCCCAGCTGGAAAGAACAGAGTATGTTGGTTTGTTTTATTCCTTTCAATCTTAAAGAAATTTAATCTTTTTTGTTGTTTGATTCTGAGAAACTTTGGGTGAAAAAAAGCATTTTATATATGCTGGCCTTCATGGTGTTATTAGATTTTAAGATTACTTCAGTCATGGTCTACATTACCTTGATAGATCCTAATGAATTGTAAAATTAAATGTCTACAGAGCTATAGATGTCCACTTCACAGCAGATGCAAAGTTATTCTGTGATCGACAACTGCTTTTTCAGTGTGAACTTTTACACAAAAAAAATAATTAGATGTAAGGACCTCACTGATGTAACTTGCATTTTGAATAAGCCAATGAAATTAGCTATTTTTTTCTTGGGTTTGTTTTTTTTTTTTTCCCCATTTTTAGGGGTTTTGTTTGGTTGGTTTTTTAATCTAGATACCTTCAGAATATATGGAAGTTTAGTTTTTGGTATCGAATAAGGCTCCTGCTCCCCGCTAATTATGCCAGTTAATTAAACAGGGACATTATGCACTGTGAAGAAGATCAGGCAGCATCAGTTGTTTATGTTTGTAATCTTTCTTTTGCAGGACCAAAGAATGAATTGTTTCTTTTTTATGGGAAGGGGCGGCCGGGAATAATCCGGGGCATGGACCTGAATACCAAAATGTCAGATGAGTACATGATCCCCATCGAGAACCTGGTCAATCCTCGTGCTCTCGACTTCCACGCTGAAACCAATTACATTTACTTTGCTGATACCACCAGTTTCCTGATTGGACGGCAGAAAATTGATGGCACAGAGAGAGAAACAATCCTCAAGGACGGTGGGTGACGCTCAGTGCTGGTGACATTCAGAGATGCTCACTACCGAGAGGTTGAACTGACATTTGCAGATAATTTAAAGGGGTTTTTTGGGTCTCCCATGGAAAAGAGACACAAATTTGACCTTGAACAGAATTGGAGATACATTTTTACAGCCTCCTGTTTTTTTCTTTTTTTCCTGAGGGCAGAAATGTAAAGTTTGGTTAAGTCACTCTTGTGGATTCTTACTGTGTCCATTTAAGCTCACCACTGGTGAGTAACTCCTATTTTTCCACTGTGTCCTTCCAGAAGCTGGATATTTGTTGAGCCATCCCAAATCCTTGCAGACTTTATAAGACTTCTTCACTCCAGCCTGCATCACACTGTGGATTCTGGAGCTTATTCAAGTGGTTTGGCACAATGAGACTGTCTGTAGTGCTTGAAAACTCATTAGGAAAAAAGCATTGTCTTTCCTGATGCATTTTCCATTGTGAATTTGGAAGCAACAGTTAGACCTAAACATTTATTAGAACCTTAATTAAGATGCTTGTAACATTTATTATAGCAATAAGAGAAAATGCCAGCAAGTCTTTAGTTTCCACATCTCCCACTACACTGAATCTCCTTGTTTTAGAATCATATCTCATCACACCAAATGTTCTTGTAGTGAAAAAATCTTCCAGTTTGTCAATTTATATTTTGTTTTCCTTTATGGACCCTTCTCTGAAATACTGCTTCAGCAGGAGGTAGCAACTGCCTCACTCAGCTGCAATTCATTCTGCAGTAATTATTTTCTGGTCCTCAGTCTAAGAAGAAGCATAAATATTCATCTTAGCCTTCAGAGAGCTTCATATATTTACTTGTGAATGGAAGCTCAGGACAGTGAAAGTAACTAGAATAGCATTGTTGCAGCAGAGGGATGCTCACTCCCTGTCATTCATAAGGCATGTTTTCATGCACAATTCTGAGGAGCCATCTCCTCTGTGCAGTGATATGATGCTCTCTTAGTGCAAGGTCTCTCCTCAGAGTCTGCACACAGATCCCTTCAGCAGCAGTTGCAAGGAATAGTGACAGGCTCTTTACCCTGCCCTGGTGAATGGTTAATAAAGGGCATTTGTCTCACAAAATAACAAATACTCAGCTGTCACTCTGGTAATTCTTCATTTCACTGCCAGCACGGGAATGGATAATGTACATCCCACACCTTCCATGGCTGACTTTCCTTTCCTGACTGTGCATTTCACTTGACAGGGAAGTAGTTCAAATAGGGAGTAGAGGAAGGAGCAGGAAATATGTAAATTAAAACATTGTAGAGGAGCAGCAAGGAGCATCCTGGCTGAGAGGTGTCAGACAGATTGGAGTCAGACAGTCAGGGTCAAACAGGTTGGGGTTGGCCTACTCAAACATGAATAAACTTTGTATGCCAAACCAGAAAATTGGTGATATTCCTGTGAATAATGATTAAGTGCAGTGTCTACTCTTTAGAAGTACAAGATAGCAAAAATATTAGTGCAATACTGAAAGAGCTGTGGAATATCTGATGATTTATTTCTGGTGATTCTATTTGCAAAGACAAAAAATATGTCACTGTCAGTCTCCCCTTTCCCAGGAGCTTCCATTGTTAGTTCTAACTTGGTGGAGTTTCATAACTTTAAAGTATTTTTAAAGAACATTTGTTAATGTATTTTTCATTATTTAAAAAATTAATATGGCCTCCAGCCCTAACACCTCAGCTTTTATTCTTGTCAACCCTCACAAACTCAGCAGGGACAGATTAAATCATTCCTTGGTGGAAGGCTACTACAGAAAATCAGGTGTGTCAGGAGGTGGTGTAATATTTGCTTTGAACAGCACGCTGCTAAGAGCTTCTAGCTGTGGTAGGTGCCACTTCTCAGATTAAAAGTTGCCTTTTTTTGGTGACTGTCAGTTTTTTTTGAGAATATATACAGACAGCATTGCAGCTCAGATAATTACAGTTTGCCTACGTGAGAGCCTGATCCTACAGCTGTTGACTGGGAATTGAGATCACTGAGCACCTCACACTGCTGGAGTTTGATTTCCCATACAGTTTCAGCTGTGATTTCTGTTTCTTCACTTTGGGAAGCAAACTGCTGGGTGGTGTTGATAACAATTTGACAGCCCCCAGCACAACCTGGCTTAGAGCTGGTGGCACAGCTGCAGCAGTGCTGTACTTCCACCAGCAACAGGAATTATAATTAACCTTTCAAACTTACATATAAAATCAGTCTTTTACATTAAAAATTGGAAAAAAACCCCACAGACAATTTTAATGTCTGAGTTTTTAAAAATCGCTGAATCTTTTAAATGAATCTAAATACTGCTCAGTGAATGTAACATGTACACAAGCTCAGGGTTTTTTTTTTTTTTTTACTTGTCTTTGTACCACTAATATTTTTTCGGGGGTTGCTGTGACCCTAAAATTCTTAAAACATTTACTTGTAAATATTAGTCAAGATGGTCAACCTATTGCTTAAACAAGGCCACAGTAAGTCTGTAAAGCTCTTTGGAAGCTGATTAGATGGTTGGTGTAGAGAAGAATTCTTTTCCAACCAGTTTTTATGCCAATCTAGCATTTGAGGCACTATTTATTACACATGGCATTGGTGAGCTTGGCCATTCTGTACCAAATCACATGTTGTGCCTGTTCTCTGTTTCATATTGAAAAGCAACGTGACAAACTGCTGCCTCTAGAACTGCTTTTAAAAACCTCCCATCTACATTCAACACATTTGGAGCTCTCATATTGGTGTTGGGAGGAGAATTCTGGTGGAAATTCCAGAATTACAAATGTTAGCTTTTCAGTCAGCAAGTGGAGAATGATCACAAGGCTTTTTTATTACCTCATCCCTTTTAAGCTGAAAGGACTTTACTGCAGAAGGACTAAATTCCTGTAGTCAAATCAACACAAGAATGGCAGAATGGCCATTGTTTTCTTCCTGTTTACCACTTGATGTGAAACCCATTTGAAGAGTAGTTAATGTATTTAAAGCTTTTAGTGAAATAAAAGTGAATTTTTAATTATAACTCCACAAAACCAATGCAATTTATCTCTATAGGGTCGTGCTGTAGAATTCTCCTTAAAAAACCCAAACTTTCTGATATATTTAGTATCTAGTTAACATGAGGGGATTTTTTGACTTAAATTGTATTTAGTTTAGAATCACATTTGCCCCAAAATTCCTGCAGAAGGCAAGGTAGCTCAAAGGCAGTATTATATGAAGCTGAATAGATGTGGAGCAAAAGTCTTGTCAATTTTAGGTGTCCAGCATTCTAATCTAACAGTTTTGCTGCTGATACAGATACAGCACATATTTGGACTGGTTTGACTCCCAAAGAAGCAAAAAAAATCATCAAAATATTTTCCTTAAAAAGATGATCTTATAAATATAAAAATCTGATCTTATTAGTATAAAAACTGTTTTTAGCATCATATTGCCTATGTCAGACAGGATAAAAATAAAATGTGTTTTGAACAAATCAGTCAGTGTCCTCAAGTTTGATTGTACCCATGTCAGTGTTTTCTTGACTTGAGCAAAATCTGCTGAGGCCTCTCAGAGCCCAATAGGACATTTCTTGCACAGCTCAAGTTCCTCTGTGTTGCCTGTTCTGTTCAGCAGCTTTTTGGTTTTTTGGTTTCTTTTTCTCTGGGCCTTGGGCTCCAGGTCCTTGGTTAAATTCTCTCTTCTTTTCCCTTCCATTCTTAGCACTTTTCTCAACCTCCTTGACCACTCCATGACCAAAGGCCACTCTCCTCTTTCAGGAACTTTCAATTTCCTCTGACGTTTTCTTTTCAAAAGAATGTAGCAAAGGCACTGAGAGATGAAAAATAAAACTGGCAGTGTCCATCAGCCTGGGGAAGCTGGCTGAGCTGCTCCACTGCTCTCAGACTCAGTTGTTCTGTGCTTTGGGTGATTCTTGTCAGACCAGGTGGTTGCTGGGTTAGAAATTTCGTCATTCTCTTGTTTCATGTCCCAGAGAGCTCATTCTGACACCTCTGCTTCCTTCCAGCTTCTTAAACCACAAGGAAAAATAGTTTCCCAAAAGTGATGTTCAGGTGTATCAAAATATTGATAAAAATGTTAAAACACATTTTGCAAGACTCCTGAGCTCATACAACTTTTTTTAAAATTATTTTTTTAATTTTATTTTTCAAAAAAAACTTTCTCAAATTTTGTCTCACAGGATATATTGTCATCTCTACACCTGTGACTGATTTACAAAATTTAAGTTTAGTTTCTTAAGTGAACAAGGTTTAGTTGGTACTTTGGTTGGTACCAAATATCTGTAATTTGGTTTGGGCCTTCAGTAGATAAGGGAAAAAAGCAATTTTAAAAACATGACATGGATATCACAGAATAAATAGTGAATATAAGTACATATAGAACATAAATAGTATTAATCTCTTACTACTGTTCTCTCTCTCTCCACAGATCTAGATAATGTGGAAGGCATAGCAGTGGACTGGATTGGAAATAATCTCTATTGGACCAATGACGGCCACAGGAAAACCATTGCTGTTGCCAGACTGGAAAAAGCTGCTCAGAGCAGGAAAACCCTGTTGGAGGGAGACATGTCCCACCCCAGAGGAATTGTTGTTGATCCTGTCAATGGGTACGAAGCAAACTGGTTTTCCTGTAATGGTTGTCTTTGTGGCATAAACACAGGATTCAATTTGCTCAGGATGAGGTTTGTAGAGTCATGCAGTGGTCTGTAATCCTTCAGGAGTCTGCAATGTATCTGTAATTCCTGCCCAGCATTCTTGCCCTGAAGCCTTCAGGAGAATTTGTATGCCTGTCATTGTTGCATGTCTGTCCTGTTAATCTGAATGTGACTCACCTTTTTCTCAAATAAATTGAAGGTGTAAGTCCTGCATGAATGTTTAATATCAAGTGAATTTTAAGATGGTCTCCTGTGTTTCTCTCTCTGTAATCTCAATTGCTGGAGCCAATTATGACCATATCCTTGTACACATTGGCTTACAAAACTGAGACAGGTACTCTTCATTACTTATTAGCTTAAATTAATTTTGATAAGCTGCATAATAAAGAAAACCACATTATATTACTGTGATATAATGGTAGGTTACTTAAAAAACCACTGAAGAATGATGTAGGTAGGTAGTTTCAGTGTGGCTGGATTGATTGCTATTTTCCTATTATAGAAAATATTTACCCTCTCAGGTTTCCCCTTTTGAGCCTGTCCTTTGAGGAGTGGAAGTGGCTGTGGAAAGGCCACAATTCATTAAAGTCAGACAGTGAGGGCATAAAATGAGACCACGAGCCATAACCACACCTGCAATTACTTTGTTAAATTTTCCAGCTCAGTAAATGCATGGCACAGGAAGCAGTGTATGAAGATGTATTGCCTGAAAAGGGCCATTATATAAAACACTTCTCTAATAAAATAGCGTGTCCTTCATGATTAGGCTTCTCATGGAAGCTCTTCCTGAGGGATAGCATTTATTATGGCTTTTTAATTGTGTTTCCAAAATTTTAGTCTTGATTTAACCGGTGTTGGAGCATTAACTGCATTTTGAGATACAATTAAAGCACATGGACATAAATGCTTGTCACTGTGAGCAGGTTTAGCTTATGACAGGATAAATGGAATAAGGACAGACAAAAAGTTAATGGGGAAAAGCTCAGTAATTGCTGTTGAGAAGTCATGTAAATATTTGTAAAACATATTTTGCCTCCCAATAAAATAAGTGCCATATTGACCTCAGCCTCAGGGCATGTGCAGGGTTTATAATTCTGTGATTAAACCTAGTGCTGTTAGAGTCAAACATGCAATGGAGTTTGTAAAGCTTGTGGATCAAAAATAGACTGATGTTCTTTGCACATATTTACAAAAACATTAACAGAACCCAAAACAACCTTCTAGGGGGCAATTCGAGAGAAATGAGAAGTAAACAAAAAAGCTGCATGTGCAAATCTGCAAAGTTGTGTAATGCAATTTTTCTATTTTTTTTTTTTTCCAATTTCTCATAAATATCAAATTATGCTTATACATAAAAGTGCATTTAAATACTTTTTTTGACCACTAGATTTGATATCATTTACATAGATATGATAATAATTTTTTTTTTTTTTTTTTTTTTTTTTTTTACTTCAGTGTATCATTCCTTTGCAGTATTTAAATTCCAGGACTTTATTCTTCCAAGTACAGGCCAATTAAATGGTTAATTGGTTAGGATCACAGAAGGTATTTCAGAAACATGAATCTCGTGAAAGAAAAAGTGAGGTATATTAATAATAATTAAAGCAGGGTGAACAAATAGGATTTAAGATTGGAAGGATGTTTTTGCTTATTAATTGAAGTCCTAGGTTTGACTAAAAGTAAACATCTGCTGTCTGGCAAATGTTTTCATTTATGGAATGATGTGACTTTATGTGATACAATCTGGGATGATTCACAGAGTGCTTACAGGTTTTTAAGTGTTTCTTCCCATTAACTCATTTCCTTAGGGAAAAACATGTTAAAAAAAAAAAAGAGAAAAAAGAAAAGTGGTTTCTTAGCATATTTTTTACCCTCTGTTTTTGTACAAGTTCAAGTTGCATATTTTAAATGGTTGAGATCACTGTTTTCAAGGGCAAATTCTGTAATAGAATACGATATTCAGAATAATTCAATAAGGAAAGGTTTATTCTGTAGTTTCCAGTAGAGAATGGCTCATAGAATTCCTCTGAGACAATACTTTTAGAGGAGTTAATAGATTTTTTTAAACTTTTCTAAAGTAATATTGGTGCCTTTCTTTCAGACTTTGTTTGGTTTTTTTAATCTATATTGCTGCACTATAAGCCATAAAACTATGCTAAAATTGCTCACTGGCTTTTTTTCAACTAGTTTTCAAAGCAACTGTTTCTAAACATTTTTGTGATGGACAAAGTACACCTTACCCTTTTTTGAGTGATTTAGCTGCTTTCATGAAGTTCACAGAACATCAAGGTCATCCTTTAGCTCTAAAACCAGAGTGCAAATAATTATTGTGCTGCAACTTCTTTGATAGAATTAGGTGTAATAAAAAGGATATTTACATCAGAAAGGCAAATTGACCTGGCCAGAACCAGCTCACTGTAAATGTGAGGTTTTTGACAAGGTCAATACAAGTAATGGTTTAAGAAAAACCAACAAATAAAGAAACCCTATAATTCTATAATTCTAGTGGGAATAAATAAGGTCTTAATTCTATTGCTTTTCTTGTCTGTTAGTTCTCTAATTTATCACAATATGAGCAAAATAACATAAGTGTCACTTCAGCAGCATCCAGTGGTCAGGGACAGTAAATAAAGTTGCAGAAACAGCAATGGAAAGAAACATGAAAAAGTCAAAATTGCTCTGGCTCGGAGCAGCTGCTGCTAAAAGCCTGCGCTACAATTCACCTGATTAAAATGGGATGTGAATGCTCATTTCTGTAATTCCCCAGATGGATGTATTGGACAGACTGGGAGGAAGATGAAATAGATGCCAACGTGGGGAGGATTGAGAAGGCCTGGATGGATGGCTACAGCCGGCAGGTTTTTGTCACATCAAAGATGCTCTGGCCAAATGGTTTAACTCTGGACTACCGCGCCAACGTGCTCTACTGGTGTGATGCCTATTATGATCACATTGAAAGGATCTATCTGAATGGGACTGACAGAAAGGTAAAAGGGAAATGCTGCTGGTTTGCCTCGGGCATGTTCTGTCTCTGGATTTTATTGTGTTGTGTTAAAATACTTCCCAAGGATTTTAAAGTCTGCGGAACCCGCGGCGTGTCCCGCGTCGCCTCTGCTGGAACCATGGTGGCAGTCTCGAGTGAGAGGCTGAAACACAGCTTAGGGCATTCCTCTGGCCTAAGTGATGCCAAACCTGGCTTTTCTTTTATTTTTTTTTTACCAATTTTTCTCATGTGGCAATGAGTTATATTTGGATTGAGCCATGAAGCTGCAAAGAGCATTTTGGTAGAAAAACCCTTTTGTTTTTGGCTTTGCCAAAGACCAGCTTTTCCTTGAACTTTGCTGGATGGCTTTTTCTGAATCTCTGTGCTCCTTTTGAGCATTTGTGGTAATAGTCAGAGGGGCAGCACTCAGCAAATATTAGAGATAGATTGCTTTAGTTGTTACTAATGCCTTTACTAGCTGGATACAAGTCTGTGCAGTCATTCTGTGAGGGTTTGTAGAAGCAACAAGCACAAAATAAGAGACTTTGACAATGGTTAAGGCTCAAACTGCAGTCTGATAATTTGGGGAAGTTTTACCATCTGCTTCATGAAATTAGTGACTGGTGAATAATAAGAAACACATGTCCACAGGTTTTGTTTTGAAGTGTGTCACAAAATGGTTATTTTTCTTTTTTCTTTTTGAAAAGTGAGTTTTCAGTAATCCTGAGATGTAACAAAAAATGCTTAACTACTTGAATTTATGTAGCTGAAAATAACTATAAGACACTTGTTTTTGATGTTTAATAATTTGTATTTAATTATAGCCTATTTTGGTTAAAATTTAACTGGATCAGTCACATCTATAATTCTTTAATACAGTAAAGATTTTGGGGGATAGGGAGCTCCTTAATTCCACTAATAGCTGTCAGATTATTAACTGATTGATGAATTTGGATCAAAAGCAGTTCAGAGATGAGGAGCTTTGACTATAAGATTTCAAGCCCAAAGAGAAAATTTAAAGGGCAAAAGGGGGTGATGTTTGTCAATCACCTCAAAAGAGTATTTTAGTTGTCTTTATCTCCCTGTTCTCTTGGGTTTGTGTCTAAAAGTAAACAAGTCAGGCCATGTAAGGAGCTTCCTTCTCTCTACAGTCAAGGCAGAAAAAAGGCTCTTGGTTCAAGCAAGGATCACAGCCAGAAGAATGAGACCAACGACTCCAAAATGAATCTGCTGGGATAAAATCACAGGATCATAGAATTGTTTATTTTGGGAAAGGCCTTAATATCTTCAAAACCAGCCCTTTACCCAGCACTGCCAAATTCACCACTAACCATGATCCTAAACCCCACTTCTACATCTTTCAGATCCTCCCAGGGTTAGAGATTGCACCACTTCTGTGTTCTCTGATGGGGGCCACATAACATGAATTCCTATGAAGTTTTTATTTCAAGTTAGATATTGGTTCTGCTGCACAGAATGACTTTGCACTCTTTATTTCATTTTATTGCAATAGGTTGTTATGTTTGGGACAGTAATGACCTCAGTTTTCCTATTTCCTGTTTTACCATCTCTAAAAAATTAATGACTCTTCCAACCTTGCTGATGCTCACCTGCCACTCATTAATTGCAGGTAGTCTACAATGGAAAAGATTTGAATCATCCTTTTGGACTGTCACACCATGGAAATTATATATACTGGACAGATTACATGAATGGGTCAATTTTCCAGTTGGATCTGGTAACAAGGAATGTGACACTGTTGAGAAGTGAGAGGCCACCTTTGTTTGGGCTCCAGATTTATGATCCACGCAAACAGCAAGGTACTTTTGCAGTTTCTCCAGAGTTTTGTTATTAAAGGACATTTTCCCTTAGAGTCTCCAAGCATTTTGAGGTGACTGGATGAACAAAAATAGAAAAAGAAATAGGGGCTGTGACATGAGAGAGTCCAGAGTTTCAGTCCATTGAAGTAGAAATTGATTATCTCATAAATACTAAAAAGTGAATCAGAGCATTATTCCTGTCTGAATTCCTTCTGTGCATTTTCACTGTCTTTATTGCCCTTTTTTCCTTGTGTGACCAAGAGATGCTGTGCAAGTATCAATTACAGAGGGAAACATCTGCATTGGCTCATAGATATAAAATATGTGATTACATTTACCTTTTCTTAAATGAGAAAATAGCTCCTGCCTGCATTTTTTTGTCTTTTTTTTAATTTGCTCCCCCATCTTGGTCTACAATCAACACTCTATGCTGCACAGGATAAAGGTAGTTATTTGAGAGTAGTGGAAAAATCCATAGTTGTTGCTACTTATATCAGTAGAGAAATGAGATAAAAGCCATAAGTTTGCATGGATGGAATTTAGAAAATAAAATTGCTACTCTACAGGTAAAGATAAAAATGTGTTTTACTGAAGGAAACTTTGAATTCCATTTACTACATGCAGCATCCCTATGAGTTGTTGAGTATTTATTTGCTTGCTTTAGTTAAAACATATTTCTAATTACCAGATTGTTTGGTCTGCTACCAAACATAAAAATGAGCGTCAGTAATTAATACAGATAAAATGCTGTTTAAAAGATTATTTTTTTTATTGTCTAAATTTTCTCTTTTCTGGTACTGCAGCATCTAAATTTCCTTTCCCTAACCCAAGCTGGTCTGTGTAGCACTGTGCTAAGTCAGGGTTGCTGCAGCAGTGTTCCTCTTACCACAGCTGCTTTTCAGGGCCTCTCTCTGACATTCAAAGACATATAAAAGTATAGTTTTTTGGGGGTTTTTCTTGTATTTAGTGTGGGTTTTGTTTGGTTGGTGTTTTTAAGGCAAAATCTGGGCTCTAATCTACCCTCAAGGTGGCCAAATTTCAGAATGCTGTCCCTGCTAATAGAGGATGCAGTGTTTGCTTTCAATATGATTGCTGCTTTATTTGGTACTCAGAAAATTCCTTTATTTTTCAGAAAAAAGGGGCATTTAATGCAGTTGCTGTTGGCTTCCAAATAAGCTGACACCAGAGAGAGAAAGTATTGCCTCTTAGACAGTTTTGCTGAATGAGCTAAAGTCTTAAGGGAGGGAACTTGGCTTGTTAATATATTCTTTGTTTGAAATTGTAATTGGAATTTTGTAAGCTAACTGCAGCCTTTAGGAACTTCCCTTTTTGTCATGCTCAGTGAGGTTGATCTTGCCATTGCTCCCAAAGGAGCATAAAAATTTCCTTTAAAGAAACTATTTGTGTGTGTGTGTGTGCATGTTTTCCTTGTAAAAGAGCAGGCTCAAGGCTGAATTGTTGAACAGAGAAAACCACAGAAAAACCACTTTACAGACAAGTTGTATTTTAAAGATATAACATGCTTTAACATGCACACACCTCAGAAACTTTTGGCTGTGATCTTTTGAGGGGACTGCTTTGATGCTGCTGGTCTTGTCACACAGGCAGGAACTGTCATTTCATTTGGGCATGGTTCAATTCAGACTGGCATTTCTTAGGGGGGCTTTCCCAGGATACTG